>NC_135497.1:41802903-42169391 GCF_052857255.1 Amblyomma americanum
ACAGTGAAATTTGTGTGGTTGTACTGCTGCAATAACAGATGACAGCAGTTTTGAATTTTGCACTTCAATTGCTGCATGCGCCTGTGTGTTAGCACATGATTTTGTGGACCTTAGGCACTCATATTATAAAAATAACCTAAAATCAAGTACAATGTAACTAATTCTTGTTTAATGAATGTCATTTCTTTTGCAATCAAAGAGCCATTAATAATGAAGTCTAACTTTTATTTGACGTTTTCAGTGCATGAAAATTAATGAGTTCATGTGCAGGGACGGGAGCTTGCGGGCGCGCCTCTTCTAGAGCCACCCCTTCAGTGCCGAAAAGCCTGGCTGCGCACGACCTTAGAATCAATACTTGCAGAATGAAAATGGTCGCTTTTATAAAGTACAGGGAAAAGAACTAATTTTCGAAAGCCGGAGTAGCGGATGTGTTTATTATGCAACTGCGTCACTTGTGCGAGATGTTCGATTACACGATGGCTTCGCGCGATCCCCTGAAAGTCTTATAACTGAGGTTCTACTGCACCATATTTACCCAAATGTAATGTGACCATGATTGTAACATAAGGTCTGACTTTGCGGGTGCGTAAAGGAAAATAACTGAAAGAACAACAATCTAATGCGAGGAACAAGGCCAGAGTACATGAAAAGTGGATAGTGGTTTACAAACAAAAGTGTATAAGAGGAGGCTTTCAAATGCCCCTTCCATTTAAAGAGAGTCGCGCAAATAATTACAACATAGAAAAGAGAGAGACGAAGATAAGCATAGAGTTCCACCGTGCCATCACCACGTCAACCATGTCAAGCATCCTTGTCGCGAAAAAGAAACTCCTCCTAGTCACTCAACTGCGCAGCAAGTGATGTCTCTCGAATGCTGGTTTTTGTTCTCGGCAACATTTAAACAAGTTCTCATGCGAGGAAGCATTGGAAAATTGCGTTGCAGCATGCGAGTTTGATGTCACTTAAATGCGTTAGATACCGATACCAAAAAAACAGCGAGAGTGCCTTTCCTCGTGCAGTAGCAACGCCAAGCTTTCCATGTCCCCAAAGAAGATTAGTGTAATTAGCATGCAACAGCGGCAACACTGTGGGCGTTGAGGGAGTCTGCCAAACTTTCATAGCATGAAATGAAGGCCTCTGCGTCTCACGTATTCTATCGTCTTTCCTCGAGATGATCTGTCGAATTCGCACTGTGTGCAGGTACACCAGTCACTGCTCCACCGCTACTCCGTTATGTGATGTGCAGTGCCGGTCACTTTAGCTGATGCTTACGGCTGGGAGCTTCAGTTAACTAGAAAAACAGGGTTCGAACTGCAAACATGTATGAAAATTATTTTTAAAAACCTCTGATTTGGTATGGATGTTAAATAAATTTGACTGTATCTGATTTACAGTGCCTGACAGAATAATGTCACAGGCAGTCCCCAAAGAGCACACAAAACAGCTCTGCATAATTTTCGTTCTTTTTAAAAATTTACTGTGCACCTTTCTGTGGCTACATCAGTATTTGTTCAGCAGTGAAACACATTTTATTGGCGAGAGAAGTTAACATGTTCACTGAGGAATTGATCACCAGTGGATCACGTCGTGCACGCAATCTGTGTGGCCACGAGTACCAAATGACACAACAAAATGGTGGGATAGTTCAGCAAGTTTCGAAGAGCCTGCGAAAAGCACGCATGCCAGGTCCCGATTCCTATCCAGTGGCAGCTCAAACTGGTTTCACCAGTGCCTCACTGGTTGGCCATGCCGTGCCCAAGAAAATTTATGGGGTGCCCAGTGGTGGCAATAATCACAGGGATTCGGGCTACGAATATCACTGCCACAGTAAATGTTTTAAAAATGCAGCTTTTTTCTTTCCGCCTATGAATGCGAACTTATGACATCACAGTGACGTCACAAGATGATGGCTGTTTAGCCTCGCCTAACAAATGTGCATACAAAAAGGCTTGTGGCATCACCGTGATGTGACGAGAGTTGTAATGTGCCCCAACTGCACTCACGTTTTACCAGGTCGAACTGAAAGCGGGCAGCGCCTGCATCTCCTTGCTCCAGACAAGGACCTGCGAGCCATTGTTGCGAAGCCAAATGAAGTCCCCCAACATCACGCACCACAACAAACAGGCAAACATGACAAAGAACACCGCACAAATTGTACCAAAACATTCAATGATGCCAAATATATAAACACAAATTGTGCAGCATGAACTACAGTAGAACCACACTGATACCGACTTGAATGCAGCAAAACAATCATCTTAAATATGCAAAGGTCGAATCATCAAATGGCCCCCAAAAAACTAATAAACTTCATCTGCATGAGAGCAAATTTATTTAGTAACTAACTGTGCAAAGATCGCCCGCTTTTGAGACTAAAAGTGCACAGCGATCACGATTTTTCACTGTTCCATCAAACGCTTTAATGCGCACATACTAACAGGAGTGTCGGAGGTTGAACTGCTCCATAATGATAATGCTCTCCGCGGCCTCTTTCACAGTGCAACGCAGTCTCTGTACAGGCTCTTCTCATGTGCCTTGGTTTGGTTTATGGGGAGGTTAACATCCCAAAGTGACTCGGGCTAGGAGAGACTCTGTAGTCAAGGGCTCCGGAAATTCAGAACACCTGGGGTGCACACTTTCATGGCACAGTATACGTGCCTCTACAATTTCGCCTCCATCGAAATTCGACCGCCGAGGCCAGGATCAATCCTGTTTTTCGGGTCAGCAGATGAGCGCCATAACCACTGGGTCACTGCGGCGGCTATTATCATGTGGCATCGCGTGTGAGGAGGCTTTCCTAAACAAAAAATCGTTTTGAGAGTAACAAGCAAGACGGCATTCTAAAAGGCGTGCAGCTGGGCTTGGCACGCACGCAGAGTGGCCTGTAAGTGACCAATAGCCACTGTCATTGTGAGTCGGTGGCAAAGCTATGAAAAACAAACCGCATTCCTCGGAGTAGTGATCGGTGCCTGCCGATCATGGTTCCGCCAGCCATTGCATGCACGTCAAAGGTGCACAGGGAGTAATGGAACATGTAATCCAGGCCCTAGGGTGGATATTTGGATGATCAGTTAGAGCGGGTCATGTCTCCACACGCTGTCTTTTTGGAAGCCCGTCCGAACTAAACGGTGCGACCCTAGTACCACCCGAATAAGCGAGCATCCGAAGCCATGGACTGGCATGGCTGCTCAAGTCCCCAGCAAAGGCCCCAATTATCTAGTCGAATTAACGAGGTTTTACTGCACGAGTCTCAATAGGAGAGCAAGACTGAAGGAGAAAGTAACTTTTAAGCTTGCAAAATGCTCGGAACTCTACACAAAACTGTCAAATTGATGAAAGCCAGCCACTTTACATCTGGTGTTCAGACAAGAAGTTGAAATCCACGATGCAATAATACGGTATTTACTCGAATTTAACGCGACCACGATTGTAACGCGAGGGTCGGCTTTTCGAGTGTGAAAAGGGGAAAAAAATTACGATTGTAACCCGAGGGTAGGCTTCGGGCGTGCGACAGAAGAACCGAAAAAACCCGAATGGGATGCGAGGAACCGACATCGCACAGTTCTGAGGGTCAAAGACAACTTTATTGAAATACAAGCCAAACAGGCATTCCTATACACCCTCATCCTCACGGCAGTTGTCGCCGTCACTGTCATCATCACAGCTTGACTCTTCTCTCTCATTAGCTGCCTCCCACAGCAGGTCATCCTCGCTTCCGTCTAGAGCATTTGAAATTGAGCATTTCTTAAATGCGCGGTAGCCCAAATCATGAGGCAGCCCGTACCAGGCTGCTGAAACCCAGTGGGCAACGGTAGACGCGCTTGGGCATTTCAGCACACCTGCAGGCGTTGTTGTTGATTCGCTTTCAATACACTCCCAGTTTAATTGTCGCAAGCGATCCTCTAAGGGCTTGTTAATGCAAACGTCCAGAGGCTGGAGAATGGAGGTCATATCACCCGGTATAACAACGAGATGCGTTCGGTCACGCTGTAGATTTTGTTTGACGCCGGGTGTCAGGTGAATCCGGAAAGAGTCCAGAACCAATATTGTTTCCGGATGCAGCAATGCGCCTGGCCTTCGGTCCCACACGTTCTGAAACCAATCCATGACAAGGTTCTAGTCCATCCAACCTTTTTCGTGAAAGCGCACGATAAAGTCTTTCGGGAAAATTTCCTTCGGGATCGTCTTCCGGCGAAAAATGATGAATGAAGGGAGCTTGCGGCCGTCAGCCAAATATGCCAGCATAACGGTAATCCGATTTTTTCGCTGTCTGTGCTTCTAAGGCGATAAGGCGAACTTCCTGCTCACCAGACTTGTGCACTGTTCTGGACATAGGCATGTCCAGATACCTGGGGGTCTGGTCGACTTTGCCGATATGTCGAAGTGGCATGTTGGTAGAGCGACGAAGATCGATGACGTAGTGCTGGAACTCTCGAAGTCTCCGGGCAGCTTCTGGCAAATAGAAGTCGTGCGTCGAAGGGAGAACCCGGCCCTTCGCATAAACTACTGCACCCAGCCTCGTGATGCCTTAAACTGGTTCTGGGTTAAACCCGTGTCCCGCTCAAGCTCCTGTGCTTTGCACTGAAGCATTTCAATGCTTACTCCCAGTAGTCGGGAACATTGCTCACTAATGAACTCTGCTAGGCGACGCTCCAACTCCGGGAAGCGGCCTTTCTTCGTTCCCCGAAAGCCTTTTCGCAGGCTGTTGCAGTTAAACAATTCCTCGCGATGTTTCCTCCATCCACTGATCGTCGATTCGTTGACGTCCAGACAACTTGCAGCCGCTGAATTTCCCACTTTCTCAGCAAGCATAATAGCGTTGCGCTTGAAGCCAACTGTATACTGAGCGCGTGAGCACGCCATTGCGCTTGAAGACAACTCGACCATTTGATGGGGATAGGCCTAAGACTCGAAGCACGGAACGCACAACTACACGCACTGGCACTAAACACGAGAAAGAGCTAACAAATCGCGCTCCTCCATGCCCTGCTGCCTGTTAGTCACGTGGCCACGTTTTTGCATCAGTTGCAAGGAATAACAGACAGATGGCGATGGGATCGCTTGCTCCTTTACTGGCGTCTTGGCGGAGATTGCGAGCGCTCGCTGTCTCCGAGATGGCTGTTACCTTTTGCAGTCACGGAGGCCACACAAACTTGCTACAGGTTGCGAGCATTCGTCAAGAGGTGGCGCCCTCTCATCGCGCCAGTGGTGCTGGGGCTTACTTTCGGGAATGCGGTTCAATGCTTAAGGGCTGCAGTTCAGTCGCGATTAGAAGTAAATCAGAGAACTGTCGGAAGATTAGCACTAGGTGCCCACGGGAAAACCACAAACGAATCAGTAAAGGGGGATATGGGCTGGACAACGTTCGAAGCACGGGAAGCTCAAAGTAATATACGAAGAACGCCTGAGGAAATTGGATGATAACAGGTGGGCAGCTAAGGTATTTAAATACCTGTACAGAAAAAGCGTTGACACACAGTGGCGGAAACAAACTGGAAAGCTGGCCAGTGAGTTTGCAAGAGATGAGAAAGGAGAAAGAAAGAGCATTAAAGGAGAGGTCAAAAACGTCGAAGGTAAAAATTGGATAGATTCAATGGAAAAGTTGCATAGTGTCGAACTATATCGATGCTGGAAAAGGAAGATCAGGAAGGAAACGTTTTATGATAACTCAAGAGGCAGTGCCCTCCTGTTTGAAGCTAGGTCAGGGTGTCTTAGAACGCGCATCTACAGCAAAAAATTTAACGAAGAAGATGACACATGTGCTGTGTGTGGTAAATCTGTTGAAACAATAGAACACCTCATCTTAAAATGCGATGGTATCCATTCCGAAGTCAATGCAGGCACAGTCACTCTTCCTGAGGCCTTAGCGTTTAGAGATAACATTAGCCATGTCAATAAATCTGCGGTGGAAATTAGCAAAAAGCGACTGGAGGATTGGTGGCACCAAAACAGAGAGGTGAAATAAGTTTTAAAGTGTAGGAAGACGTTTTTTAAAGGAAATGGCGAATTTTATTAACAACTTACAGCAGAGTAAACAAAAATAAAGGAAAAGAACTGAGCATAGTGGCAACAACCACTGCCCCGTTTCGAAAGGGACGCTCCTACCTTCCATCCATCCATCCATCCATACAGTGACAGTTGACAACCGTGCGGTGCGCACGCTTGTCTCGGTGCTCTTCGGATTACGCGTGGTGGCCGGGACCTGACGGACGGACGACTGCGAGAGTGCGTGACTACGACAAATCGATGAGTTTTTTCGTTTAATATTTTGAGAGCTTATATTTAGGCTAGTTTTAGATCTGGGCTAGTTAGGTGAAGTGCTCGCGAAAGAGCAGGTCAGTGGCCTAACGGCCGGGTCTTTTCCGGCTGACAGCTATAGATCTGCAGAGCTCACTTGTGAGCCAGGTAGTTAGTATTCGTTTAGTTAGTAGAAGACAGGTAGTTAGTATTACTTCATAGGTGATTGGCTTTAGCGGTAGGCAGAATTTTATTTGAACACGTGGTTGCAAGTGGTTTTTTTTCTTCTCTAGAATTTTCTGGTAGGAATAATACAGTGCTGCTAAGATGGTCAAGCAACTGAAAGTTAAATGCAAAGAGTGTGAGACGTTGATGAATCTGAAAGAAACGCAGTTCGAATCTGTAGAGGAAGCCGAAAGCGCAAATTTTATGTGCAAATGCTGCATATTAGGTGCACGCCTGGACAGGGCTGACGAAGCAAACACCAGCCTAGCGCTACGTATGGATGCCCTAGAAAAAGAGCTGCAGGTAGAGAGGGCAGAGAAACGCAAACTCCAAGAGCAGCTTAATCAGTTGTTGAGAGCAAAAATGGCGGACACAGCCAAGCGAAGTGACATTGGCGGACATTCCAGCGCCAGCCACGTGGATGGGGCCCGCGCTGGCATGGACAGCGATAAGGAGTTAGGTCAGGCGGGTTCAAACAGGAACAGCTACGCACACGTGGCAGCTAGGAAGTCTGTTGGAGATGGAGAGAATGGGAACAAGATAACTTCCAGGAATGAGGTCGCAGCCACAGATAAGAGGCGGCATAATAAACCGGAAGTTAGGATGGAGGAAGCGAGTACCCAAGTACTTATCGGTGATCACTCAACTATGAGTAGCTGCAAAAGAACTATAATGGAGCGTGTAAAGGGTGATAAGCGGGTAGGAAAGCAGTCGGGGCTTTCCCAGACAGGAAAATGGATGCAGTACTGAGCGAAACAAAAAATGAAATTTCTAAGAATGTTCAAGAGCGCAATTTGGTAGTGATAGCGGCGGGACTAAATGATGTCGTGAATGGTGAAGCCGAAAAAGTAGCGGAAAGATTAGCGGAGGTAGTTGACGATTTAAGGGCGATAGCACAGCAAGTCCAGATCGTGGTGTGCACAGTGCCGGAAGTGCAAGGACGGAACGGAGAAATTGCCAAGTACGTTATGGTTGTTAATCGGGAGATATGGAAGTTAAGCCAGGAGAAAGGCTTTGAAGTGGCAGACATAAACAGGGAAGTGCATAGAGCAGGCTTTGGCGGATGCTTTACACGAGATGGCATCCACTTTATTAGAAGGCTAGGAGCCGAGATCGGGTGGCGCTTGGCAGGCCGGGCAGTAGCTTTTTTAGGGGGCCCACTGCGGCTCAAGACATAGGGGTAGGTAGAAGCAAAGTAGAAAGTGTAGCACTGAAGGCTGACGCCAATAAAATGGCCACTAGTAGGTCCAGGAAGAAAACTACAAAAAAGAAATTTAACACTACGATCAGGTACATAAACATGCAAGGCGGTAGAAAGAGAGCGAAGTGGTTAGAGATAGAACAGCAGTTGAAGGACGAAGAAATAGGTGTATACGCGCTATGCGAGACACACCTCAGGAATCTAGAAGACCCACCATATATTTATGGCTACGTCTGGGAAGGGAGCAACAGAACAACAACGGAGAGGAAGGGAGGAGGAGGAGGTATGCTGATACATCAAGGAACAAATTGGCAAAGAATAAAGTCAACTTGCAAAGAACATGTCTGGGTATCGGGTGCAATTGCCGGTAAAAGGACATGGCTAGAAGTAGTTTATTTAGGGACAGGGGAATAATGCAGGCAAGAGAACACGGATCTAGTTAAGTGTCTCAATGACGATATAAAGGAGTTTGGAGAAGGCGCCAATATTATTCTGTTGGGGACATGAATGGCCGCATCAAGGATCTGGATGGATACACAGATTATAACGGGAAGATGATGCTAGACTTCTGTGAGCGACACAACCTAGTTATTGTAAATAGAGAAACTAAGTGTGAGGGACAAATCACGTGGGAATCCCGTAACAGGCAAACGACCAATGACTACTGCTTAACCTCGCAGGGGATGTATAGCAAGCTCGCAATGATGGAAATAGACGAAGAGGGAAGTACAGCCTCGGTAGTGATCATAAGCATATTAGTTTACAGTTTGGAGCCCTGCTCAAAAGAGAAATGAAGGGGAGCCAAACAGAGCGCGGAAAATTTAATGACGAATAAATAGCGCAAATAGCGGCGTTCATAGAGGAAGCAATAGAGACACATCCCATGGAAACGTGGGATTATAATAAATTAGAACTCCTCATTAGTACAAAAATAAAACAAGTAAAAGGAGTAAACCACTGTAGAGGAAAGAGGAAGCCACGAAGTTGGTGGAATAAGGAAATTAGGGAGGCCACCGAACAGCGACGGTTGGCATCACGGGAACAAAGAGAAGCAAAGAGGGGGCAGTTATCTGATGAGGAAATGGGCCGAAAATGGGAATGTTATCGACAAAAGAAAGAGCAGTGCACGTCCTCGTTCAGGCTAAAATAAAGCAGTCCTCTGATCACTGGCTGGCTGAAGTTCGCGATGCAACTAAAGGGGGGCCAAAAAAATTTTGGAACCATATAAGCTGGCTGGGCAAAGCGAATCACAGAAAGCAGAAACAGATTCACGATGCCGAAGGAAAATGTTTAGAGGGAGCTGACGCTGTGAACTACATTTCATCAGTCATAGCTGAGTCATTTAGGAAAGACGATAGAGTAATCACCACAAATGAGGGAGCAACACAGGAATGCGCAATAGAAAACAGCGTGGAACTGACGCATCTTAACTGGAAAAAGGCGGAAACAAATATTCAAAGATTTACGTCAGCAGGGATCGACAAAATTGCAATCAAGCTAATCAATTAACCTGGCCCAAGAGGCAAGGAAACGCTGATAAAAGTATTGGAGGCAGTCATAACGAATCAGCAAATTCTGCACAGCTGGAAACAGAAAAAATGAATTTGATTTATAAAGGAAAAGGCAATAAGACGAACATAAAATCCTTCCGACCGATTACGATAACATCAGTTACATACAGGCTGGCGATGCAGGCGGTGAAAATAAAAATGCAGTCATGGGTATAAAGTAATAGAATACTCGGAGAACATCAGAACGGGTTCAGAAGTGGTAGGCGCTTAGATGATTGCCTTTTCATGCTTACCCAGTGCATAGAAATAGCTAAGGCGGAAAACAGACCTCTGTATTTAGCCTTCTTGGACATAAGCGGTGCATACAACAACGTGAACAAGGAACTCCTGTGCAACATATTAAAAGGTGAAGATTTCCCTAATGAGGTAATTAATTTTCTACACGAAATATATCGAGAGAATGAAGTTGAAATAACATGGGAAGGAATTAAGAGTACAACAACTGTCCCGATACACAAAGGATTAAGGCAAGGTTGCCCTCTATCACCGCTGCTGTTCATGCTTTACATGATTAGTATGAAAAAAAGGCTACAAGGATGCAATCTAGGTTATGATCTGTCATACACATTAGGCGGAAAGGTTGTTGAGCAACGTCTACCGGGTTTGATGTATGCGGACGATATTGTACTGTTAGCCAGGAAAATTTGCAAACTTTGGTGAATTGCTGTGGAGACAAAGGAGACAGTCTAGGGTTCAGTTTTAGCGCAACAAATTCATTTGTGATGGTTTTCAACAGCACAGCTGATCAGGAGCTTACAACACAAGGGCATGAAATACCCCGAGTGTCCGAATACAAATATCTCGTGGTATGGGTAAACAACGGGCATATGTAGACGGAAAAGTACGAACAGTCTCTCATAGCAAAAGGGCGAAGAGATGTCGGGATAATGAAACAGGGCATTGGGGGGGCACAACAGGTATGAAGTCCTCAGAGGTATTTGGAAAGGAATAATGGTACCGGGGCTTACTTTCGGGAATGCGGTTCTATGCTTAAGGGCTGCAGTTCAGTCGCGATTAGAAGTAAATCAGAGAACTATCGGAAGAATAGCACTAGGTGCCCACGGGAAAACCACAAACGAGGCAGTACAGGGGGATATGGGCTGGGCAACGTTCGAAGCACGGGAAGTTCAGAGTAAAGTACTATACGAAGAACGCCTGAGGAAATTGGATGATAACAGGCGAGCAGCTAAGGTATATAAATACCTGTACAGAAAGAGCTTTGACACACAGTGGCGGAAACTAAATGGAAAGCTGGCCAGTGAGCTTGCAAGAGATGAGAAAGGAGAAAGAAAGAGCATTAAACGAGAGGTTAAAAACGTCGAAGGTAAAAATTGGATAGATTCAATGGAAAAGTTGCATAGTGTCGAACTATATCGATGCTGGAAAATGCAGATCAGGAAGGAAACGTTTTATGATAACTCAAGAGGCAGTGCCCTCCTCTTTGAAACTAGGTCAGGGTGTCTTAGAAGGCGCAGCTACAGAAAAAAATTTAACAAAGACGATGACACATGTGCTGTGTGTGGTAAATCTGAAGAAAGAATAAAACGCCTCATCTTAAAATGCGATGGTATCCATCCCGATGTCGATGCAGGCACAGTCACTCTTCCTGAGGCCTTACGGTTTAGTGATAACAATAGCCATGTAAATAAATCTGCGGTGGAAATTAGCAAAAAGCGATTGGAGGATTGGTGGCACAAAAGCAGAGAGGTGACATAAGTTTTAAAGTGTATGAAGACGTTTTTTAAAGGAAATGGCGAATTGTATTAACATAGAGCAGAGTAAACAAAAATAAAGGAAAAAACTGAGCATAGTGGCAACAACCACTGCCCCGTTTGAAAGGGGACGCTCCTACCTTCCATCCATTCATCCAGTGACTCAAGCTGGCGTCGACTCTTATTGGCTTGTTCTCACCGGCGTCATTTTTTTGCGTTTGCGATTAGGTTTCCGCTTTGTCCTAGAAGTTATGACTTGTGATTCGCGTACTGGTTGACCGGCGAGTTGGAGTGCGTGATTTCGAATGACCAGTACGATCAACGTTCAAGTTTGACACATGAAATGATTTTAAGTGTGTGTTTGGTGCTCTTCATAGCGTTTTTAAACCTAGTATTCGATTGTAACGCGGGGGATGACATTTCCTTTTGTACTTTCGGTAAAAAATTCGCGTTACATTCGAGTAAATACGGTATTTGTAGTAGATAAGTGCGCAATGTGCACATGTACACACAAATACACAACGAATGCTGATGCAGCCATTTCAAGTTTTTGAAAAATTTCTGGAGCAGAAAAATATCCATTTTGGAGCACCTTTGTATCCGAACTACAAACCTGAAACAACCTGGGAGCAGCGCGACGGAATAAAGGAGTAAAAAAAGAGTTTGTTCCTAACGAGTTAAGGTTCAGCCATGTGTAGCTAGGAAGGAAAGAAACAAGATAGTAGTTCATAAAAAACAGTGACAAATCATTTTATTAATGCCGACACTGTCTTTCACACAAGTTCTGCCAAACGTGCTTGACTAAAAGTCCGAAGAACATGTTCACTGAAACTTTTTTATGTTGACTTTAGTATCCCAACGGTTCAAATAATTTTTTACAAATTCATCAAGCTGGCGAAGTGTATCAGCAACGAGGAAATTCCCACCTTCCAATAAAGCATGACCTCGTTGGACCTGCTCCAAGGTTTTGTCCTTCAAGCCAGAAGATACTTCAGCCCTCTTCAGGGTTGAAAGACATGCTGCAACCATTTTATGCAACCAACAGGATGCGGGAACATAGAGGAAGGAAGACTGCGGAGAGGCCCTCGCTATCAGAGCTTTACGCCATAAAGTGTGCTGTAAGTCACGCGCTTTTGCAACAACTATTGGCGCATCCAATAGTTTTTATAGGCGCAGCATTGTTGTCTGCTATAATGCCTGCTGCAAGCGCAATGAGATGGCGGCCAAGTAGGAAGGGAGCAGGGGGATCTCGCTTCAAAAAAATGTGATGTACAGTCTCTCCTGAGTTCTTTCCCATACCTTCCAACCTCAAGGCTTTTAATTCGTAAAACCTTCGCCATGAGGTGGGGGAGTTGCAGCCAAGCCAGCACACAAATTTTTTAATGTTGCGGCCAGTACAAGACGCGATAGCGATGAACCTTTTTCACATGTGGCGTCGCACGTGAAGACACGCAGAAACAGCGAACTGCACTTGACGAGCTTGGAATTTTGGTGCGCTGAAAGAACGCAAGTATATCACGCAGACTGAATCGAGGGCAGCGCGCATTTGTTTTAGAGCATTGCCGCAGTGACAATTAAGACGTTTTAGATAAATAAACAAGCAAAAAATGTCCGTGACAACGCAATCATTGTTCTGCACAGCGGGTAGCTTGGCTAACTGACTGATAAACGCAGTCGATAGCCGCCGCCGCTTCAGGCTGGCGACGAAGCTCCGAAAACGAAACTATGCGGCCAGACTATCGGCCTACCACAAGAGGCCTGCTGATATTCAAAACACCTGCAGCGGCGCGTGCATGTCGAAGGGGCACTGATAGCAATGTGACATGCAGTTCAGGCTTGGGGACAAATATCTGGGCATCGGTTAGTTCAGCATGCCATAGCTTGATACGGCACCACTTTGGGAGCCGTTATAATTGACTGATGCCAGCTCCTGGGCGTCCGAATAAACGAGCTCCCGACGCCATAGTCTTACACAGATATTTGGCGGGACTGTGGCGGCAGTCAAGGTTATCTGAATTGACCCGGGATGAGGAGCCACCATAAACATTTTTTAGTTGGGTTGAATTAACGATTGTTTACTGCGAAACGTTCCAGCTGCTGCTCCTAATTTCACAGAGTATACATCTCCCTCTCTCTTGACGGTGCAAGGTTACAACCGGCATCGGTGTTTTTTTTTTGCAGAATTTTAAATTGCAAATAAAATTTATTTTCCGAAAAATTTTACGCTAGATTCGTAAACTAGTAAGGCGGGTAAAAATTCATACATTTTACGGAAAAATCGGAAGAGTTGGCTCGCATGCTTTCCTTCTTCCATCTGCGCAAATAAACTGGCTGCTATATTCCACCACGAGCTAGCCCACCAGCGCCCTAAGTTGTCAACTGCAGAAACGTTTAGTAGGTTGCCAACTGAATGCCTGAATGGTTCCAAAAATAATTGTTTTCCTGCATCTGGGGATCTTTACCGTGCACTGACATCGCACAGCAAACGGGCATCTTTGCGTTTCGCCTCCATCGAAATGCGGCCATCGCTTCGATGGAGGCAAAACGCAAAGGTGCCCCTGTGCTGTGCGATGCCAGTGCACGTTAAAGATCCCCAGGTGGCAGAAATTATTCCAGAGCACTCCACTACGGCACCTCTTTCTTCTTTCCTTCTCTCAGTCCCTCCTTTATCCCTTCCCTTACAGCGCGGCTCATGTGTCCTCCGAGATGTGAGACAGATACTGCGTCATTTCCTCTCCCCAACAACCAATTTTCAATTTTCAAATTTTTCCGTCACTGCGTCTTCTTTCTTGCGCAGCTAAGGTGCAATAATGACAAATCTGCCACTTTTGGAGCAGACTGGCACATCAAAATGTAGATATATCAGAATGGCACAAATGGCGCAGCTGGAGTACCGCTGCACAACATATCAGTGATCGTTACAGGGGCTATATACTTAAAAAACTAATTCGGCACTGATAAATTGCCTTTCTAGGGTAATAGAACAAAATCAGAACTGCCTTAACCCTTCGTTGGTTTTTCCATTCATATACCGTGACCAATGTCTGTGCCCCAGCATTTTTGCCATATGGCAACGGTTCCGACCTTGTGATTGAATTTTCATGCCCTAAAGAATATACAAGCTTACTGGAGTGAACAAGAAGTTCTCATGCTACCTTAGTGGAGAAAGAACAGATTTCGATCTTTCATGAGTCGAATGGTTTGCTCTGATGCACTGTCGTGGTTTCTATTTCTTCAAGTGATAGTAACGAAGGCAGGCGAAAGTTGATTTTTATCTTCATGGCATTTTCTTACAGAGGCTGGCGAAAGCTGACTTCAACCTTTATTGCCGCTGCCCTTTATTTATTACTGACGCTCATGGGGTATCATTCCTCTGCTGATTTAGAGAGTGTCCGAACTTCTGCTGAAGGCAGCCGCATGTGGAAAAGGTGCGTGTGCGCCAACAATCCTGTGCCCAAAGTGGACAGCAGACATGCGTTTTATGCGTGCGAACTGCATCAAGGCACTGTACGTAGATACATATTTCATGGAGTACCATACTCTTAAATACAACTAAACATTTTTCCAGATCTCAAGCTCAGCCAAGTTGACTTTCTGAGCCTCATCAAGAAATAATGCTCAGAGCACAATAAAACAAAAGTTTCAGTTTGGAGCAATTTACTTAAGTGAGGCCTGAATCATTCAAAACACAAGTCTTGAAAAAGTCATTGTACCTCACGTGCCATTCAACTCTCATCTTTGTTATGCTATCCAGTATCATAACGGTAAGGCCAACATGAAGCAGAAAATAGCAACATTATCACGAAATGTACCGTATATACTTACATAGTGGCCAATGTTTTCTTCGTTGTTTTGACAGGGTGTAGCCCTTACATGGGACCAGCATTTTTTCATAAAATTTTTCCGACTACAGTTGGGCCCCCCAATTCGCGACCCATTTTATGCTGAGAAACACTTTTGACGCATTAGCACAGCCCCAGCAAATCCTTCAAATACACAATGCACTGAAGTATGGATGACAGGACGCATGCCTGACGGCCAGCACGAATTAACCGCCCGGAGTAAAACTGGTTGTTAGATCACTTTACTAGGAAGCATCTTGTCAATATAAGTTCTTATGATCCTCGCAAAGATCCGGTGCTTGAATGTCAGTAATGATGCCCTGGCCAACGGTTCGAGCGGAACTCCATGCGTGCGACACGCGGCAATCGCTTTAAGGAGACCTCCGCCTGGCCTGCTTTTCTGCACGCTTCACAGTTGAAGGCCTTGTGGAAATCAATTATATGTTCATTTTGATGCGAGATTATTGCAGCAAACTGGTAACAAGGTTAGGTCTTTTATCATAAACTTTGACAAGATTCAGAGTACTTTCATTGTGGTTTCGAAGTGAAGCATGCTAGGCCTAGCGAAACCAACCAAACTGCGTAAAAAATGAAAATTGGTTTTGAGGAAAGGAAACAATGCAGTGACTGTCTTACATATCTCGTACACGGGTACCAAACAGCTGTAAAGGAAGGGATCAAAGATGGAATGAAAGAAGAAAGGAAGAAAGAGGTGCCGTAGTGGAGGTCTTCACAACAATTTCGATCACCTGGGGATCGTTAATGTGCACACACATTGCGCAGCACACGGGCGCCTTTTGTGTTTTGCATCCAAAAAATGCGGCCACCACGGTCGGGTTCAAACCCAGCTACTCTGGCTTGGTAGACAACCGCCTGAACGACAGCCACCGTGGTGGGTAAACAAACTGCGTGCTATTATGGCACGTATTCCGCCAGTGCCCGAGCCTCGCGGGTGGCGCATCACCACTAGGAAATGCGGTGCTAGCGTGGGTGCACCCAATTCCGGCTTTTCCATAGCATACTTCCACTCCACAATCTGCATGATTTCGGCACTGAACACTGAGGAGGAGCACAGTTTTCTTTAGCTTCTCCTGAAGTAGACCCACACGACATTAGCATTTTTTTAATGAACGGAGTCGTGCAGAGAGTGTCGTGCTGCACCGCTGAAACGAATGGCAAAGTGCAGCGGCTCGAGAGCCAGTACACGTAGTGCAAGTGAATCAAATGAACCTTGTATTCGAGATGGGGTTATGCTTATGTTATGCCCAATGTGCAGGTGTGACCGCACACCGCATGCTACCGAGACCATTTGCGCGGGCGGCCCACAGGCCATACCACGAACTAGGTCGTGAACGAATTCTGTGCTACTGTGCTGTAGCGCACGCCCCTTGCCACCTGGCTGTACATTCTCTGCAATGCTAGATTTCGGCATCCCCTCACTCTTCCGCGAGTCGTGGACAGACTTCAGAAGTGCTACTTTTTCGGCTTGTCGGTACTGTAGATTTGACATATACGTAGACAACAGCAAAATGGCTTTAGGTCGAAGGAAATACACGGAAGGAAGTGTGGAAAGGACGAACGCAGCGCTGTGTTAGTACTTTCAGCCCTTCCTTCTGTGTATCTTTGTCCTAAAGCCGTTGCACTGTTGTCTGCGAATAAGTCCAAACTACAGAGTTCATACCAAGGGCAACGGCGGCCTGGCCATGTTCACAGGAGTAAACAAGCAGAAAGCTGACGGCTACAACAACCCTTCACCCCATTTCTCCACTCTTTGTTCCATATTGGTAGTGGCTTCCGAGCTGTAATGAATGTTCCCACAGTTGCGTTGTTGGCTCGACAGAGCACTATCTTTGTAGGCTGTATTGCTTGCGCTGCTGCTAGAAATACACAGGAATTAAAATAAACACTGCGTGTACCACTGCCTCAAGTCGCAGCAATGAGGCACAGAAATTGCCATTTTACCTAAGCCGTTGCACTGGCACATAGAATCCGGAATGGCACATTCTTCGGTGGAAAAGAGCTGGCTCGACCGTGGCAGCAGCGATCGCTCGCGGCTTACTTATTCTGAATAATCGAAATTTAGGTTCTACAAGGTCCAAAATAAAGTACAGAATACCACTCAGGTTCGAACAGACAACATGCGAAACTACATGGTGGTCTGTCAACAACACGTCCACAGCTTCTGTTTTCCATTTGGATGCAGTCGGGTTCGTCGAGCTGGCGCAGCGTTTGCTATGCGTACTTTAATACCGGTGCAGCTGTCATGATTCTCAGAGTGGAATTCAAAGAGCCAAACTTTACCAGCTGCGCTGCTTGCACTGCTCATCTTTTATCAAACGTGGTGACTTTCAGGCAGCGCCAGCATACGCCTACCATGTCCTCCGCTTCGCTTAAGTTTGGTGCTGATGATGGCAAGAATCGGCAATCGAAATTAAGTTGGAAAGTCAGTCCACTCTGTGCCATTGTGTTAGTGCACGCATTTAAGCACCGGCTCAAGAGTCGTGCATTAACATCGCTATTTTCTTTTCAAGTGGTTGCAAACTCGTTTGGTAGGGTAGTGAGCAGTTATTTGCCGCTAAGTGCACAGATTTGTTGACCGGCGCACTAGGGATCAAACCACACACCCTCCGCTTCGCATGCGGGAGGTATGGGGTTCGATCCCCAGTGCCGCTGGGAAGCCACCAGTGATAGTATAATGGGTACAAGCCTTCCCCTGGCCTGGCGCTCGGCTTATCTGGGGTAAAATGCTTGGAAACGGGTCTTTCACACCCCCGCCCCCCCACCCTGAGTAGAAGAAACCTTGTGCCATGGCGTTCTTTGGCCACGGATGCCGTTGTGCGATAAAAATCCACCATCATCATCATCATCCCAGATGTGTTGACCATCTTCGGTAGCAGTGTGAACCAAAAGTGGCAGTGTGCGTGCCGACGCTAGCAGCTACGTCCGTTGCAATATACCGCATAAACGCATGTAAAGGCCGCAACAGTGTATTGGCTGCACCCCGTTTTCTGGCAGGAAATATTTAAGAAATAATATCCATGTAAAGGCCGCACCCAACTTTTCAAGACCCACGCGAGGATAGCGTTCGAAATGCATGCGCTGTGGGCACCGCGACCAACTCCGGCTAGCAGTCAACGTTAAAAAGAAGAAAATAGGCATATTGCCACACTGCTGACATTCTGCCGGCGCCACCTGGTAGCTGAACCTGTCTCTTAGTGCTTGGCAGAACGTCTTCTTTGTCTTTAATGAGCACGGTTGTTCGGCAAGCCTTGCTCCAGTAAACTGCTGTGCTTCCCGCGTCCCGCTACTTTTGTTGGTGACATTTGGTGGAGGCGCTGGGTGCCATCCCATGTACGCTGACCCCAACGATTTCCTTCACAATTCCCCACGACGCGCGGACGCCACACCTGTGCACAAAGCGAGCCGTCGCCTGCGAGGCCTGCAATCCGAGTTTGAGCCACTGACAAGGCCTGTGCAAGATATGACCTCCACCACTGGCAGCCAGACAGGTCGGTACTCCGGCAGTGCCCCGCCGTACGGCATTCTCACACCGCGGTCGCTACCATACTTCCATGGCGTCCGGTTCGAGGTTTTTGAAGATTGGTTGGCCTGTTTTGACCGTGCTGCTGCATTCAACCAATCGGATCACGAGCGGAAGCTGATTAATGTGTATTTCGCACTGCTACACATGGCGAAAACGTGGTTCGAGAACCACGAGGCATCTTTTTCCAACTGGGCCGCTTTTCGCCGTGAGTTGCTCGCCACATTCAGCTCGAGCGAGCGAAAGGAAAATGCTGGAATTACCCTTCGCTGCAGGTCACAGCAGTCCAACAAGAGCGTGGCCATGTTTATTGAG
The DNA here is from genome assembly GCF_052857255.1 of Amblyomma americanum. NCBI lineage: Eukaryota > Metazoa > Arthropoda > Arachnida > Ixodida > Ixodidae > Amblyomma > Amblyomma americanum. The sequence continues at coordinate 41,821,548 of NC_135497.1, forward strand.
GACATGACTCGTCTCTTCAATCGGGCCTGCCCGGCCATGCCCGAAGCTACAAAGGGGCGGTACCTTATGCGTGGGGGTAAAGGACCAGCCGTTTGCTGGCCTCATGCACGACCCTCCGAGAACCGTCGCTGCCTTCGCCAAGGAAGTTACGAGCATGGAATGTTCGCTGCAGGAACGGAGTGCCCAATACGGACGTCAGGCAAATGTAGCGGCCGCTCACTACTGCACGTCCTTGCCAGCCCCCGGGGACGAGGCGTTGCGGGAGCTTGTGCGGAGCATTGTAAGCGAAGAACTGCGACACGTCCACTTGGATACTCCGTCAGCAAGCACACCTTCTACAGGCAATGTACTCCATGCTACTCACCTGAATACCTGGCCACTCAGGTGCTGCCCCCGACCTCGCAGCGGCGCCAATCGCGATTGCCGTCCCCGAGGCGCTTTGCTTCGCCCAGTCGGCCCTCATCCTATGGTCAGTTCAGAGGCACGTCCCCTCACTAGGAAAACTGAAAACGGCGTCCTCTGGGGGTAGGACTGCCGCCACTGCACAGAGTAAACAGCCTGCACCCGACGATTCGACACAACGGCCCGAGCGGCGACGACCCGGTGTGACGACCTCACCGACGTGCTGCGAACGATTAGTTTCTGCTGAAATTTTAGTACAGTAGCCGACGTGTAATTCGGCACATTGAAGCACATACATATTCGCGACGTATATTTCGGACTTCCAAAGTCCGAAAGTTCGATTTTTCGGACTAATTTCAGTCGCCTGCAAGCCAAAATCGGCCATCTTATCGGCTTGTCGCCGGCGCAAAAAGCGCCATCTTGGATTGAGGTGGATTTACGCTGCGCCATTGGATTGGCTTGACATACTTTCTGCACCTCATTGTTCCCAGTAGAGGTCCCTGCGATCTCTGACACTTCGAGGTCAGCTAGATTGTCATCGCCGTGAACTTGCTTTTGTCACCGACGTTGTCGCGGGCAGTTATCGCTTGTCGCATCCATTGAGAATTGGTTGTCGGGGGCAGGAAATTGTGCAGATGCTTTCTGACATCTCGGTGAGAAGGAATAAAGGAGGGACTGAGAGAAGAAAGGAAGAAAGAGGTGGCGTAATGGAGGGCTCCGGAATATTTTCGACCACCTGGGGATCTTTAACGTGCACTTACATCGCACAGCACACGGGCGCCTTTGTGTTCCGCCTACTTTGATACGCGGCCACTGCGGCCGGGGTCCAACCCGGGTACTCCGGATCAGTAGCCGAGCGCTCTAACCACTGAGCCACAGCGGCGGGTCCCATACGTTCGCCATTCGCCGTTTCGTCACTTGGGTTTTTCTTACCGCGTCGACCGAGTGGCGCTCAGTCTTCACGAAGTTACATCCGTTCACCGTTTTGTGATTGCGTCCGGCGGTTCCGCCGCTTTGAGCGAAAATAGCCTTATCTTTGCGTGTGTTTGATGAGCGGTGTGGTGCACACTCGGGTTGTGGACAACATGGTCCCGCTAGGTCCGTCAAAGAAGCCTGGGAAGTATTCCAACTAAATTCGGTGACCTTGCTGTCTAGCATGTACAGTGAAAGCACAAGTTTGGCGCAAATACAGGCGCAAATTGTCGCCAGCAAGAGAAACTTGCCGCGAGGTAAAATCAGTGACATTTTTAAGCCGATTTTATCTCAGTAAAGTGATTTTTTTCTACTTCACAAATTTTTGGGACTGTTCAATTATTCGGACCATTTTTCGGGTCCCTTCAATCCAAAAAATCGGTCGGCGACTAATTGCCGACTGTCATGAAGTGAACACACTCGTCGCTACCGGCGCTGATTTTTCTGTGATGAGCAGGCAGCTCGCCACAACTCTCCGTAAGGTTCTGGCGCTTTTGTGTGGATCCGTGATCCGCACCACCGGTGGCCTTGTAGTGCGGCAGCTACACCTGTCCCAACCAGATCCGCGGTCTTACTTTCACTGGTTCCTTTGCCGTATTACGTCACTGTTCAAAAGATCTCATTCTGGGCATGGATTTCCTTGAAGAGTACTGTGCAGCCATCGAACTTCGCGAGCTCTTGGTATCTTTTTCCGCCCAGCGAGCCGTTGACACCAACACCGAGCCCAGAAGAGTAACGTTACGCGTATGTGACGACCACATAGCAATACCTCCCTGAGCCAGCAAGTTCGTCACAGTCGAGTGTAACGACAGCACCGGCACTCCTGGCATCGCTGAAGCGGACATGTCGCCCCTCCTCGCTCGGTAAGTTTGTGTAGCTCGAGGCCTAGTAGAACTTGCCAACGGTTGAACTGACATCTTAGTCACCAACTTCACCCGTGTGCCGCAGCATTTAACGAAGACAGAGGTCGTCGCTTATTTTGACGATCTTTTAGAGTGTACCAAGCAGTGCTCATTGTCCACCTCGTAAGACCTAGACGATGCAATGGCTACAGCCATTCCGACCTGTGTAAACCCGCACCTCTTGGCCAGTCAGAAACGCTATGTAGAAAACCTCATCTATTCCTTCCGCGACTGTTTTGCATCAACTTCCAAGGTGCGACAGACGCCACTCACAAAGCACGGAATTATCGTTGCTGACGACCAAATACCACTAACTATGTCAGCGCCCTTATCGGGTGTCTTCAAAATAACGTCACGCTATCCGCCGCCAAGTTACACAAATGCTCCAGGACGACGTCTTACAACCGTTCCCGAGTCCCTGTGCATCGCCTGTTGTCCTTGTCACGAAGAAAGATGGCACTCTCAGGTTCTGCGTGCATTACAGACGCCTCAATAACGTCACGAAAAAGGATGTGCACCCTCTGCCACGAATTGATGACTCCCTAGACCGCCTGCGCCATGCCACCTAGTTTTCGTCCCTTGACCTCCGCAGTGGGTATTGGCAAATGGAGGTCGAAGAACGCGACTGAGAGAAGACCGCCTTTATTACTCCTGACAGTTTGTACGAGTTTAAGGTGCTCCCTTTTGGCTTGTGCTCGGCGCATGCCACATTCTAACGAATGATGGACACCGCGCTGTCTGGCCTGAAGTGGCAGTCGTGCCTCGTATATCTCGACGATGTCATGATCTTCTCTGACGCACACTGCCGGGCTGGGGTTGTCTATCAGATACCCCTAACGTGCGGTAGTGTGTACATGGGCCAAACGGGAAGATGCTTTAATGTCAGGGCCAGGGAGCACTTCCTCAACGTAGATAGAGGGTCTGGAGGTAACCTAGCAATACCACTGCAACCAGCCTCGCCACAAATTTAAACCTATATTAGAGGATACATGGATACATGTATTTTGCATGTTCGTCTGCCACTTCCCGTTTGCTCATGAAGTTTTCTTATGTTAGCCGGAGCGCATTCTTCTCCTCAGGCTTTTGGTGCGGCTCAATCGTGGACGGTAATCGTTCAAATTGTGTTTTACATGTAGACTGTTTTTACCTCTTACCTTCTTGGTGTTGACAAGTTTTTTGCTCAGTTTTAGGTTGTATTCGTTTGTTTTTAGTTTCTTGTGGCATCCGTAGGGTTGCATGACGTTTTATCAGATTTTAGATTTCTGACTCTGCTTTTGCTTCGCTTGCTGGGCCCTTTTAGGCTCGGTCGTTGTTGCTGTTAACGTGTTCTTGACACCGCCCTTCGGCCACGATGTCGTTTTGCACGTGTATTTTCTTTGGTTTTGCTGGCTCAAGTGCTTTTGATCGTTTCACTTCATAAAGTTTCACGCCCTTTTTCAATTTTTGGTGGTTTTCTTTCCTCCTGGTTCATACATATGTTGGCCGCCCCTTGATGACTGTGTATTAGGTTGTAATCTTTGGCCCCCTGATTGTCACTTGATTTTTGGCATATATTATGCTGGGCTTTTCTCGAAATTAAAGAGATGTTAGCGCTCGTCCTGTCGTCAGTGTTTTTTCTTCTCGGATCCCCGTCTGTTTCTCCGCCGGTCATTTCGAATAAATTATTACCCTGGAACCATACTCGAAGAGCATAATAATAATAATTGGTTTTTCGGGAAAGGAAATGGCGCCGTATCTGTCTCATATATTGTTGGACACCTGAACCGCGCCGTAAGGGAAGGAATAGAGGAGGGAGTGAAAGAAGAAAGGAAGAAGAGGTGCCGTAGTGGAGGGCTCCGGAATAATTTCGACCACCTGGGGATCTTTAACGTGCACTGACATCGCACAGCACACGGGCGCCTTAGCGTTTTTTTCGATTTTCCTCCAAAAGCATCCAAATATCCCTGCAGAATGTGGTAAAGGGAATGGATATCCCTGGACGAGGCGAAAAAAGCTATGTGATCCGCATACACAAAAAGTGCTATATCAGGACGAATGGGGATGCCACTGAGCAAAATATTAAAAGCAGCGGGGATAGCACCGATCCTTGCGGCGCACCTCTTCATTGATAATATGTTTTAGAACATAGGGTTTCCTGAGTGCAATAAAAGTATCTGTCCTTGAGAAATTCAGATATCCACGCATAAATGTAGGCTGGAGGATTTTACAGAGCAAGTCTGTAAAGCTAAAAAGTATGTTCTACACTGTCATAGACCTTTGCTACATCAAGAGTGATCAAAGCTGAAACTTCCCTTCTGCGTAGCGAAAGCCGAATTCTGCTCTCTAGATCCACATGCGCGGACCATATAGAGCATCCGCGGCGAAGACCCATTTGCGCTGAGCTGAGACCGTTGACGTCATGAACATGTTTTGTGAAGCGTCTGTCTACTGTTATTTCTATAAATTTGACTAAATTTGAAGTCAGCTCAATTGGCCAAATATTATCTGAGACGTATCCTTATCCTGCATGTTTCATCAATAAAATAATTTTCACTGTCTTCCAAATGCTTGGAATCCAGCGCCTGTCTCGTGTCTTACTTTCCTGTGTGCTGTGTTTTTGTGCGCTTCATCTAATCAAGCTAAGAACCAACTTGCCCAAGAACGTGTTTTACTGGAATCCATGCATTTTCCAACGAAGCATTGACCATATATAAGAGGTCGCTTGTAAGATATTGGGCTAAAATTTTAATCGTACCAACAGTGACACCATCTTGTCCTGAAGCTGCAGGATGCAACATTACCAGGACTGAGGAGCTCTGATGCATCAACCTCGGTTTAATTCGAAGAGGGTGAGATTGAGCACAAAGGGACATTTCTCTGCGCCTGGAAGCGTAACGCCAATCCCTAAGCAATACGCTCCTGGGTTTCCTGAGCCTTTTGTGGTGATAACACTGTCGAACTAGTGAGGAGATAGACTGCAGGACTCTTATGTGCCATGAATCTATACAGGGTCTCTCGATTGCTAGGATTTTTAAGATATGTGTTTAAATATTGTTTATACTCCTCATTGGCTTTTGGCGTTGTTCTTTTGAATGATGCCGAAAAGAATTTGTAATTTAACCAGTTAGCTGCACTCTGGTTGCAGGATATCCTCTTCCAGGCCGCTTTTCTGCGACGATAGGCCTTCTCAAATTCTTCTGTCCACTAAGAAGACGGCGTGTATTAGAAGCTGCTGCGGGTACAGAGAATATGGAGGGTTCTACTGCATTTTGCAAAAACGAAACCGTCTACTGAGCTCTGTCTTTCCGGCTTGTACTAACTATAGAGGCAAATGAGGCGGATATCAGGTTTTTATAAATATTGTGGCTGAAAAATTTGTGGGTTACACAACTAGCTTTGAGCGGAGATAACCGGATAGTGATTGTTATAGGAAGGTCATCACTAGATGTACCCGAATCTTCTGTCGACCAGTCAGTCACTTCTAGCCTAGCTGCTGATACTGTTAAGTCAATGACTGAGCGATCAACCCCTCGCTTAAAGGTCATCTTTCTATATTTGCAGCAGCGTACAGAATTTACAGACAGCCACGACCAGAGAAGCTTGTCACAGGAATCAGTACGACTTCCCTGTCACTATGGTGAGAAAATCTGCGATGATTGCACTGCTTATGCCAGTCCCCAAGCTGTCTAAAGGGTCTGTCCTGTGTGCACCTAAAGGAAAATAGACGTTAGCAATTACAATATCGGCACAATGTGGAAATGAAATTTTGATCGCTAAAAGCTCACAGTTAGGGAGAGGAATTTTCTTAGAGATAGATGTCTGATGACATAAATGTGTAGATAGCATGGCTACCAATCCGCCTCCTCTGCCAACATTTCGATCTGACCTGAAAACTCGAAGGTTTCGCATTAAAATGATTTACAAGGTGATAACCAAGTTTCTTGTAAAAGCAGAATATCAGGTTTATGTTTGTGAATAAGTATTTCTAGATCTGGAAGAGAAGACAATACGGATCGCCAATTCCATTGTAGCACTTTGATACCTGCCATGGAAACCGACCAAATGAAGAGGCAGAAACCGCCTCTTTAACGATATCAACATGAGGAAGAAGTTTGGCTGGTCGTTTTTTAGCTTTAATCTGTGGAGAACTAGAATTAGATGGTGACGAGGAAACACGGCGCTTGTGCGTAGGGCACGGTATTTCGACATTCGTGGACAGATGTCAGTGCGACATGCACTGCTAGGAACAGAGATGTTAGGAGGGACCTGGGGAGCATCAGGAGTTTGATGAGCAGCCAGCACTAGCTGCACAAGCTGAAACAGATGCAGACGTTGCTGGCAGGACGGATGTTGATGTTGACGCAGATTGAACTGCAACACACTGAGCCAACGCCTCACAAAAAGTGTTCAGCATTCGCTCAATCATTTTATTAAGAACCTTTTCCACTGTGGTCACATTTTAGGCATCAAGTTGGACTCAATGTCTCCAACAGAAGCGCGCACATGAGTAGCGTATGAGTCTTTTTTCCTTTTAAGAGCAGCGTAAGCATCGGCTCTTGAGCACCGCTTCTCTTTGACAATGTCCAGCAAGCTACGCTCTTCGCTACGTTTTGCACAGTCGACATCATGAGCTGAGTGAATTTTGCTGCAGAGGCAACAATGAGGGGTCTCTGAAGTGCAGTTATCAGCACAATGATCTTCTCCACATAAACGGCAGGGGGTCTCCGACTTGCATGCTTCGCCGCTATGCCCGAACCGACAGCAGTTGGTGCACTGAAGAGTGGGGGTTCTAGAGGGTCCACAAGGTAAACAATCGGCCAAATCTTTAGCCTAGCAGGGCAGGAAGAGCCAGCAAAAGTTGTAATTAGAGACTCAGCAGCAACACGCGAGCCATTTACCTCTCTACTACAGCGATAGGCTGAAAGGACCCCAAGTCCTGAATCCTGAAATTCTTCTAGAATTTCTTGCGGGGATCGTGCTGGGTCGACCCCACGTACGATTCCCTTGACGCATGCAAGCTCTTCGGGAATGAATGCTTTCACAGGAAATGAGCTGAAAATTTTGCACTGAAGCAAGTCAGCAACACAAGCGATGCCTTAGGACTTGCACACCATTCCTCAACGGCCAAATGGACGCGTTTCCTAGATCTTCAGATAATGGGCTGTCAATGATCTTAGCTCTTGTTGAATTAGTTTGGGGGTTTTCATTTTGTTTGCACCCTCACCGATTGGGACGAGAGCAACGCGAATTGCATCAATGCCATTTTTTTTTGGAGGACTCAAGCGGCAGACTTTGGGCTGACAAGCTGGCAAACCAAACTGCCAACACTTCACCTGCGGAGGTCAGCGACGTCTCTCAACAAAACGCACCATCAAGTTCACATGAACTGCGCCTTAACCTACGCCTTGGCCAAAACCCCCCAACGTAGTACGGGCTCACCAACGAACAATCCGGAACCACCAGGAGAACCAGAGAACAGCAGCTGCAAGCAAAACACGTCAGCCAAGCAAACTTCTTCTTCTTCCTCCCCGTATCCACGCACAAATCACAGTTCAGTGGTAGTACTTCAACCTTTTCCGTTGCTCCAGGTACGCTAAGAAGATTCGGGCACTGCTGAAATCGTACCGCTCTGAAAGCGAAAGCGAGGCTCTCTCCGGAGCTGTGTCCAAGCTCAGCAGATATATGAGGGCGAACGACCCTAAGGACATAGTCATTGTGCTCGAGAACCAGGTCGAGCATGTGGTGCGCCGAAAGCTGGAGGAGTTATTCTCTGAGCAGCTCGAGGAGGCTCACGAGAACCTTAAGGCAGGCGTACAGCGCTTTCAATCTGGTATTCAGCTGTGCTGTCGTCAGTGCATATTGAGGGAAGCTGGGCGTTCGAACAAACGAGCAGAAAACAGATATGGCTCAGGAACGCAACGATAAAGGCTGCCGCTTGATTATCTTGGTAAAAGTGTTGTAGTCGTGTCACTTTCTTTGTCCTTCGCATTGTTATTTAGCCGTATGTAGAACTTAATGGCCGAAATAACATATCTGGGAGGGATACTAGCTTCCGCAGATTTAACGCGGATGGTGAAGCGCGTGACTTGGAGGACTGACCCCAGTGCCACGGAGCGTTGGACGTTACGTCCGAGACCATGTTGCATGGTGTGTTTGCGGTGGCTGACGAAAACGGGTGGCCATAGGATGGCCTGCCGTCACTATCGTTATTAATTGTGCTGATGTCACTCGAAACGACACGCTCGATAAATCGCGTTAAGCTTGCGGGCGGCGTCACAATTCAAGATAGGAGGCGCTAGATCTGTATTACAAATTAACTTTTATTTGCGGTTGAGTGTGCGTGTCTGCGTTTAAAAAAGGAGCGGCTGTCACGCCACACCCTTAGAGGTGGAGGTTTAGTGTCTCCGCAAAATTTTCTGCGTTTTCTGAAGATATTTCACTGCGATGTATGTTTTGGAAAGGTCCATGGTCTCGCTTCGGCGTGTTTCTTTCGACGCGACAGCACACTCAACACCTTACGGCGACAAGTTCAAGGCTAACACCTTGTGGAAGACAAATTTTAAAAAGTATTATGCGGGGTTGGGGAGCAGGGGACGTACGAGCTTCAGTCCTCCGAAGGTGGCAGCCAGAGCTTCACCTGGGTGGAGTCCGATGTGCTCATGCGCATCGTGGTCAACACGTCTTCTTGCCTCCTCGTGCCGGCATCGCACAACAGCTCCAGCCAACGACTCGGGCCACTGCTGCTTAGCGTGCCGCACCCTGGTGGCGGCGACCAGGGCGGCGCACAGCACGGCGACACGCAGGTGCTGACCAACCTGCTCAGACTCATGTACGACTGGATAGATTACAGTCGCGATTTCCTCTTCGTCAAGGACACATAGGAGTTATGCGCGAGGCCTGCGTCAAAGTGCGTGGCTCCAGCAAAAGAGCTACGTTGCGTGGATTTCCTGGGCTACGAGACCAAGGAGTAGACCTACAAGCTAGAGGGCTGGGCTCCTTTATGTGCTTCGTGCATAAGGCTCTTCTCTGCATCGCCGTTGCTGGCTTTAGTTCACCATCCAACGGCCGTAAGAAGCGGGATAGAGGCAGCAATGTGGTTCGGCTGCTCGAACAAAACTCAGTCTGTTTTTTAAACAGAAACGTAGCATACAGCTACATGTGGCCGCTTTGAAAGGAGGCGCCACGCGCTGTTTTATCGGAAGATTGCGAAGTGCTGGCGTTTTGTCTCGTGTTTTGACCTCACAGCTGCGTCGTAGGTCTACCAGGATGATGATCACCATGTAACTCGGCATAACCATCAATTTGTGTTGGTATGAATATAAAGTTTTACCATAGCACCTACGTACTGCGCATGTACCGGATAAGCTGCGCTTGGCCAGCGGTAAAGTAGACGAACCTGCATTAGACAACAGGCTGGTACGATCTCGACTGGGATAGTACGTCTCCGCTGTCATAACAGAATAATAACAGTCAACCTACACTGACGATTTTTCCTGCCTTATGTTCGGCTTTTTATCAAACAAAGGGGAAATGCACACGATCGGGCACTTAACCGGGATTGAGGTTTATTTTGTGAAAGTCCCGAGAGCTTAAGTAGGTTGAGCGTGCCGAATGTCCTTCAAGACATTTCGCACGCTCCCATTGCGAAGTGAAGGCGACTCTATGTGGTAACACAGTAAGGGAATGTCGTCGTTCTACCCAGAAAAACTTATTCATAGATAAATGCACTTAAATAATTGTTCGCCATCCTCAGCGTGGGGCAGTTATCGGCGGAGGCTCACTATTCACCTTCCTTAGCAGGTGTCCCGCTCCCTTTCGAGGGACATGCCGCCACACAGGCTGGTGATCCTGTGCCTGCGCTTTACGTGCGCATGGTGCCTCAAGATCTTCCAGGGCGGAAGCGATGGGGAGGTCATCTCCAAGGAGTGCCGACGCCGCTACCGGCTGGGACACCTAGCCCTGATCACGCTCAACCTGCTTTCCATGTCCGGCAACGTGGCATGCCTGCGCGGGGCACCCCTCGGGTGCCCCGCGCAGGCTGATCTGGTATATTTCACACCTTTCTTCGAAACTGGAGTGACGTCGCTTGAAGAACTGAATGAATCCGGTAACGTCAAGGTACCTTTGCCCCTTACGCTGTGACGTTACCGAACTCACCTGTGAAACCTGTGACAGCCAGTTTCTGGTGCTTGCCGGCGTCGCCGACATCATCAGGAGTGCATACGTCGGGGATGGCTGGGCAATCCTGGCATCGAGGTTCACTTAAGCCTCAGACGGAGACCGAAACTGCCTGTACAAAATCGTTTGCAAATAATTATTGACCCTGCGCACCGGTGTCTCGAGCTCGTTGTCAGGATTACTAGGCCTGTGGACCTCTTTCAAGGCAAAGAAATTGACACAGCATTTTTTCTGTTACCCTTTAAATTGCAAAACACTCAAAATACGCAGCAGACAGCTTCTAAAGATTTCCAGGCAGCAAAGGAGGCATCGATGCCTGTCTTGAGCAAGGGTACCGCTGGGAATTCTGTACCAGTAATGCTCCTCTCTCCTATTGACTCAAACCCGGAATTGATAATTAAACCTTCGCGTCACCTTTGTTTCGGACTTACGTTGTGCTCATGTTCTGCGTAACATTAACGTAGAACATCAATCACACAGGAAAGACGTCCGTGAGTCTGTGAACATTTTTCCGTGCGCACCGCTGCATACTTCCGCAGTTCACAAGGAGTCTAAGGAGAGCAAAGATGTAGGCCAATTGGTGAGGCCTAGTTGCGTGGGATTACACCGCACAGTCATCAGATATTGCATGAATCGGCGATAATCGTCACATATACATTACCCACCTCAATGCCTTGCTTTCAGGCTTTCCTTGAGGTGTTTTCTAACGAAATGCTAACGAAGCGTGCCATGAACCACAATTGGTGGGTTATTCTACTGCCGTTTCTTACGTGTGTACGTTATCTGCATGCTTGGAGAAGTGCTACAAAATCAGCATACGCCGTCTCTGTGCCATTTTTTGAGGAAGTTAAAAAAACAGATACTGCATGTTTCGCAAATCCAAGCTGCGAGTTTACAGCTTTTCTAAAGCACGCTTACTCGCAGTGCATCGATATTTGTATTCACCGCAGTATCCTGAAATACGTTTGTTGTATTCCGCCAACCTGTTTGCTATCCCCCCAGGATTTACATCAACTGGGAGGACAAAGAATTCTTCCAAATCCTGCGCCGCTACGAGGACACCTTCACGGAGATCATGAAGAACTGGTCCGGCGTGCAGGACATCCAGTGCGACCTCAAGACGGACCGCATGCTTGAGTGGTTTCTCCAGCTAATGGTCACCGGGAGCCGCTGGGCGCTGGAGCGCCTCAAGGAGATCGTCGTCTACCCGTCTTTCCGTGAGGCGCTCTTGCTCGCGTTCGAGCAGGAGAAGAACGTCATCACCGGAACACTACAGTGATTACTTTGATGTTTTTACTTTAATTATTGCTTTAACTTTAAGCCGAGGCTTTGTACACGCAACAGAATTTTTCTTGAAGGTGTCTAGGTTGGCAGCCCCCTAGCTAGGGGGCATGGAGAGGCTGTGGCCTGTTCGGGATGCTTCTGGAGGGCAGCTGACTTTCCCACTGTCTCTTTAGATTTGATTTTACTGTTGCATTTCTTTCTCTGCTGCTGCATGGGCTTCTGGTGTGTGGAGGCAGGCGGGTTGGTGATGGCTGCATGGCTCTTGTGGAGGGTGCAGTAGGGAGCTCTTTGGAACTTCTCGAGGCTTCACATAGAATGAATGAATGAATGAATGAATGAAAAACTTTATTGAATTCTTTTGTTCAGTTCCGGAGAGTCTCCTTGCAGCTGCGTCTTGGCGCTTGCCGCAGCCGCCGCCGCCGTCGGGGGCTCCTTAGCATAGAGAAAAATTCTTCTCATCACACAGATAGCGCTGCCCTTAGTACTATTGTAGCAATTTTTTTACTTGCCAATGCCAGCTTCCTGGAAACGCCAATAAATGGCTACAGCGACATGGCATGTGTCCTTTCCACAGGCTCTTTGATAAATCAGAGCATAGCGACAGATTCATCGCGCGATTCAGTATCTTGCATCACCCACCGGTCCCCCAAGATGCAATGAACGTGTTAAATCATCACTTTGGGTGTTTTCTCAAATTCTCTTGGCAATATAATAGCACATAGAATTTATTTATTTCAATACCTCCTTCAAGGCGCTTGCGGGCATTAGATAAGAAATGGAGTGCATGAAAAGTGCATATATATATATATATATATATATAATCATAACACAGGAATTGTAGCAATTTAGCGGTAATACAGGAATTGCGGTAAAACAGCGGCTATTTCATTTTAAGTTTATTTCATAGGTTGCAGTGACAATTTATAATGTTTCTTGTGGTGCAGAATGAACTCCTTTTCTTTTTAGCGAAGATCCATCGCCGTCGGTGCTTTTTTTTTCAACACCTCCAGCAGCCGTGGGAAAGTGTGCAGCCGTCTTTGGAGTCGATGCAGGGTTCTTGGCGATTTGTAGAGAAGTCTTGGGAATCTGGAACAACTCCAAAAACAAGCTCTACTTGTTGCACTTTTTTTTGTTTCATCCAAAAAAAGCTAAAAAGTGCAGCCTCTTCAATGTATGGCATTAGTGAGTTGTATTTTCTCTTTCTCGAGTGGGCTGCTGATGTGCCTTCCAAACGAGAATGCCGAAGCATATTGCAAAGAAATTGAGCAGCAGGATGGATACCCAGCGTGGATCTTTGGGGATGTGGTTGAAGGGGAGCGGGTAGCAAGACTGACGGACTCTCCACGCATGCTCGATGTGCCTTCAGCCAACAAGGAGTCCGAGTTGTGGTAACACAGGCTTGGGACTAGGGGACCGGGAAATAATTGGTCGTGAGGAAGGTTTCCAGCCTTGGAGAGAGTTTTTAAAGAGTGAGCTATGAAGATTTTACTGATGGGCTACCTTATGGCTGTCATATGCAACTACAAATGCCCATACACTTATGGCGACAGCTTTCCTCTTATGCTGCATGCCAATGAAATGAACGTGAGCTAAATGGGCTCCGAACAAACATTTTTTGTTTTGTTTTCGATAATTTATGCACTTTATGAGCACACCGATATTTTTGTCATTCAAGAATCATAGTCTTCTACATACGTTCGTTATGTAAAATATTTGCCCCTTATTTCATATAGTGGTGTTGGTTTGTTCAGTTAAGTCTGGCTGTTCCCTGAAGAGACCGTTATGAATCTGCGCTGAACAAAGATAACGGCGGTGTGGAGGATGGTTTGTCCCGCGTGGGAATCTCCCAAAGTCTGTCATTGCTTAAGCCTGTTCAGTCATCCGCCCTGCATTGGGAATAAAAATATTTTGCAAAAGTTCTAGCTCTTGTCTGTGCTCAGTAAGTGGATGGGCACACTCAAGCTGTATCCACGAGTATCATCATAAAGAGCAGAGGTAACTTAGCACCTTTAGGGACAAGTTGCCACATTCGCCTCTGTTATGTTGTAAAACGACTTAAAGTTGCACTAAAGAGGAATCTGAACTCATCTTTTTATTGCGCGAACTCTATCTACACGTTCCGGACATTCTTACAAACTTCGATTTGTTGTCCAGTGCTGCCCATTACTCTAATTAAATCGGATTAAACGTACCGGTTCCCGCCTTTTTTTTTAATAGGGAGGAGGGGTCAACCAACGAGTCGGCGAGTCCCGCGGCGGCTTGCCTCGCTGCAATCGGCGGAGTTCCAAAGACAATGTCAACAGGTTTTCAAGAGGCAAACGTCGGGACTTCATTTCGTCCAGAATCACATTTCCAATATTATGACCCATCGCTTCTCCTTGGATTGCCCCGAGGCAAAGAAGGCGCCTTAGAACTCTACTGGTCTCTTTAGCGAAGTATGTCACAAAAATAGGGCAAAGCTGCGTATCCCTATTGTTACTTGCGTCCACAGCAATCAAAAATACTTGCTTTTTAGGGCATCCAGCAAAGGAGTCTCTGCGTTCGCGGCGATTTCACGAACAATTGCAGGCGTCTTCCTTCGACCACAAGCGTAGCGTTTGGTTTCTTCGCAACTGGGGAACATTTTCCGGAAAAGTTGTCCATCGTGATCACTGACACTTAGCGGCATGTTGTGTTCAACTAAAAACGCCGTAAAATGGCATTTTGCACGAATCATGCCGAGGTCGCTGTCACTGAGTACAAAACTTGTCAGGCTTGGCTGACTCTCCGCGGCTCACACGTATCATTGGTGCATTTTCGAAGCTATGAGGACCTTGATGTCAAACTTGGCTCCATGTGAAATGCTAAGATCACAGGCACACATGGTGAAAAACCCGCACTTCTTTATTAGACGGCACGAAGCTTGGATATTCTGAAGTGTACGACTTCAAAAATACTTGGAAGTACTGCCTCGCCTTTGAGCCCGCCATTGCACCGCGAAACTACTGCTAAAACACCAGAGTCGCACTGCGTCGGATGCGGCCGCAGGTCACACAAAAACAGAGGTCAACGCCCGAAGTCGTCCAAATATGTGAACACGAAGGAAGTTGCGTTTGCCGCTGCTGATGATGATATCACGAATATAAATCGCCCTCTCGTGGCGGCGAAGGGTGCCATAATAGTGTTAATAGCTGTACGGACCTTTTTTTAAATCATATTTTCCATAAAATTTTATGCAAGATTTTTAAAATCTTAAGACTGGTCAAAATTCGTGCATTTTACGGAAAATTGGGAATAGTTGGCCGGCATGCAGGTTGTGTACGTGAATATAAGACTACAGAGTGGGCAGTAGCGCGGGCGAGTGTGCTTGTGCCAGGCCGTCCGCTTTTAAACCATGCATTCACCATCCGCCGTCTTCCCGACTTCATCGGCTGCCGTCATATAACAATATTGCGCAGAAATGGTTTGAATAACAGCAAAGCCCCGTTGATACATGCTCGGTTGACAAGATTTTCAGATTCGTCAGCTCAAAATCGCGGACATTAAAATGTCCCCTAGAGTTACGCTCTATATTTCCCGGTTTATATGTTTCCGGATAACATGATTTCCCGGATACTACCTTTAAAATTTGAACAAATTGTGGTCATATAACACATTTATTGACCAACCACTCATGTGCAACCATACAAGTGGGCTGAACTTGAAAGCACGCAACATGAAAAGCTGGAACGTGGCAGCGGTGACCCGCCGTGATGGCTTCTCTGCAGTGGTTAGATGCAAGGATGCGATGCATTCCCCTACCACCTAGGGACACTGGATAAGATAAATTATCAAGTGATTCTACCACCACCACCGCCGCCATCCACAACAACAAAAACTGCAAGCTAGCATTCAAGAGTGCAGTTTTTGCGGGGACACGATATGAACAGAAAAAATTCAGAGGTTTCTTCTGTTCAGTACTTACCTGCCGAAGGGCGAAGCACTTTAAAACCACGAGGCAGCGATTTTGGTCACTTTTGTCAATGTCATCGATCGACTGGATGAGTTATGAAATTACTTCACGCGCTTAAGAATGTGCAGACACGGATTGAATTCTGCCAGCACTAGAAAAGGATCTGTTTAGATCTTGTGCCAAGGAATGCTAATCATTTTTATGAAGCAAACTTGGTCTTTGTAGCTCTCAAACAGCTACTTTTCTCAAAATTAGGCGGTTTGGATCACAAGTTTCCATAATACATTTCCTGCAATTTTGTAAAAAAAACGCATTCACGAGGTTTTACTATTTAGTACAACAAACATTTTCTAAGCTTAACGTTCACCTGTACGTTCAGTTCATGAAAGATCTCAAGAGCAAATGACCCTCCCCCGACAGCCATTGTCACACTGTTCCCACTTTGCAACCCCTGCAATAAAATTTCCATTCACAACGCAAAAGCAGTTGAAATGTTTTTGTTTTCGCAAATTAAAATCACTTTAAAAACAAATTGCACCTGTTCTGTTAAAAAATGTAAAGATTTTATTAAGAGAAGATTGGCAGGCTAGTTGGTAAGAGACAAGGAATGAAACATTGAAAGACACACACGGGTGCTCACTATCAACCAAATTCTTATTCCGAAGTACAGATAATATATAGCGTAGGAAAAAAGGGGGCGCTATGTCGATAAGAGAGTTGATCAGTCACCGGAATTCAGAGAATAGTCACATCTGAGTAAAACTTGTATTTGTGAAAGACGTGGTGGTGAAAGGTGATAAATGGGGAAGGGAGTGAAGAGTGGATGGCCCTCGCGCGAACAACGGTTAAACACTAATGGAAGGTGTAAGAAGTGTTCAAAAGCGGCTAAATCTATAAAAAAGAAAACTTGCAAGGCCCTCTACACCTCGCAGCTTTCCGTTTTTATAGGTTTTAGCCTCTAACACCCGTCACTTCACTTTCTATTAGTGTGTTATTTACACGGCAGGACACTACCCCCCTCCCGTCCCCCTTCATTGCCTTTCAGCGCCACTTCTTTCACAAAAACATTTTTTTACTCAAGATGTGACTTTTCTCTAATTCCGGTGACCGAGCAACCCTCTTATCGACATACCGCCACATTTTCTCTTGGCTACATCTTCTCTGCACTTCGAAATAAAAATCCAAACAGTCAGCACCCGTGTGTCTTTCAATGTTTCGTTCCTTGTGCCTTGTCCCTTGCACTGTTCCCTTACAAGCCGAAAATATAAAAACAGGCTACTTTCACTTAAAATAGCCTACATATAAATAAGTACATATCTACTAAAGATTCACCAAAACACAAAATTATGAAAACACAAAATTATTATAGATTCATCTGGGTATATACAAGGTGTGATGCAAGCTAGATGGGTTCCCTCATCTCATCGATGATGGTTCGTAGCGCAAGAACTTCATCGAAATCATCCTGCGACATGGTCTGGATTTCCCCCTGCAAAAAGCATGAACAACAGAAAGGTAACATGATTACTGAAGGTACTGCGCAGAATCAAACTCTTTCAAAGGGCAATATTTCAGCATTAATGCACACATGACAACTGAATTAGAACTCCTCAGATGATTGTTTAGAGCAAGACAAGTGCATACGGCCTAAAGAAGCGGCACCATATTCCAGAAGAGCAAGGCCATTAGCTCAAGCAGTGCTGCTGCCACGGTTTGATGTAACTGCATTACCATATATGTACGAATACCCCTGTAGCCAGAGGTGGGCATTCTCATGAGGGCGAGCCATTATGATAGCGTCCTCACACTAACCTCATGAGGATCTGACTTTGTGAGGTGAGGGAGGATCGGCGCACGGAAATTCGTGAGGGTGAGGAAGATAAGACGAAGTGAGGGCGATTGAGGGAAGACATGATGTGGTGAGGGCGAAGGAGGGCATGATGCATGGACTGAGGACGAGGGTGGGGCCCCAAACAGTACTCCCGGCTAACATTTCCTGCATCTGCAGGCCGTTATGGATTCCCGTTTAGAGCGCTAGTTTTTAAGGCCAAGGTTCCCGTAAGGAGGTACACGAGGCGAACACGAAAGGCGGGGAGCCGCACACCTTCTCGTAGTGCTCGTGTTGTAAATAAAACAAACAAAGGAAGCGCGCACGAACAGCCACAGCTAGGATTTGAAGGTGAAGGTAAAACGGCGAAGAAGCGGGAACGAAAGTCATAAAATAGTCGGCACACTTGGTGAATGAAGGCTTAAGGTGGGATGCCGGGCTAAAATTTTGATTTTCGGAAAAAATATGCGGTTTTTAAGTTTGTGTTGTTTTAGAGTGTTTAATGAAAAATATTCTCACGAATTTTCCTTGTTATCTCAGTAGAAAAAAAGAAGAAAATTAATTCTTCATGAGGCGGTGGTAGGCTGTTGAAGGTGTCTATGAATGCTCTTCTGAAGACGCGGCCGCAGTGCGGGCAAAAAAACAAACGGGAAGTTAATGCCCATGTTAAAAAGTTTGTTTTTCGTGCTTTTTAGTCACGGATGACCTTCCATCAAGAATGATTAAGACTGCTAACGAAAAACTAAAAAAAGAAAGGCATATGGCATATTCCTGGCCGCAGAAACTGCAGAGTGGCTGGAAAACCGAAATTGGACCTGAGATTGGCGGAAGTATGCCACGCAACCACCCAGCGTTGTTTTTGCGCCATTCGAAATCACCCCCGCTCTGCTCGTGTTCGACGCTTGCAATCTGTTACCTTTTCTTCCTTCTGTGAGTTTAATGCGAACAGCAGGTGGCCGGTGGTGTGACCGGATGATGCTCGCACCGAAGGCTTCAACACGGAGAAACTTTGGGAAGCGAGAACGCATCACAAAACATAGAAGCCTACGCACTACTGGGCAACCACCAGCAAGTGGGCATATGCTTGTGCATTCGCCAGGCTTAAGCCTGCCAACGGCGACTGAAGCGAACCCTTTAACCTCCGCCGATTTCATCAGCTGAAGAACGCATTCGCATCACTAAGAACCGTGGAGATTACAGCAGCCGTCGCTGTACTAGAATCTATTGAGGATGCACATAGCATCAAGACCAGCGTTTGAAAAAGCTGGAACTAGAAAATGGAGTCCCCACTATGAAGCACATCGAGCGAGCAACCCGTCAATGTATTTCACGAGCAGAAAACAAGGCTTGAAGCAATTCCCACAGAGCAGTGTCGTGATGAAGAGGAGGGCCCGACCTATAGAGGAGGGCACTTTAACATTTTTATATACCAAAAAAAATAGCATGGTCTTCAATCTTTGAACTGATTTTTCACAGTTTGCACTTTTTCGAAAAACAGAACTGTTAGGAAATCTATCATTTCCAAACTGCATCTCCAAAAGCTGCTTTGAAGTGGTTTCTTGACTGAAATTTTCTTGACTGACACGTGGTTCTTGGTTTCTTGACTGAAACGCGCGAGTGGCCTTATCCTGCATTATAAACCGTCTAGAAGAAATATTATCACAAACTATTAGTATATCTCACTTATTTTACAAATGATAGTTTTCCGAAGTTGACACACCTGAGCCGCCATTTTTGTTTTGATGTCCCGCACTGTTACTGCGGCAGCCGCCTGTTGGGTGACCTGCAGTCATCCCGCAGCAAACGCATTCCGACAAATTCCCATGATTCTTGATAAAAACAAGTGTTCGCCATTTGCAAGTCAGCGGTGTGCGTTGTGGTCTTGTGGGAGTATCAGTGCCATTTCACCAAGGCGAGATTACAAGTTTAATGGCCGTGTCCAAGGTCAAGGCTGTTGATGATGCGCTGGAGCATGGCAACTGTGCTGCGGCAGGCATTTCGGCGTTGATGAAATTCGAATATACTATTGGAAAATCATCGTGAGAAGCTAATGGCTACTAACAAGACTCGCTGGGCTTTCCGCAGACCCAAAACGGGCAAGTCTGTCGCGTTGAGGAGGCGGTCATTTAATACACGATGGAACTACGCAAAGATGGTTGTGCAGTATTATTAGAAATGATACAAACAAAGATAACACAACTGCCAGGAAGCTGGGAATCACCGCAAAAGACTTCCGCGCTAGCTACATTTGGACGACCCGCTTCATGCGTCGAAATAGGTCACTGTGCCAGCGGCTCCCATCCGCATACGAAAACAAGGACATCGACTTTCATCGTTTCGTCACCAAGATCCGCGAAAAGAGCGGCTACCTCTTCTCACTAATGTGGAACGCCGATCAAACTCAGTTTACCTGCGACATGTCCTGAAACAACGGTCAATGAGAAGGGCGCTTGGAGTGTTCTCGTGAAGACATCTGGTGCAGAAAACCAGTGATGAACAGTCATGCTTGCTGTGATGGCCGTTGGGCAGAAGCTGCCACCATATGCTACCGTATAAACACGTGTAAGGGCTGCACCCAACCTTTGCACGACCCATGGGAGAATAGCCTTCGAAATGCCGTGGCCTCCACGATCAGCTCCGGCTATGAGCAAGGGTGCACTTGATCGCAGAGGCCACGCACACACCGAGCCAGTCTGGAGAGAAGCGCGCGCACGCCGCCGCTCCTTGAGCCCATCAACATCGTCAAATTTTCCTCCGCCGCGAGCTCCCGCTATTCATATCGGCATTAGTATCGCCAGCTCCAGCTTTTCGCAGCCGTCAAAGACACAGGCGTTGTGGTAGCGTGTTAGTTCACCGTAGCTGGATAGGTAGTTGTGGCTTTCGCATGCCGCCACCGAGCATAACTGGTTTAGCACGATGGGCAAGCACTTTAATAGCTACACTACAGGGAATTTGCTGTCGAACACAGCAAGCGTGTGGCGGTCAGGAAGTTCGACGTGGCCGAGAAGTGCATCCGACGATGGTGCAACCAAAAGGATGCATTGAGGAACACAAGTACCAAAAAAACGCGCTTTTCGAGGCAAGCCGCGCAAGTCTTCCAAAATGGAAGATGACACGGGAAGCATAGCGCGGGAGGGAAGAAGATAAGACTGTTTAGCGCTTGTCCCGTCTTGTCTTCGTTCTTCCCACACTATGCTTGAAGTGTTGCAATGAATTACCAACATCAAGGAAGAAGAGCTGTTCTGCTATGTGACGCAAGCGTGGAACAACGGCTAAACATCGACAACGGACATGCTGCTTGACTTCTTGAGGGATTAGCATGCACCAGAGCACAGCACCAGCTCGGAGTCTGAAGACTCCGCGAGTGATGACTGAACGTAGAATGGATGCCGCTCATCCCCCGATATGTGTGTTTTTGCTATAAAATTTTTTTTCGAACATCGCATGAACGTGCCGCACGAAAATTGGCCCTCGAATATGTAAAAACTACAGCTCTTACGCGCGTTTATATGGTATATTTAAATGGAAGACTGCTCCGAAGGGTAACGGTCTCCACAGAGCCCATATCCGCACTTATATGAAAGGGTGGATTACTGCAGAACTGCTGGTCGACTGGATAACGACTGTTTGTGGACGAAGACCAGCAACGCTTCTGCTTTCCTCGCTTCTTGTTTTGGACAGCTTCAGAGGCCATCTGGTGGATAGCGTTCGTGCTAAGCTTAAAGAGCTATGCAGGAACATTGCAGTGACCCCGGGAGGTCTGAGTCGCGGCTACAGCCTCTCGACGTGTCGCTGAGCAAACTGTTCTAGGACAATGTTCGAAGACTCTAAGCAGAGTGGATGGCGGTGCGCCAACATGATTTGACGTCAAGCAGCAAAATGAGAAGACCGTCCGTGGAGGTGCTTTGCTCATGGATTGTAAAAGCATGGAGTGGCATCCCTGTCCAGGTAGTGGCCAGGAGCTTTAAAAAGATCGGCATATCCAACATGCTGGATGGAACAGAAGATGCCCAGCGAGGACACTGCCATTTCCGACAATGAATCATGCAGCAGTGACAGTGACGATTCAGACTCTGAATAGAGTAATTATTCCATGAGAAAAATAAAAGGCAACGCGCAGTTCACGTGATGCCTATGTAATGTGTGTGTTTATTATAGGTAAGCCTTACTCAACTTTCGTCTAGAACCGTGATAGCTATTGTAAGAAGTCTGGAAATCGCATAGCACTTTAAGTTTATTGTGTGCCAACCTGAATGCAACGGGAGCGCAGGCAGCAGTGGCGCCATCTGGTGTTAAAAGGTGAAAATATTTTGTGACACATTTCCCGCATTTAGCCAAGGCTGTCCAAGTTGTGTCACGTAGATAGCCAGTTACATGGCCAGTTAAGTCGAGCCAGGGCCCAAATTCTTTTAGGTAACTGAACCAAGCAAGTTTCTTGACAACGTCATGTTGAGTTCTTTCGGGCAATTCTGCCTAATAAAAATAATAATAATAATTGGTTTTTGGGGAAAGGAAATGGCGCAGTATCTGTCTCATATAACGTTGGACACCTGAACCGCGCCGTAAGGGAAGGGATAAGGAGGGAGTGAAAGAAGAAAGGAAGACTGAGGTGCCGTAGTGGAGGGCTCCGGAATAATTTCGACCACCTGGGGATCTTTAACGTGCACTGACATCGCACAGTACACGGGCGCCTTAGCGTTTTTTCCTCCATAAAAACGCAGCCGCCGCGGTCGGGTTCGAACCCGGGAACTCCGGATCAGTAGTCGCATGCGCAGTACAGAGGACGCAATTTTTATAGCTTTCGCTATGCCTTTGCGTATGTCTGCGTACGGTTTTCTAAAAATGTCTTTTATGCGAGTAAATACGGTAATGCAAGCGTATTATAAGCAACCTCAAAGACCCTTTTCAGGGACCCTTTAAAGGAACCATGACAGCCTTTTTTCAAGCATATCCAGCCTAACATCTTTAATCCCAACAGGTTAAATTACAATTCCCCGAATTTTCAGTTGATCCTGTGCGGTAAGTATGTTTAAAACGAATTTTTGTCGTTTCTTCTGCGAACTGCTTCCTGGTCTGACAACTCATCGCTGACGCCACGAGCACATACACGCCAGGCATCGTCTGCTGCGAGCTGTTGAGGTGTTTGCATGCACACCGCAGACAGCGGTCGCGTGAAATGTTTTTTTTTATTTTAGCCTAGCGAATCAAAATTTATTTCCCGTGTTCTCTTTTGGGAAGCATTCAACTTAGTGCGCGAGCTGAGTGATCCTTGGGAAATCGGACTTTCCCGTGGCGCCCGTTTTTCGATTGTTGAGGAAACAAATTGATGAACCACCCCTGCTTTATTATTTACGCTTAGATGCATGCTGTTCGTATGTTATGAGTGTGGTCTCTTTTGAGCAGTCAAGTGCTCACGTATGTGAAAAGCGCCACGTGCCATGCATGCCTTTGCCGATGTGCCCCGTGAAAGCCGCGGCATTTTGTTTAGCTACTTGTCCGCTATTAATCGGCTCCGTAATTAAACTCAAATTATGAAAAGGTGACACTACAGTAACCTTGAGGCACGAAAGGAGCCGAGAAAAGTGCCGAGTGCGACTACTAACTGCATGTACGCGTTATTAAGTCGAACATACATTTCCTTCGAGAAATGTATCATCCCATTTGCAGGAACCAAGCCGCTTGCAAAACCCTACGCGACTCGAATGCTTTCATTGCCCACACCGATGTATAGTCACCGCCGTCAAAATGAGTGCTTCAAAATAATCGTACAGCATTTAGCATTTGGTGTGCGTGCGCACTGTGCCCCAGGAGTGCGATGACTACAACTGCAGCCCCGCGCTGAGGAAGTTTGCATGGCTGTGCGCAAAAAGTACTCCTCGTTCGCGTGGCATAAAACGCCAGGTGGGCTATCGTTATCTCAAATATTACGTACTCTTGCTCACAAATTGCACTTTTACTCATTCGCACACCATAATAACACTGAAATAAGCGTCGATGATGCTATATCGCCTGCTTGGGAAACGCCTCGGGTAGGATGCCGGAGCTACCAGCTAATTGTATCTGCTTTCTCTTACGTCACCAACATTTATTTTAGATCGCTTTGGCTTAGAATACGTTCAGACATTACTTGAATTACTGAAAACAACCAGATTTGTTGTCCACAGTCGACGCCGACAGCTGCTGCCGGCTGCCTTCTGCACATGCTATGCAGACCGGGCGACATATATCGGCACTTCCCCCTTATTGTACTCGCGTCCTGAGATGTATGCAGTCGTCGCTTTGAGGGCACTGTAGGGCACTGTAGCCAAAACTACGCTCGACAGCTATTTGCAGGAGCTAAAACTTGCGAATTCGCTCTCCGAAATCGCCGAAATCGCACACACAAACCCTGCGTACTCGCTAGTCCTCGTCACGAAAGGGCCGGCGGTCCACTGTTGACCGAAATTCAAGAATATGGCATGTTCCTCTGATTAGTAAGAAAGTGTGAATATGCGATATATAGCCGCTTGTTTCGCTTTTTTCGATGCGGATATGGCACACAAGCGCAGTTTTTCCGGCCGCCGCCTCACCAGGCGTGAAGCT
This sequence comes from Amblyomma americanum, assembly GCF_052857255.1. Classification (NCBI taxonomy): domain Eukaryota; kingdom Metazoa; phylum Arthropoda; class Arachnida; order Ixodida; family Ixodidae; genus Amblyomma; species Amblyomma americanum. The sequence continues at coordinate 41,845,606 of NC_135497.1, forward strand.
TTCGCTCGGCCGCACAAGCCCAGGCGACAGCGACGAGCGGTACCGTTGTGCGGCGTTTGATGCCCGTGTCGCTTGCCTCGCCGATCGGTTCTATGCGCAGGTACTGATTGAAAGCACATCTTCGCTGGCCCAGGCACATCGCGTTTGTCGCCGTGGCTAGTATGAGGTCCACTGAGATTTAAAATTCTTAAGTTGATACAATGTAATACCAACTTGTCCTCTACCACACTCTTCTGGTTCCCACTAATCTGATTCTTACCTTTACTACGATACGCGCTTCTTGATCGTGCTGGCGTCGTAGTCGGTCTAGCGTGACAGACCAGTGCGTCAGTTAAGGCATTTGCATACCGACCAGCCCACCGACCTCGATCGCCGTCGCATCGGCCTATAGTGTGACTGGACCCTCCCTATACCGAAGAAAAACTGCGTTACTGTTATTGTCGCTTTTGCGGCACCAGTCAGTCATATATGGGGTACGACTGCTATTTCGATCGCCCGCAAATATACAGGGGGAAATGAGACCTCGCCGCGCATATTGCAGCAACGAGAGCAGACGACGCTGCTCCGTGCATGTGCTAGTGACGTCACGAGAGCTTCAATATGGCGGTCGCTGCAAGGCCAGGGCAGCCAAATTTCGCAAACTGAATCACAAGGTCTGGTATTAATTACTGAAGAACAAAACTGCAATATTAAGAACAACCATGTCATGGCCCCTTTAAGTCCACCTTCTTGCGAAAGTGTCAACAGAATTCTACGCATGCTATCAAGGTTATCTCCTCGTCTACTGCTTTGTCTCTCTTCGTCATCTTCCGCGCCCATCTGGGCCCACAGTCCGTTCAAATGTATGTACCTCTGCTCTGGGCTCAACGTGGGCGCATAGAAGTAACTGCTGGCAACCCCTGCAGCCCAAGCATGGAACGAAACAGACCCCTCCACATTCAATCTTGCAGGCACGCCAGGGTTGAAGAGGTAGGGGGCACCCACCATGGGCGTGCAATGCATTAGGCTCAGCTGAATGTGCACGTGTCGTAGGTGGGCGTCCAGGTGGCGAGTCTGTCCATTGATCGTGTCCTCCAGCAGACGCACCAGGGCGTCCTGTACGGATCCACAAAAGCAGTCACTGGGTGCACGGCATTTTCTCCGCACCAGCCACAGTTTTTCCCCGCAGTGCTGCACCACTCTTCCTAGATTGCCACCTCAGCCACAAGGAAACAGTCTATTCTTGAAGTTTCCTTGTTACAGAAGTAAAAAGCTCATCACAAGACGAAATCTGTGCTAGAGTTTTCATGCCTGTGACATATATAAAAGCGTGAGGCATTAAAAGGCTGTTTTTATTTACAGATAATGAGGTTGTTTAGCCGAGCAATACAGGAACACCGCGGAGCATGGTGCACTGTTGCAATTATATTTTCTCGCTGTGATATCCTACAATTGGACCTCATTGGACCTCATTTATGGTATTCAATGTCCCAGAGCGACTCAGGCTATGAGAGATGCCATTGTCAACGGCTCCGCACAATTCCGATCACCTACGGTTGCTTAATGTGCACCGACATCAACAGTACACGGGCCTCTAGCATTCTCGCCTCCATTGAAATGCATCTGCAACGGCCGGGATCGAACCTGCTTCATTCGAGTGAGCAGCCCAGCACGATAACCACTGAGCCACCAAGGCGGCCATTATAGCGAACGAGCGCTTGGCAAGGGCTTTGTGGCCTCTCACCGGCAGGTCAGGCTCAGCAGCTCTAGCCAGGCGTCCATCAGACAGGCTTCGATTCTTAGTGGCCTTCTCGGGAGTCATAGGTGCAGAGCTGTTCGAAGCGGATTCCACCCTGACTGAGTGATGGCTCTGCGATGCTTCACTGCCGTTGACCACACGGGGTGCCTCCAATGCCACGTCTGCCCGAGGGAGAAATGGGAGCACAGCAGCAAGTCCAAGAGAATATGCAGCATGCCATCCTCACTGAGGGAAGAACTTTATAAACAAACTAACAAAACCGGGCTATAGAAACAGGACAGAATAAAAAAGGACACATAGGGGACTGTGTCCTTTTCTTCTCAGTCCTGTGACCCTGTATAAACACCTGTAAAGGCCGCAACCGTGTATGGGCAGCACCTTGTTTTCCAGGAGGAAATATTAAAAAGGTTGTGGGGACCTGCCCTGCAGCCCCCTGAGTTTGCTTTCCCGCGAGGCACCGTGCAGTGGCGGTCTCACCTCGAGGCTGAGCGCATTCCCTTGTGAGTTACATTAACTGGCAAGAGAGGACGCCAGCATCGCTGCGCGGAGACTGCCAAAGCCCGCGCGCGGGAGGGGGGGCAGGGGGGCTTCGGCTATGATCGTCGGCCCGAGCGGACGTGTCGCTCGCGGCTCCGCTCTTCGCCTGCGGGGCTAGGAAGCGACGGGGAGACAGGCTCCCGTACCCGTCCCGCCCGGCCTTAGGAGTATATATCCCTTGCCCTAGCGCGGGCGAACATTCGCTCGGAACCTTGCTGGTGAGTCGGACGACCTTGATTCATTAGCGTACCTTGTTTCTAGCTGGCGTTATTGTTTCTGTAGCAATAAATGCCTGTTTGTGTCAGCCAATGTGTCGTTCCTTTGTTCCCCCAGAGCAAGGCCCGCCGTGGTCGGCGAGCGCTCGGTAGCGTACGCGATCACAGGGTGGGGTCCGGGCGGCTTTGAACCGTGTCAGCCGCGATTGAGTGGGGAGAACGTACTTATCAATTCAACCCCCACAAGGTCCATGTGAGGGCCGCACTCAGCTTTCCACAACCTACGTTGAAATAGCCTTCGAAATGCATGCGCTGTGGCCTCCGCAATCAGCTCCGGCTGTGAGCAATGGTTCGCTTTATCGCGGAGGCGATGCATACGCACAGGAGCTTCAAGGTGCCGCCCACGGATAGCACCTGAGGCCGCGTCATCATCAACTTTTTCCGCCGAAGCAAGCTCCCGCTATCCATATCGGCATCAGTATCAGGAGCTCCAGCCTTTTGTGGCTGTCAAAGGAACGGAAGTTGTGGCAGCGTGTTAGTTCACCATAGTTACGGCTTTCGCATGCCACCACCGAGGATAACTGTTTTAGCACGATGGGCAAGCACTAATAACTACACCGCAGGGAATTCGCTGTCGAACACGGCAAGCGTGCGGCATGCAGGAAATTCGACATGGCCGAGGAGTGCGCCCGACGATGCTGCAACCAAAAAGATGCATTGAGAAACAGAAGCTGCAAAAAGCGTGCTTTCCGAGGCAAGCCTTGCAAGTATCCCGAACTGGAAGAAGAGCTGCTCTGCTATGTGATCGAAGCGCGGAACAACGCCAGCGCGTTTACAGCAGACATGCTGAGAGACTTCTGGTGGGATGAGCATGCACAAGAGCACAGCACTAGCTCGGAGTTCTAAGACTCTGCGAGTGACGACTCAATGTAGAATGAATGCCGCTCATCCCCCGCTTGGTGCCTTTTCAATTAAAACAAATTTTTCTTATGCACACTGCCTGTATAGAACACACCCCGAAAATTGGCACTCAAATTCGAAAAAGAAAGGGAGGACATTACACATGTTTATATGGCAACAATACAAGACTAACTCGCCCAATCTGCCGTTATTTATAAACGAGTACCACTCAACCATCACAGGCAAACTGACTACAGTAAACGCTCATTAATTCTAACTCTGTTAATTCGAACCGACGCCCGGGCCCCGGCAGAACCCTGTGTATTTCAATGGCGGAAAACTCCCGATAATTCGAACAAGGCGGCATTGCCTCGATTAATTCGTACTACAAGCCCCTGGCTGACCCTGCTCCTTGTAGAAAGAAGTTGACCCATAGCAAGTACAACGCGCTGCAAATTTACTAGAGACCTAAAACAATGGAAAAAGAAAAGCCGGGCGCACGAAGCTGGTGGAGCCCGTGCTCTGGCACATGCTGAAGCAGGTTTTCGCTGCCACACTCGCTTGCACCATCAATGCTTCGGCGGAAGCAGTTCCAGGTTTCATTGTGCTGCGGTCGCTGGTCATGTGGTGTACACAACACAGTACGGCTATAGACAAGCGTCGTGGGTGTAGGCAAAAATGCAAATGCCTACACTGTGCCAAGCGACGCTGCCTTCGAAACCAATTTGCGTATGCTAATATTTCAAACCGTGCGCGTCGCTTGTGGTTAGGAACCTTTTTGTTGATGCTCAGAGAGCAGTTGTGTACTTTGTCAACCTGTTCGCCAGATGAAATTAGTCGGTGGAGCTCTGCATCGGGTTCTCCTCCGCTCCTATTTAGAGACAAGGGACGGCGGGCGAAAGTTCGACTTATGGGGAGAAACTAACCGTCCACATTCTCAACCGCTGGGCCGATGCAGCACATCCAGTTGCTAGTGGAAGATATGGGACGACATGATGCACGACGCGAAGCAGCTTTTTTACATAACGAACATTGTGATGTGCTTCCTATTTTCCGTGCCGCTTCACTCCGGAGGCCGCGGCAATCAATGAACACTCAAGTCATATAGCTGCTTTGAATAAGGCAAATGCGATCAGAGAGCTCCACAAGTGAATGCACAGCCGTTTACCTCCACTTTCAAACAGAATATACACTCACTCTGCTAAGCTGTAAACAAAAAAATTTTGCTTCTCATTTTAGAATTTACACTCATATGTGCGCATTCCGCTTGATCAGAGTTGCTTTTGGTGCAGTATTTGTTGTGTTTGCCAGGTTCTGATCGACCTACAGTGGAAAAATTCAAATAATCTTGGAAATAACATTGCATGAATTTACCGGGATCTTAGCATCGTTGGACAAGTGTTGAAAAGACGCACTTGTTGAAGTTCGTGAAAGTGAAAACAGCAAAACTGCACGTCGTGCCTGCTACAGCCCTGAGTACGGTGCTGCTTCAAACGCTGTGAACGCTGAAGGCGACTGGCAGCAGCTTTTCGCCTTCTTTTGCGCATCAGAAAATAGCCCCTGCATCTGAAAATAGCCCCTTGCGTTCAACTTACGGTTACACGCACACGGAATGTTGTGCATAAACTTATGCTGAGAGCCCAATAGAATGAGAAAGAGTTGCAGGCGTTAATTGATTCATGCGCTGTTTTCCATCCAACGGAGGAGCAACAATGTGGACTCAGAGACACGAACCAAATGATTAGATTCCAACGTAGAACAAGTGAATAAACATGAATACAGACGTGAATGAATGAACCCCTTATAAGGCCCAAGTTAGATGCATGTCTCACATGCATACAAATGTTAAATTTGTACACAGAATGACTTGAAATCGAAAATCACTTTCAAGCAATTTTTACCAACGGTTTTGCAGAAAAAATGGGGTACACATTTGTACCAATGACTTTGTAGAAACACCTGAAATGTCGTATATATTCATACCTCAGTCTTATCAATGAATAAGAAAGCTTGCAATAGAATGAATAAGTATTATGAGGCAGATGACACATGGAAAAGGCTCAAAAGCTAAACAATTTCCAGTTTTATTTTTTCTGCTAATATGGGCCGCAGTACCATATACTACAGAATATAAGTCCACCCCCAACTTGTGACTCCCCCTGGGCAAAAAATGGTTGCAGTTTAGCTCAGCTAAGCATGGTTTAACGAATGCGTCCCGACAACGTAGACTGCTCCAGCTGACTCACTCCGTGCACAGCGAGAACCGCAATGCGAACGGCGCGAGAGCGACGCCGGCTTTTCTTTCCAGCAAACGTCGAGTCAAGTGGGTTAGTCATGTTGCCACAGCTGCCAAGGCGGCGGTCAGTGAAGGCACGGCGCGCGCTTGCAGCTGCGGCGAGTGATGTGGGAAGTCACGTGGCTGCCACACTTCCACCGCTTCTCTATTTGAAGGACCAATTGTGGCGCCAATGGCGTTGGCTTGACTAAGCCAGTAAAGCTTTCGCTTTTAAAAAAGTAACTCCGAATATAGGTGTACACTGCCTCACCCTGCAACCCTAGCTCGACAATAACTTTATTCAGAACACAGGGTCACGCAAGGAAACGTATATATGCCCACGGGACATCTCTTACGACTTGTCACTGCTGGTGAGAAGGACACAGTCGTGGCCATCGCCTTTCCTGCGAATGATTGGTGCTGGCTGTCAGAAGCGGTGCAGAGATGCCGCATATGAAAAACGCTGCACAGCCAACGTCGACTGGCAGTCGACAGCAGGCACAGTTGACCCACTGTGCCACTTCGCTCAAAGGAACACGCTTCAGCCGCCCGGTCGGTGTCTTAGGGTTTTCCTGTTGGACGCACCGATGCGGTCAGAGAATGATGACCAGGTCACATTAAGCGTCCGCTACCGCTTTCTTCACACGTTTGATGGGCGATTAGAATTGCAACCGGATGCCAGCACCACACAAGGCGAAACATCAACCAGCATGATAACTTTAGGTGGAACTTTCGTTGGCCGGCATCATTTTCCTCTTGAACAGAAGAAAGGGCAGTAGCTTGTTGTGCCTGTAAAGCCGCGCTTCATGGACGCATACTTTTTATTCCTTTAACTTGCGGTCACTGCGGACCTCCGGCCTACGGGCAGAGCCCTCAGTGAAGCTCCGAGCGCGCCACTCGCGTGTCCTCCGCAAGCAGTGGCAAAGACGCAGGAGCCACTGTATGCTTGACAGCACTGCTGTGATGGCCGAAGGCTCCTGGTTTTGTGAAGCGCACCAAGAAAGCATGCGAGACGCACACAATGAGCACGTGCCACGGCTTGGTCTTAGGCAGCATTCCTACGGCAGCAGATCCCAATGCTGCGCGTCTGCGCAAATATTCGAACCGCCTCACATTCCGCGATGGGATCTTTTTTTGCTGGCATTCTCTATGGCGCCGATGCGTTGCGGGCCTCCGCCATCTGAAATTCCTGCGACGAGCCAGTGGGTTAGCAGTCCCGCCAATTAGCTTCGAGAGGCGACACGTGGGTGCGGCAGCCAGTGATAAGGACGAGAACTCCCATGGGCAGAGGGTTTTCAGAATGTTTTCGTTATGCGCTTATTTTTCTATTTATCCAAGCCCTGGACTTGAAGTTCGGCCCAACCTTCAGGGGCGGTGGCTACTTTCAATGGTTACAGAAGCTTAGGGCCGGCCTCGAAATATGACCGCCCTAATTTCTTTGTTTGTGAAAGCTTTAAAACTGCATGTAAAAGCATTGGAGAGCAGTCCTGTCTAGTTGAGCTAGAGGCTCCGTGGAGTGGCACGTAATTCTACAGGCCTAGACGTAAATCTCCTGTCGATGAGAAAGAACTTGTCGAGTTTCTCTGTGTGGGATCTTTTAAGTTAGTTTGTGTGACTGTGTGACTCAACTTGCAACGCAGTTTGCCCTTGTGCATCCTGTAGATATATTTTCTCTGTCTCCATCATCTGGCATCAATCATTGCCTGCTCCTTCAACACCATCGAATTCACCTTTGGATGGGTCATGTGCCCCTCCGGAGAAGCGCAAAGAACCATCTTGAATTTACTGTGCCCCTCTGCAGTGCAGCACAACATGACCATAAAACAGTTGTGCATGTTACCTGTCATCAATAGGCGAACATGGAGCCCCCTTTCCCGGACACTGTCCTCTTACTGGGCATGCAACTAGCCCAGCTTTCCGGCTTTATGCAAATCAGAACAGGGTCTGGTCAGCATTCCCGATTTGACGAAGGAGGAACAAAGATTTTGCCCTCACGTCACTCACGTAGCACAGAAACGTGTGCCGTTTCTTTTCGTATGCTTCAAGCAACTTTCGGCATACGGTGGTGCGTCGCCTCAGGCTCAGGCCATTTTGTTCCATGAAACCTGTCACTCATTTCTTGACACCTTAAAGTCGACACGGGGGATGCACATCTCCTCCGTGGCAGTGTGTGAGTTCACTTCAATGTCGTCGCAGTAAACACTAACACTCCGTCGTGAACTCAATTTCGAACCACATCCTCAACAGCAGGGTATCATCCGAAATTCAATCCGCTTAAGGAACGACATGTAGCAGCACATGCAAAGATCTTGCTTTTTTTTCTTCCCTCATGCATTTTCCTGACACATCAAACTTCTACCCTGCAGAGGCGTTGCTTTCCAACTCTGCATAGAGGATTGCTTGAAGCTGTGGCAATACAAAGCCACGCTATTATGTTGCAGAGGTTGAGGTGGCATCTTGGTGTCCGCCGGGCAGAGATGAGCCACGCAAGACACAGCTAGTGACTGTCCCCTCGCCGAAGTAAAATGTACAAATGGCACAAAGGCATACAAAAACGCAAGAAAACGCCTCCGCGTGAATGTGACATGTCACATGGGTTACTGTATTTACTCGCGTAATTTGCGTACCTATTATTCATTTCCCGCGTTTATTCAAAAAAATACTTTTACGCGCACATTTTGCACTCCCGGCTGCGCCATACCACCACCATGCATTCAGGTGTGCGCAATGCGGGATTGGGAATACTGACACGGCCGCATCGCCGTGTACTTCAGGAAACCTCCAATGACAACAATCGAAACTACCGAACCAATGGTTGTTCTGTTTGCCACTAGTCAGCCGGCCCTACACGAATGTGCCCTTTTATTGCCTATTATCTCCATCTGACTCCGACTGCTGACTTTGCGAAATCATTAGATGGCTCACTTTTAAGGTCACGTCAGCAAAAAAGCATCTGCAAGAAATGGCGCCATGTGACGTCACGAGCCGACGAGTCAACTGATGAAGATGATGACATCACATAATTAATGCTAATTACACACGCCTAAAAAATGTTTATGTATTGAGGTAACATCAAAACTAATTAGTATATATAGTACTGCCATATGAGTGTGACATCATAGCAAGTCACGTATGTGGCGATGGAAAATGTAATGTCACACGAAACCCCCACCCACCCCCAATACATGAAATCCCAGCTATTGCATCACTGGCTGACATAAATATGGTCACAGTTTTGCCGACTACATTAGCATCAAAATTTTGAGCAACTGTTTGTCGTACCAGGTGGCGTCAGAACATTTGCCTTTGCATATAGCTTACACCTTTTAATCAACTTGGAGGCTAGCTTGCAACACGGGTTCGAGCCAATGACATATGCACCTTCAGTTGCATGCTTTAAGCTACGCTTGACGTGTCCACTGAGATGTAGAGATTTGAGAACTACTGCACCCTTTCCTTTCCTGAAAAGCCTTTCCCTTCCACGGTACACATGCTTTCGCATTCCTCCACGTAAGCCGACTTAAGTGCCCTCAGAATTTTTGCTTTGAACTATGAATTTCTGCTCAAATTCCTGTTTTTTGAGCAAACTCTATTTCGCATCGCCTCTGAAAATTATTACGTAATTATGCACGCACCGGGCAAGACATCAACGGCTCGATCGACACTACTTTTGACCTCGCACATGTGTCTATGCGTCCGCGTACAGGCAGACTCCAATTATAAGTCTGCCCCTACCTTAGGAGGGTCACTGTTCGAAAAAGTGTCGGCTTATATAATCGGCCATATACGGTAAAGCCTCATACTTCAAGGGAATGGGAAATAACTTCCAAATTATCCGAATGTCAATTCGCATCCAAAGGTCGTCCGCATGAAAATAAAATTTATCTGGTGAAAACCACGGCAATGGTCATCTTTTAAGACGACAACTGCTTGACAGCTGCAATTCTTCGCCCTTGTATCCAATGCTGTACTTCATGCATGCTATTGGGAGTGCCAGAACCAGAACTGATTCATAACGAGAAGGCTGTCCGCGGCTTCTTTCAGGGTGCGACGCGGTAGCGCTGGAGCTCCTTTGCATGTGGCACCACATGAGAGGAGGCTCCACTGCACCAACTGCAAACAGCACGTGTCAAGCGCGGAGTTTTGGTCCACTGGAAGAACGAAAACACCTCGCGACGAGTAGCAGCAAGGGAAGCGCCACTGGCACCGGAGTGGAAAGACGTCTTCCAAAAACAAACAAAAGAAAAAAGATCGCCAACACTGCTGTCGTTCTAAACGGTGAGCTTGACTGGCTAATTAGTATGCGCGACTGATAGCCATCTTCCCCGCATGCTAACAGCAAAGATACAGAACTGAAACTGCGCCGCCGGACTCCCTTTCGGCCTATTGCTGGGAGGCACACAGATCGTCAACACGCCCACCATCATGCACATATCAGAGGGGCACGGGTAACAATGTCTTATGCAGTGCAGGCCCGAAAACGAATATTTTGACGGTCGCTTGTCCAGCAGATCATTCCTAGAGCCCACAGAATTAGAATTAGAGCCTCGCCAATCATACACTTTGGGAGCCCGTCGGAATTAACCGATGCCAGCCTCGAGGCATCGAAATTAACGAGCCTCTGACACCATAGGCTTACATGGGCGTTTGGCGCGAATCCGGCCGCAGTCAGATTCAACCGAATTTCCTAATTAAGAGTGGTCCAACTATCAGGGCCTTACTGGAAAAAAGCAACACTGTCCAACTATCAGGGCCTTACTGGAAAAAAGCAACACTAAGGAGGCCTATCCGCGGGGAAGAAACACACGCTGAATGGTTTGTCCGGTTGTTTGGTATTGCAGCATGCAAAAGTGTCGCACACATGGTGCACCTTTGTCAGTTTACCAGCCCTTGAAGCAGGTGGGACAACAAGGGTCTCACTGTCCTACAAAGGACAGAAATTAAAAAGCAACCGATGGTGAATGCTGAACAAGCACAGCGACAAGCAACATACCTGCTGCTGCAGCTGCTGCTGAAGCTGCTGCTGCCCGAATGTCCTCCTCGCATGGTGACGCCATCTGGGACTTCCGAAAAGGAGGGCCTTGTTGTCAGGGACAAGGAAGAGTCTGCCAGCACCGGCATGAAGTCACTCAGCCCTATTGAACAGGGGAAAAAAGAAAAGTAAGCCTCAATACTTCTGGCCCTGTGTATCTGATTCTCTACACCTGCGTGCACAAACAAATGCAGAAAAAAGACTATCAGTTTAAGAGCTCGCCGTTTTTTAAACGTTTTTAAAACCCGGCCGCTCTGAGCGGCTTAACTTTTGGCATGAAGTCAACTGGCAATTGACCGCCGCTGCTGAGAGGGCTTCACTATCCATCAAACAATTCAACTGATACACCAATATATAAAAAATACTGCAATGATCAGGTCGTTGCCAGAAGTCAGAGCAAAGGTGGAATTTATTAAACCTCAATGCAACCAAGCATGTATTCTAGTTTTCGTAACTCCTGATTCATAGAACACCATTTATTTTTAGCCTCAATATAAAATATGGCATAAAATCTAGTACCTGACTTGAAACTAACGAGACGAAAATTTGCCTGCGGCCTCAGTTGGCTCAGCCGAGTGGAAACGTGAAAGTCGGCGCCGGCCAGCTAGAATCTGTGGGGCACGTAGGCAGATTGAAATGTGACGATCATACTGGCAAGCACACCACCTGCCGCACTATATGGGGCAGAACGAGCAAAGCTTGCATGAGCATCAATACAGCCAGTAAGGGCAGCCTGAAGCTCTCGTTATCTAGCCCATAACTGGCACAGATTTTGGCCAAGATCTTGCCCAAAATTAGTGCTCCGGAAAGCTCGATAAAAGGACTGAAAGGGTCGGAGCCATCGGCACAACCATCATCTGTGAAGCCTGGCTCTCAGTTCACATCCAACAACCTTGCTTCCCACTCTGACAACGCGTGCAAACACGCAATGACACACTCTCACTTACGGTGGACAAGCTAGGCACAGGGCAGGCTTAATTATATTTCATTGCTTGTTCATTGAAGGATACCAGATGCCACGGCAGCAGGGGCCGTGAGAACACTGCTTGATGACGTCTACAGTATCGTTACAGCCACGTGTACTATGGAGGGAATCTACTCTCACCGATAGCCCAGTGTCAAGGGATCATCAGAACGCCTCCACACCGAGAGGTTGTAGACGCATGCTCCGTTTTGGATGCAAGTCGCCGATCGCCACCGCAGGGGACCCAGAGCCGATTCTGACGAATGCTGCTCTTCCTTCGCTGGAGATAAACCCCCGCACAAGGACGAAGACGACATTTTGGCGGCAGCAGGGGCCGTGGGCGGAACACTGCTTGATCACGTCTACAGTGCAGTTACAGGTTGGCGACACATTCTTTCTCGTTAACCCGCTGTAAATTCCACGCTGCTACTGTTGCCCCTGCTGCTGCAAAGTGCCTTACCATGTCTCCCACTGTTGAGTGTAGTGAATGTGAACAGCTCATAGCCGATCCCAAAGTAAGTGTCTCTTGTATTATGTGTGAACCTGAGTACCATAAATGTAAATGTGCTCCCGTATCCGAATCAACTCTGAAATCAAAAGGCGGATCATATAGAAAAATTGGAAGTGTTCAAAGTGCAATTTTCTCGGTTCGGTTCAGCAACTCTGTCATTTGATGCGACATGTATTGAACAGACAGCTCAATTCCGTCAACTTTTTCTTTTTGTGGGATCAGAACATCGACCTTGATTTATTGCTAGAAGCATCGCCCACCCATTTTGAAGGTTAGGCTCATTTTCAGGCTTATCAAGTTGTTGGGAACGAGATTTCACCCCTTTGGAGGGCACATCAGCAGTCCACTCGAGAAAGGGAAAATACAACTCAATAATGCCATATATTTCAACAGTATAAGCTGTCACTTATACCTATGAAATAGACTTGAAATGAAATAGCCGCTGTTTTACCGCAATTCCTGTATTGCCGCTAAATTGCTGCAATTCCTGTGTTATGATTATATATATGCTTTTCTTGCACTCCACTCATTATGCCCGTGTACTGTGCGATTTCGGTGCACGTTAAAGAGCCCCAGGTGGTCGAAATTTCCGGAGACCTTTACTACGGCGTCCCTCATAGCCTTAGTCGCTCTGGGACGTTAAACCCTCATACACCAAGCTCTTAGAATTGCGAAAGCGCGATTGCTCTCGCGTACCCTCAACTAATTCGTGCCATTTCTCGCGTCATTCGGAAACTGCGCTCCTGCGGGAAGGCGCAAAGCAGTATCAATCAAACCCGTCACTCAGTGCCGCACGAACAGGTGCCACAAAAGTTTTCAGAACGTCGATATCACGAAAAATATCAATTTCGTCGCTGACTAGAAGTGCAACCAGACAGTGAAGGGTGCACTGTGCAGGTCGCGCTTGGAGCTAGAAAGCACACTTCACTTCATGGCTGCATGATTAGGCTTCCCGGTAATTATGCTGTGTTGCTATTTTCGAATTCCAAAAACACCTTTAGGGCTCCCGCGTGTACCACCGACAATATCTGCCCCGCCCTTGCAAGGGTGTTCAGCCCTCCTCGCCACTTCGCTGCTCCAGCCCGGGCAGGGCAGAGATAGTTGCATGGTAGGTGCGTCGCAGTAGGTGAGTCACGGAGTGACGCGTTTGATTGACGCCGCTTTGCGGCCTACCGCAGCAGCGCTGTTTCCGAACGGCGCGAGGAATGGCCCAAATTAGTTGAGGGTACGCGAAAGTAATCGCGTTTTCGCAATTCTAAATGTTGATATGGCTATTAATAAAGGCTGGCTACAAATATCTAATTGCAGTCAGGTAAGGGAACAAACGCTTGTTAGTGGAATCCTAGTCGAAATCAAGAGGAAGAGATCGGCTTGGGCAGGGCATGTAATGCAAAGGGAAGATAACTGCTTATTAATAGTTACGGACTGGATACCAAGAGAAGGCAAGCGTAGCAGGAGGCGGCAGAAGGTTAGGTGTTTGGATGAGATTAGGAAATTTGTAGGCATAGGGTGGGCGCAGCTGGCAAAGGACCGGGTTACATGGAGAGACATGGGAGAGGCCTTTGCCCTGCAGTGGGTGCAGTCATGCTGTTGCTGCTGCTGCTGATGTTGATGCCTATCGGTACTAGTTAAAAAGTTAGCTCTCATAATTTAGTTAATCACTTTTAATAATTAACATGATTCGCCAGTTCTGGTGGCGGGCTTCCCTTAAACACCTCATAAAATTAGTCGCAGCAGTAGCTTGGTTTGGGCTAGTCGGTAAAAGTTTTTTGAAAACATAGCGCAAAACAAGACAGACGACAAAGTTGTCCACATCCGTCCACATGTGCGTCGTCTGCGTCTTTTTTTCCGCTTTTTTCAAAAAATCATAGAATAAGTGTTCGCCTGCTTTTAACGTCCGCCAAAATTGGTGTTAATAAGCAGCAAAAAGCTTCTCTTTACCTCAAAAACCCTAGTTTAAAAATTGGCGGGCTTCCCTGAAGCACCTCATAGAATTAGTCGCTAAATATCGCTTTACAAAAGTGTGAATGAAAACTGTCCATGGTTGCTCGAAAATAAAAACTGATGGGTGAGCTGTAACTTGCTCTAATTGAACTATGAATGACACGAAATGTTTTCATAAATGCTTTTCACCATGACGTAAAATCCGGGCCCGCGGAATGCGAACTGCGCGTTCTACGCAACTATATGAAACACCTTGGTGGTGCCCCGAGCACAGTACTTCCGATTATTGTTTGGTAACTAAAGCAAGAAGAGGCTCTCACTTTAGCCCTTAATGGCTGTATTTGTGGCATATATCGGAAGACCTGCGTACGAGGCTTGCACCTTTTGCTTATAGGATCTACGCTGTGCCGTTGATGGAGCCTCGTTTTGCGATTAGAGCAGAACGACATTCAACCCAACAGCACAGATATCGGATCTGAGATGAGTTCTCTGCTTGTTTGGGGCTGAATACGCCCGTAAACTTAAAAACTACATTGATTATTCAAGAAATGTGTGTCAAGAAAGCTAATGTTATCAATGTCTAGGAAATAAACGAGTGTGAGCAAGCAGAAATAGAGCTCCATAAATCAGTAGCCAGTGGAAAGCAAGCGGTCCACAACCCAGAGGGCAGGTTGCCTTATGCCCACCGTGCCTGGTTGCAGCATGCCACCTCGAGGTGGCATATAACGAACATTAGTGTGCTAACCTCGGATACACCGAACCAAAGTATGACACCAACGAACACTTTCATGTGTTATAATGGAGTAATCGCTCATAGACATCCACCTGAGTGCAGCCATAGGGCTACAAAGGAAAGATAAACACCTTTCTCAGAACCTTCCTAGTTAAAGAAAAATTCGTCTTGGTACGGTCTACTCCACCTTGGGGGATTCCCCTATAACATTTGATCGACACAGTTCCCACTGCGAGTTATGGATCAATTCGTTCTCGCCCTACCATAAGCTTGCCGTCCCGTTTAGCTCAATTGGTAGAGCGACTGCTCGTGTGAAGCGGTGGTCCCGGGTTCGAACCCCGGACCAGGATGAATTTTTATTTAACTACGAAGTTCCTGAGAAAGCTGTTTAGCTTTCCTTTGTAGCCGTATGGCGACGCTCGAGTGAATGTCAATCGGTGAGTACTCCCTTCTGCAAATCTACTCCACCTTGGAGGATTCCCCTAAAACATTTGACCAACTTTCATGTGTTTCCTCGGATATAACGAACTTTCGTGTGTCAACCTCGGATATGGTGAACGTTTGGCTGCAAACGCGTTCAAATTGTCCGCTGAGTATCGCGTAAAAGTTTCTCTTGTTAGGCATTAGTAGGAGCTGTAACTGTCTCCATTTGCCATGGTTGACAATAGCACATTTTCCACTGGCGTGTCGTCATCTATTTCGTCTCATCATACCGCACACACTTGCCTGGAGCACGCGGACGGAGCACCGTCCTGTGCGCTATGTAATTTACGAGCGGCCTATGGATCGCAACAGAATCCTATCATGCCTTCGCTTTCGTACGGCTTACTGTTCATGCCTCCAATGATTTGTATAGACCGCTCGCTCAAGAGAAAACGTCCCAGTTTCCCACCGCTGTGCTGTTTGAGCGCTTCGTAAAGTGTGTGGAGCAGTGCGCACATTGAACTGAGAGCGCAAGCTTCAATCACCTTTGTTCTCGACACCATGTCGGCACTCTCGGTCACGGATGCCGACACAAGACCGCCGGAAAGTGCTGAGAGCGCATTTCGCGTATTCCAGTGTACTACACACCTGGCAATGCTATGCCGAAAAAACTGTTCTTCTAAATCGGAAAGCCTATTTTTAAAAATTGTGTAAAATCGTAGCTGAGACACCCTGTACGTGGGCGCTATGCAGCCTTGTCTCAGAATATGCTCAAGACGCTGCTCGCGCGTTGCGAGTGTAATGTTGACCGTTATATCGGACGCCTTTAGCACACCGTGTACCGTTTTACCGTTGCCGTTCTCACACTCTAAACATCAAATGAACAAAAACGGACTAAAGTCTGCCCTAGCTCACTCCCATTACGGGGCAGGCTATGCTGCCCAAGCCCTGGGGTAGATTTATGTCACTAAAAATAGGGAATACTTACGGTTGGAAACGGAAACATATTTCCTCTTCCAAACATGTGCGAAGTTCTAGCAGTCAGAAAGATTTTAACCTAGGTTTCAACCTCACGTATTCGCTAATTTTAATGCCCCCGGTTCCGCGTTTAAAAGGCTGCTCCTGTTGCTGTGTCAAATTACTACGCTTTTCAGTGGGAATATGGGGAACCTGCGCTGCCAAGGTGGCAGCGTAATTGTTCCCTTCGGTGACTGAAAATTGCTTTCGTCAGCCGCTTGGGCCGCTGCAAACGCGAGAACACATTCTGCGCGGTTAGATACCCGCGTTTGGCTGACAAAATTAATTGCCTAGCTTCTCTCGGCGTACCCCAGATAGCTGACGCACGGCACGTGCGCCTTCAAAAGAGCGCGGAGGCTCACGATAATAAGCGCCTGAAGGTGGCGCGGAAAAGTACAAATAGTACTACCCAAAACTGTTTGCTCTTCTCGCTAGGCAGTGTGTTATGGCGATGCAATCGGCACCGCAAACTTCAGCGCATGTTCCCCATACCTCCATTGCCAGCAGTAAACATGCCGTGTAATTAGTGATCGAAACCTGCTCCCAAAGTTGGGCAGCATGCCCTGCCCCTAAAAATGGGTGCACTAGGGGACAGCTTACTCCCGTTTTACTGCCATATAGGCGTATTCGTGTTTAAAGTGCGGAGTATCGGGATCCCGCCTACCGCCAGTGCGCATGCGCAGATCGCCTTGAGGAGGCTGCAGGTACCCGCCAGCTGCGGCCAATCCTGACGCATCGGTGCCAATCAGCGCCTGCGCATTGCCGGTGGGCGGGCTCCCGGTACTCCGGTAATGGTAACGGTAATACGGTACATGGTACGCACGTCCTTCCGCATGCGATGTCCCATCGCAAAGTGTAAAAAGCATAGCTGGTCTTATGCTTTGTCATGAAGCTCTACCGTGCTGGCGGACAGGAAACATGCGGGCGGCCACGTCTTGCATTTCCAGCCAGAATCAAGTGCACATTTGAACATTTCAAACCGAACGTCAGGACGCATTGTTTCGCCATTCTGATTTGTGCTTGAAAGTAAAGGCGCGTGCGAAGTCAAGTTCATCAAGCGGTAATGCGCCAATGCCGTAATAAACACTCGCGTAATATCGGATGAATGGTGCTCCTATTTGAATTAATTCGGACCGGTAGTACCCCTCTTCTAGACCGAAAGAAAGACCTGTTCTTGCTCTGGTTATGGCCTTAGGAATATGATTGAGGTCATGCATGTATAAAATCACTGCATATATAAAATCGCGAAGTGAACAAGGGAGGGAAAACCTCAGGATGCTTTGCCAACGTTTCGACACGAGGACTTTCCTTCCTCTGGGCAAAGCGTTCATCACTGGCGGGGTTTAAATAGGGTCATCCCTCCGAGGCAGAAGGCCCGGTAAGGAATAGGAGGGTGTGAACTGAGAAGGGTGTTAGGATGGGGAGGGTGAATCGTGAACAGGCATGATGGCTGTTGAACATGATTGACCGGTTGACCTGCAAAGCTGAAAAAAAAGGCCAGCTCAGAAGAAAAGAATCTGTCTGCTGAGCGCTCCACGGTCCACACCCCCGGATTCCTTTCTGGTGAGCTGGCCTTTTTTTTCAGAGTTTTGCAGGTCAACTGGTTAACCACCTTTAGTCGCCATCACGCCTGTACACGATTAACACTCCCCATCCTAACACCCTTCCCACTTCACACCCTTCTCTCCCCCTAACCGGGCCTTCCTCCTCGGTGGAATGACCCTACGTAGACCCCGCCAATGATGAACGCTTTGCCCAGAGGAAGGCAAGCCCCCTTGTCGAAGCGTTGGCAAGCACCCAGAGGTTTTCCCCTCCCTTGTTCACTCTGTGATGATCAAGAACCGTCTGACCAACCTCTCTCTACCATGGACTGCATGTATAAATTATATTTTTCTCGGCTTTTTCCTCACTTTCCTCCTAGCGATAATACTGGAGCTCAACATTTACGAAGACTTGTAAATTTAATCCGGCATCACCTTGAGGTAGCCTTCGTCGATAAACATTCCGATACGTGACGCTGTTATGTGCAGGTAGAATCCTACATAAAAGGAAAGACGCGAGGCCGTGGCGATGAGGGCTGATCGCGCAAGCTTACGGCTGTTCTAACATCTGAAGGCACACCCGGTCGCAAGCGCGATGACACATGCTTCAAATTTTAGCGCAAAAAAAAATATAAGAGCTGGGCTTTCAGTTATAAAATCCGCATACGCAAAAAAAACGAGTACTCTGGCGTGCATAACTGTCATACTGATTTCTAAAGCAGTCGTTGAGCACGGACCGCAGGGCGGCCTCCATAATAACAGCCACAGGCCACAAATCAACACGTATTGCCATAGAAAAGCGTGTTCCCCGTCATATTGCTTGTACCTGTACTATAAGCAAAAAAACTAGTGGCGTCTTGTGGGGTCGACATCATGAAGCCCCCATTCGACATCATTCAAATCGGCAAAATCTAAGCGCAGACAGGTTTTCTTTGTTCGCGTTTTTTACTTCCGGCGTCCTTGAAGTGATGCTTTGAATCAAGGTAACTTTTTGAGCATCGCAAGGGGCTGTGTCGAGAATTCTGAGCCAGGTTATGGATGTGGGCTTTTTGTGGCGCGAAGCTGACGTCACTGAAATGTGCAGTCTTTTTGGCGAAATGTGTTCCTGCTCAACAAAGGTGGAACCCAAGAACTCACGCGAAGAGACGCATTCCGTTACAGTGGGCACGAGACATGGTAGCAAGAGACACTGCTGACAAGTTGCCCTAGCTGACCTGAAAGTGTCTCCAGAAACAGGGAGAAGTAGCTTCAACAGCATAGTATATCAAGGCGACGGGGCAAAACAGCCTCGTACATCCCAGGAGCCGTCTTTGCGTGGGAAAAAAACCCAAACTTCCATGAACGTGTGCTGAGATTTCGGCGAAAGGTAAAAAACCAGATGTGGCCGAAACAAATCAGAAACCCGCAGCCTCAATGCGCAACGGCATTCGTATGGCACCCGGTCCACCAAGGTGGATCAGTGGGCACTGCGCTGCTGCTGAGAACAAGGTAGCGGGTCCGCTCCTGGCCGCAGCGGCCGGCCACATTTCTATGAAGGCTAAATAAAAAAATTTACGCGCTCTGAGATTTCAGTCCACGCGACATAACCTCGGAGAATCGGCATTCGGGGCCGTCCACTGCAGCGTAACGTCTTTCTCCTAGGATCTGCATTGGCACGAAAAACCCAGTTTTTTTTAAAAGGCTTATTCTAAATTGCGTTTGACCACGAATGCCCGTGAATGGGCGACGACACCACCTGCAGAAGGCGTTTGAAGGCGACATACCCTACGAACAAACGCCAATGTCTCGGGTTCGGCATCCGCGTGTCAGACACAAAAATGCCTAGTCACGAAGCGAAATTGGAGCCCGGCAAACACGTCTCCCCCTTTCCGCGTGAGGCGATGACCACTGACGCGGTGGCAAAGTGACTGGGGCTCTCAGTCGGGCTTGCGCCCAAATTCATCGCAGCGGGCTGACAAATTCGAACAAAAAAATCTAGAGCTAAGGAGCCTCTGTGCCGAATAGGCGGTCGTCGTGGCACAAGAGCAATAGCAGACGCGAAGGCCTGTGGAAAATTCCACGGCCGCCAGCTGGTCATCCAAGAGGCGCGCGCCACGTAGGCCTAACCGTGGGCGGGCGGTGCCCCGCAAACCCGTGTCACGGGGAGCGAATCCGACGCCAACCGCGACGAATGTGGCCTGCGTGAGTAGGGAAAGGCGAGAGGCTTTACCTGAGAGACAGCCGACGAGAGGGAGCCAGCAGGGGCAGCCAGGCGAGCCGTGTGGACCGAGGGAGCGGAGGCAGCCAAGGAGCGCGTGGGATGACAGCGAAGCTCGGTCTGCCGATCATCGTGTCCTTTTCTTTCCTTTACGCCTCGGGTGCTGCGCTCGTGCTCCCCTCGCCACGCGAGCAGGTCCAGCTGAATGTTAATTTAACGCCGCAAACTACCCTAAACCTGCGAATTCTTTCTTGCCACTTTCAGAGATGAGAAAATAACACTATTTCGTACCTTTTCTTGCTTCCAGTGGTAAAGGCAACGCGGAGTATATAGCTGAGACACTTAAAGAGCAATTTCTCGTGCTGTACTGATGTACACAGTACTGCAGTACCGCTATTCCTCACGCAAAGCACTGCTCTCAGTCCATTGTGCTGCTTATTTTTCGCCCGACTTACAAACAACTACTCAAGAACGCCCTGAATTTGCTCGGTAAGTTAGGCAGCGAGGAAAAAGAAGAAATCGGAATTTGGCAGCCAGGGCCAACTTTGTTTTCTTCTTCCCCAAAGCAATTTTTAGTGTTTTTTGTGTTCAGACGTGTTTTAATGACGCGCTGACTCCTACTTTGCATACATTCAAATGTACTGAGGAATGTCGGCTGTTTTTCGTTCTTATCGATTAAACTTTTATCATAACTTATAGGAGCTTTGTGGACGAAAGCCGAAGCGGGCAAGCGAATGGACTTTCACCGCTTTGTATGTACTGCACTCAACAAATGAATTGTGAATAAGGAAACTGAAGTGTGGCTCAGTGGTTACGGCGCTCGACTACTGATCCGGAGTTCCCGGGTTCGAACCCGACCGCGGCGGCTACGTTTTTATGGAGGAAAAACGCTAAGGCGCCCGTGTGCTGTGCGATGTCAGTGCACGTTAAAGATCCCCAGCTGGTCGAAATTATTCCGGAGCCCTCCACTACGGCACCTCCTTCCTCCTTTCCTCTTTCACTCCCTCCCTTATCCCTTCCCTTGCGGCGCGGTTCAGGTGTCCAACGATATATGAGACAGATACTGCGCCATTTCCTTTCCCCCCAAAACAACCAATTATTAACACAAAAACACGGATATGTTAGCTATAGGAAAGGAAACAGAAGCGAGGTCGATTAGCACTATTAAAGGAGAAAGGGAGAGAAAAAAAGCTTTTATTATGAGCAAAGCTAAGGAAGCAGGCGCTTTAAAGGAGAATATTCATGCCTACGAAGTGAAATCGACCTGCGCTAGTATGAGAGCGATAGTCGGCCTAACGACCTGTTCGCTAAAAATGCCGAAGCATATTGCACAGAAATTGAGCAGCAGGAGGGATATCCAGGGATCATTGGGGATGTGGTTGAAGGAGAGCGGGTAGCAAGACTTACGGACTCTCCACGCATGCTCGAAGTGCCTTCAGCCGACAAGGGGTCCGAGCTGTGGTAACGGAAGATTGGGACTAGGGGACAGGAAAAGAATTGGTTGTGAGGAAGGTTTCCAGCCTTGCAAGGATTTTTTAACGAGTGAGCTATGAAGCTTCTACTGATGCGATACTTTATGGCTGTCAAATGCAACTACGAATGCCACATACACTTATGGCGACAACTTTGCTCTTATGCTGCATGCCACTGAAATGAACGTGACCTAAATGGGCTTCAAACAAACATTTTGTTTTGTGTTTGTGATGTTTTATGCACTTTATGAGCACACCGATAATTTTGTTAGTCATGAAACATAGTCCTCTACATACGTTCCTTATGTAAAATATTTGCCCCTTATTTGCTATAGTGGTGTTGATGGTTTGTTCAGTTAAGAGTCTGGCTGTTCCCTGAAGAGACCGTTATGAATCTGCGCTGAACAAAGATAATGGTGGAGCGGAGGATGGTTTGTCCCACGTGGGCATCTCCCACAGTCTGTCATTGCTTGAGCCTGTTCAGTCATTCGCCATGCATTGGGAATAAAAATATTTTGCAAACGTTCTGGCTCTTGTCTGTGCTGAGAGATTGGGTGGACACACTCAAGCTTTTTTCATGAGTATCATCATAAAGAGCAGAGATTACCTAGCACATTTAGGGACAAATGGCTCCATACGCCTCTGTTACGTTGTAAAACGACTTAAAAGTTGCACTCCAGAGGAATCTGAACTAATCTTTTTACCGCGGGAACTCTATCTACACGTTCTGGGCATTCTTAGAAGCTTCGATTTATTGTCCTGTGCTGCTGATTACCCTAATTAAATCGGATTAAACGTACCGGCTCCCGCCTTTCTTTTTAACTCAACGCGGTAGGGAGGAAGAGTCAACCAACGCGTCAGCGAGTCCCGCGGTGGCTTGCCTCGCTGCCATCGGCGGAGTGATACGTAAATCAGAGTCCAAGCCTATTTTTATTTCCGTGGTCCTAATTTGCGGCTATATTGTGTGTGGCTAAAACTGTTTATTCACAGAAACATAAAAAAACTAGAAAAAAGCGAAAGCGAGCTGCCACTGGACTCACTCAAAGGCACTCCACGCATTGGTTGACTGCGCATACCTAGCGTGTTCACTTCAAAAAAGGAGGGGAGCCGGGACGCTAAATCCGATATAGGTTTCTAACAAGGCCCGGGATTTTTTGATAGAGTTCCCGCGGTAAAAAAACAAGTTCAGATTCCTCTATAGTGCACCTTTAATTTCTGTGAAGGCCTAATTTTCTCGTTTTGTCGCGAATCACATAAACAGCACATTGCAAAAAATGCTTCCGTGAATAATGAGGTAAAAAGCAGCACTAAAAGGCTTGTCTCTTATCCTTTCCAATATTTAGCACTCGCGAAATATTCCGGTATTGCGACTTTACCTGAATTTGTGAAATAATCTTGAAAATAATGATTTGTTTACAGTATCTCATTTTGGAACACGAACATGGTGCTTGGTCTAGTGTCTACTTTGGGCCCTGCGCATGTCAACAGTGCATATAGCGCTCCTGCACATTCCTGTGTGGTGGACGTAAATGCTAAGCAATGCAACATGGTGTAACAAGGCTGATGCAAACCAACCTGCACATGATACTGCCATCAGAGTATCAATGGCAACTTCTGTTGCAAGTATAGTAAATCCTGTTGAAGGTTACCATGTATGATCATGGGTTTTTGTTGCCGTAGTATCTGACCACTGCGGCAGAGTTTGAGAGTTATATCCCAGCTGCAATAACCAAATTTCCAATGACGCAAAAATAAATTCAAAAACTGGGGGGAGGGTACTCAAGCCTCGCCTTAAGGGTATAATGCGCAAGGTACCGGGTCAATGCCCCATATTTATGGAACTTGGCGTCCTGTACTTGGCATTCATAGAACCCTGGGAGTTCTCATACCACTCCTGGCGCAGTGGTGCAGCGGTTACGCAATGCGCCACTAACCTACGAGGGCCGATGCTGCCACTGGTGAGACATGTGCGATCCAGGTTGCTCTTCCCAGCGACGTCTCTCGACCAATCATTAATATAACTGCCACGGTGGGCAGTTTGCGCACAGTCCTGTGGGCACGTTGTGATGCCGCCACAAGGTGACATGACTTAGCAGGCCCACCCACCTTCTAGGTTGCTTCTCTGGGGATTTTTCGCTTACTGTGGCCGATGCCGACGTCGGATGTTCTGCCACATGAACTTCTTAAAGCTATCGCGTTAAAAGCACCTGTGTTCCTATATTTCTGTGCACACTGCAAAACCCCACATGGTCAAAAACAGCCTGGAGTACACCAATGCAGCTGCCTCACAGCCGACTGTCTATTTTGGGCGCATAAAAGGCAGTGGCCGGTAGCCTTCCCCCTTCTGCTAGCAGACCCTTCTCGTCTGCCGTCAGTGCAGAAAAGTCCTCTTTATTATAATGTGCGGGGTGTAAAATCTCTTTGCTCATCTGCTCAGACAGCTTTCGCTGTATGAATCGTCTCTTGATACATTCAAACATGCCAGCATACTACAAAGACCGACATGCATCTTGGCTTCAATGAAAAACGTATATTTTACATCCAAGTTGCATTCATTCAATCTGGAACCACGAAGTAAGCGAGGCCCTATGCAGTCAAGTGAATCCCTGCGCACAGTCTCGCGGTCGCTGAACCAAGCGATTGTCATGCGCCCTCTAGGCCTAGCCGGAATCATCTAGGTGCTCGCCGTAGCAGCAGTCCTGCGGGACGCGGTGGTCGTTGACGACGACGCTGACTCAGGCAGACTGTGGTTCGCCGATAGCCTCTTGATGAGCCGGTCCAGTTCGTTGAGCGCGTTGTGCAGCTGTCCCAGCAGCACATTGCGCTGGCCGCTGTCGCCGTTGTAGTCGTCCATGTCAACGGTCACCACAGAGATACCGCCCATACGCATTCGCTTGGCGAACAGCACCTGCGCGTTAATCGTCGACCATTAACTGCCTAGCAGGCGTAAACACTATAAACCCGGAAGGCGTACCCGTCCGACGGCTCACACAGTTTGGCCTCGGCTGCTGAGCCGAAGGTTGTGATCTTGAATCCCGGCCGCGTCGACCGCATTTAAATGAAGGGGAGAAACGCTAAACTAACTTTCTGGGCGCTGTTAGCCGCATTTCGCGCATGTGGTGCTTCCGCGTAGTTTTACTGATCATGTGCAAATTTTAGCTACCACTGCTTTTAGCGTTTTTATGGATAGCATAAGAGTCCCATGTCCCCGCACTCACCAGTGGTATCACATCTTGCGACCAGCAAGGTAAAATGTTGCACCTTAGCATATGCTAAAGCCACCTGCCAAGAACATGGAAGAGGCAGCTGCGACCTGCCACTGTTAACCGACGGCAGTGCAGAAATGAGCATCATCCTCTCCTCTTCCAGGGGAGAGGAGAGAAAGTAATCAAGGTGGCCGCTGTGGGAAAAACCTTGTCATATGTTACGGCTGGGAGGTGCAAAGTAGTGAATACCACCTCACAGTGAGGTTCTTATGTTCTCGCATTGTCACAGCATATAATGATTAGGTATCAAAATTTTCGCAGCTCAGCAAAAACGGCATTTTTTTAAATGGTGTGTGCAATTAGTACAAGTTAGCGTGTGCATGAATTCTTCATTTGTCATGAAGTGTTTTTTACAACCCCATAGCTGCTTTCAATGCGCTGTCGATAGAACCGTGCGGTTACCTCGTGTCATATTAAAACCCGTTCGTCCGCTACGAACAGCACACCCCTGCAGTCGCTGTAATGATTGCAAATGTGTCCTGTCTGTTGCAGTCCCGTGTAGTGGCTAGTGGCGACAGAGCTCTCCTTCTCGCTCCTATCTTCTGAAGTGCTGGTTCTTAACGCGCCGTTTCTCCTCTCCCGCAAACTTTCAAAGCGCGTCTCGCCAGCCGCGTCGAGCGCGGAAGGTGGTGTGCCTCTCTTCCGCAGTGCTGAACGGTGTGGACGGCGCACGACGCCATTTTTTTGGGTGGTCTCTTTAAGGACAGCTCTCGCTCGAATCCGTGTGCTGTGCGACTTGGGGCCGCGTTAAAGAACCCCAGCGTGCCTAAATTTATGGAGCCCTCCACTGCAGTGTCCCTCGCAGCAAAAAATGAGATGCAAACAAGACAGCTGAGCCACAAACAGCACGGTGAGAAGCTGATAGTCATGTGAAGCTCAATACTGGCTCCTGTTTTTTATTTCGAAAGTGCAAAGACTTTTTGTTGAAATCTTAATCAACCTCTATTGTATTTCCTCTTCAGGAGGTAATATGTTGGTTTTATTTGTGTTGTCACCTCAGTTTTCTTCTTTGCGTTGCTGATAGTACAGATTTGGGACTTTAAAGCTCATTTAACTCAGAAACGTACCTTCAAGCCGTGAACGCTGCACAGTCACTTGCGCTTTCAGTTGTGTGATGTCGCATCAGAGTGTCAGCAATGCGTGAGTGCAATTCTACTCCTCATCAGCTGCTCGAACATACGTCCGCGAAAGATTTGTGGCCCTAATTCTGCGTTGCGGAACTTCTAATGCTACAATAACAAGACACAGGTAAAGAGCACGGGGTATAGGTCACAGAATGCAGGTGACGATAAGGGAAGACGTGTGTAGGTTTTCGCTGTACACGTGGTCTCAAGCACGGCGGCCTCTACCTGTGACGTGAGTGCACACCACCACGCCGGAATGTGCTGATGCATGCGCCGCCCTGATTTTCAAGGCGTGCTTCACGGATATGTTTTACAGGCAAGCAGTACATTAACTGAGTGCGACCCTTCGCAAATCAGAAACATTGCGAGCTAGGATACGCGCACCGACGTTTTTAAGAATGGTGGCCTTGTTGCCGTAGC
The DNA here is from genome assembly GCF_052857255.1 of Amblyomma americanum. NCBI lineage: Eukaryota > Metazoa > Arthropoda > Arachnida > Ixodida > Ixodidae > Amblyomma > Amblyomma americanum. The sequence goes on from NC_135497.1 coordinate 41,871,915, forward strand.
CAATCCACTGTCCTTTGTCCCAGTTGACGGCGATCGTGCAGTCGGCCTCCTTGTCGTACAGCGGCACCTACAGCCCGAAGCTGAATTCAAGGCAGATCTGCGCACGCGTGCACCGCATGCACGTGGTCAGTGGGCATCTTGTGTGCATAGACATTGTGCAAAAGCGTCGTGAGTGTGTGTAACGGTAGCACGTGTATTACGGTTGCTTCTGGTAATACAGTGCTTAGCACCGCGCGCCTACGTTAAGCACGCTAACTACGGTAATTCCAAACGTACGGAAAATATGGCTAAGCAAGCATGGCTGCGTTAGCAACGACAATGCTTTAACATATTCACCTCTCCTACGCTCTCTACAGAGTGAAGAGAAGTGACTTTGCCATAAAGCAGGCTAGATCAGCCCTTGAATTGACAGTGCAAGGAAAACTACCGTTGGGCACGGATCTTAGCGGAATTATACACCGGACGAAACGAAACCCTCCCGGACACAGATCCTCTACGGCCATTTTAGAAAGTGACAGTCGAACCTTGTTATGACGAAACGGTTTATAACGAAAAGTTGTGCATAATTAAGCACTGGCGATTCTCCTTGAAAGCTCGGTCAATATGGGCTATAAAGAACCACTTCGTTATAACGAGGTTAAGTTGTATATCTATCGATGATCAGTGCCGTTGGCGGCGGTATTGTGAAATGTGCGAAGAAGCGATTAGTGGCCATGGCGATGACCAGGATGGTCGCTGCGTAGAAAAGACACGGCATAAGCACCTCGACAGAGACGAGCAGCCCGCGCTCGTCGGTGAACGGTCCCGGAGGCGCGGGTCCACGGACGCTGGCTCACTGCTCGTAGCGCCCTCTGTTGCGTAGCCTGTAGGCGTAGCTGAACAGTGCCACGGCTACGCGCTGCAGGAAGCGTAGCTCGCCGAGGAACGCCTCGCACGCCTCCACCTGCGCGTCATGCATGCTGCGTTGGATCAGTGCGTGGGTAATAATAATGGGTGTTCTGGGAAAGGAAATGAGGCGGTATCTGTCTCATATATCTTTGGACACCTGAATCGCGCCGTAAGTTAAGAGATAAAGAAGGGAGTGAAAGATGAAAGGAAGAGGTGCCGTAGTGGAGGGCTCCGGAATAATTTCGGCCACCTGGGGATCTTTAGCGCGCACTGACATCGCACAGCACACGGGCGCCTTAGCGTTTTGCCTCCATAAAAACGCAGCCGCCGCGGTCGGGGTCAAACCCGGCAACTCCGGTTCAGTAGCCGAGTGACCTAACCACTGAGCCATCGCGGCGGAGTAAAATTAAAAATTGGTCTTTAAGTAAAAGGAATGGCGCAGTAAATGTCTCGCATATCTCGGTGGACCCCGGAACCGCGCCGTAAGGGATGGGATAAAAGTAGGAGTGAAAGAAGAAAGGAAGAAAGAGGTGCCGTAGTGGAGGGCTCCGGAATAATTACGACCACCTGAGCATCTGTAACGTGCACCGAAATCGCACAGCACACGGGCGCCTTTGCGTCTCGCCTCCATCGGAACGCGGCTGCCGCAGTCTGGTTCGAACCCGAAAAATCCGGCTCATTAACCGGGCGCTGTATCCACTGAACCACAGGGGCGGGAAGTGCGTTGGTGCAAACCTGAAAACCTGGGCTTCTGCAGATTTTCTGGGCTGAGCGATGTGGCGGGTGGGCCACCTGCCACTTTCTCTACAGACAGACATCGGTCGCCATTTTCGCTTGCAGTAACGCACTAATAACCCGTATAAAAACGGAAATAAGGCATCAAGAGCTAAAACAAAATTTGTTCCTCGACTAATCCATTCGAGTCGCTTGGACAGTATCTAACGCGAACAAGAAACAGTTGAAACCTACCCTGTCTTTCGCCTGTGGTGATTCTGGCACTGCAGTATGGTTGGGCCACATTGGACTCCCAGAGATGCCTATGGCGCTTAGACTGTATTGCACAGTGGCTGCTTCGATTTCTTGCCGGCTGCTCGACCGCATTATTGTAGCAGTGCAGTGCCCCAGTTAAAACCTGTCGACAGACCCGTGCTCTTTCTTTCCTTCATATGACCACAACAGGCTTTATGTGCGGCCGAGCACTGCGCGCTGAATTTTTCTTCGGGACTGAGATATGTCTCGAACATTAATTCCGCGAAAGGTGCTCTTCTTCCTCTAGCTGCCTATACCGGCTGCAAGTCGATTGGCTCCAACTGGGCCACTATCTCTGCCACACTCTAAACACGAATAAACTCATATGGAAGTGAAAATTTACCTGTGTTTGAACCCGATCCCCGCGGCCGCGTTTAGATGGAAGCGAAACGCTCAAAAAATGAATTTGTTTTTTGGGGAAAGACCTGCCGCGGTGGCTCAGTGGTTAGGAGCTCGGCTACTGATCCGCAGTTCCCGGGTTCGAACCCTACCGTGGCGGCTGCGTTTTTATGGAGGTAAAGCGCTAAGGCGCCCGTGTGCTGCGCTATGTCAGCGCACGTTAAAGATGCCCAGGTGGTCAAGATTATTCCGGAGCCCTCCACTACGGCATCTCTTTCTTCCTTTCTTCTTCTACTCCCTCCTTTACCCGCTGTTCAGTTGTCCGCCGATATATGAGACAGATATTGCGCCATTTAATTTCTCCAAAAACCAATTGGGGAAAGGAAATGGTGCAGTACTTGTCTCACATATGGGCGGGCACCTGAACCGCACTGTAAGGGAAGGAATAAAGGAGGGAGTGAAAGAAGAAAGAAAGAGGTGCCGTAGTGGAGGGCTCTGAAATAATTTCGCCCACCTGGGGATCATTAACGTGCACCGAAATCGCACAGCAAAGCAAACGGGCGCCTTTGCGTCTCGCCTCCATCGAAACGCGGCCGTCGCGGTCGGGATCGTACCTGGGAACTCCGGATCAGTAGCCAAGCGCCCTAACCACTGAGGCATAGCGGTGAGGCAAGCGTGATGTCAGTGCGCGTTAAAGATCTCAGGTGGTCGAAAATATTCCGGAGCAATCCACTACGACACCTTTTCCTTCTTTTCCTCTGTTAGCCCCTCCTTTCACGTTGAAAATCCCCAGGTGGTCGTAATAATTCCGGAGCCCTTTACTGCGGCACCTCTCGCTTCCTTTCTTCTGTCAGTCCCTCCTTTATCGCTTCTTTTGCGTCGAGGTGCAGGCAAGGTAACTGCCGGTCCTTAAGGGTAACGGTATGGATTCGAAGAGAAAGTAAATGTAGCAGGAGGCGACAGAAGGTTAGGTGGGCGGACGTGTTTAAGAATTTTGCAGGCAAAGGGTGGATGCAGCTGGCAAAGGGCAGGGTTAATTGGAGATTCATGGGAGATGTTTTGCCCTACAGTGGGTGTAGTCAAGCTGATGATGATGATGAGGAATAAATTGTTCCGCCTTTGCCTTCTGTAGGCTCCTGTCTGTCTGTCTGTCTGTCTGTCTGTCTGTCTGTCTGTCTGTCTGTCTGTCTGTCTGTCTGTCTGTCTGTCTGTCTGTCTGTCTGTCTGTCTGTCTGTCTGTCTGTCTGTCTGTCTGTCTGTCTGTCTGTCTGTCTGTCTGTCTGTCTGTCTGTCTGTCTGTCTGTCTGTCTGTTGCCAAGAAGGAAGAAAAGGAAAGTGCACAGGCCTGCTCACTGGCTCTAGCCGAGACACAATCGCTACCACGTGCAGATAGTAGGAGAGTTGAAAGATGGGATAGAAAGGCAGGATAGTAAAGACGCGCTAAAGACAAGGCCGATCCCGGAGGTATTGCAATACCGGTACCCACCGATGGCGGGAGTGAAGCATCCTTCAAACTCTCCGCCACATTTCCAAAAATAAGTCCAATTGGACCAGTAACAGATACTCTACTGTAGGCTGCTTGCTGTCAGCTCGATGACATTTAGTCTGGCGCTCATTGATTGCCCGGTTCACCCGATGTATTGTTTCGAAGAAGAGGAGCATCGGAACATGTCGATAACATTAGACGGTGCGCAGTTAAAGCTTGCCTTTATATCGAACCTGAAGTCGCCTGTCGCGCCTCTAACTATATTGCCGCTTTTTAAATGATTTCATGTGCCTTGCTATGAGGGAACTTCTACATGCCACGAATCGAGAGAATTGGCACTAAATGCTATCGCTGCGAAATCGCATTCTGAGCCCCTTTGCACAAGTACTCATCTGTCAATACACGTCCTCATGATCCACCAGTACTGTTATCTTCATGATATTTAATGACAATAATAACCATTGTCATCATCCACATCATCGCTCCGTCTGCTTCCCGGAAAAGGTGCTCCCGGTAGCTCGCGGCGTGTGGCAAAGGCGGGACACTTGTTTCTCTACTCCTCTCCATATCTCCTCCCTTGGTTGTGTTTGGCCCGAGCTTATGAGGAATGTTGCGGACATGCACCACGCATTAGGTATGCAAGAGACTACACTTGGTTCCTTTAGGCGGGGCTAAAGCATGAGCGCTCGAGCCGAATAAGGCGAACGCTAGGTTTGAACAGTATTTAATCTAAACGGCAAATTGCAGCAGAAACCGGCGCGGGCGCGTGCAAGCGGCGGAGGGGTAATGGTGCCGATGTGGCGCCGATAACGGTACAGTCTTTGTTCAAATTTTAGAGCACATGGGGTACAGGAGCTTTTGTAGCGTATGTGTAAGTCCGAAATTTAAGAAGATGAGGTCTAGAATTCCTATTCTTTCCACGAGGCCTATTGATTTATAACAATCCACACTTCATGCGTGAAAAGAGAGCTTACTTAGCTGTAAACAGTGCACAGAGGGTATACTTTATCTCTGAAATTTACATCATTGAAGCTAGATCCAATTGACGCCATTTACGCTCCACATTTTTGTGTCTCGACCGCAGCCACTTGAAAATGACTGGTGCAAGCATTACCATGACATATGTCCTAAGGTGTGCATGGTTTTTGAGTTTCCCAGATATTGTGGCGCTCCACTTTACAATACTTTTTTTTCGTCAAACGATCACAGGGTTGACACAGGTGCCCGCGATTTAAACGGCTTGCCTCCGCTCGTAACCTCTTCTCCTCAGAGAAACCCTTACCATGCTGCTGTCGTCTTCGTTGCGGGAAGTGTCATGAGAGCTCGTGTCCTTTAAAGCATTGGGTCGTGCATACCGATATATGTGCACAGGAGTGTTCAAGACGAGCAATGCTACATTTGCTTCGATATTCAATAGAGACTCCCGCTCGCAGTCTACCCTGCTTCACTGCAGCAGCGTCGCTTCAGTGTTGACTGAGAAGCTGTAGCTGCCAGGAAGCATTGGCGCGGGTTATTATTAGGGCCGCATTCGGCGCATTTTAATTTGTAATGTTAGAAAATACTTAATCTCTTGTGAAACATTTATCAATGCCCTTCCTTTTCTATTGATTTGGATGGCAGAAATGGCCACCGAAGAATGGTATCGCTGGAAGCCTGCATACTTCTCGGACGATACATGGCGTAAACTCCCGGATGACATCAAGAAGTGCTACGGGAACGTCCACAAAGATGGATCAATAAAGTAAAGGAAAGGTAAGTTTGTACTCGTTTTAAAAGTTAAAACATGTTATAATTTCGCATCGCTGCTAGAACCTTAGTTGTGTTAGCATGCGACTGATTTGTCAAGAGCTGTATTATCATTGTAAAATTTGTAAAATCAGGCGTGCAGTGCAAGCATCATATTTATTGTGGGGTAGCTAAATAGCATAGAATTTCTAGCGCGCCAAAACAAACTGGAGAACAGTTAGCTGCGTTTATACTTCTTGAAATGCGTGCTTTTTGGTTTTGTATACTTTTGCCGACAGGAAGCCTGTGTTGTGGCGCTCGGCTTGGAGATGCTCTGTGACCAGGCGTTGTATGCTCCGAAAACTTCTTATGCCATAAAAGAGTGCAATAAGATCTGGCGACTTGAGTTGCAGACGCTGGCTGTGGCTCGGCGGCTCGGCATCTAGTCTGCTAAGGTTGTAAACAGGAGGAAACGTTTCTCGGTTATCACTTCTGCCAGCCAGGAGTATCGGTGCAGTAGAAAGAACTGGGTTGTTGTTGAAACATTTATTGACAAAAATAAAAGAAAATCATGAAAGGTTGCAGAACGGGTGGTGTCCTCATTTCAGGACCCCAGTGGCTGTCGCTGCCGCCCGGGCTTGCTTGATCAGCTTTTGCTGAATGGCAAGGTCCGAGCTGAGCAGGGTGGCCTCCCACTGCTCCTTCGTTCTAGGGAATTTTAGTTGTAGTGGTTTTGGTCCGACGCATCCACTTGTAATGTGGTATGTTGTGGGACGTTCTTCGCACCACGGCCAAGGGCCTCTTTAACGGCCCGGGAAAATAATGTGCTACTTATAAGGGTTAGGAAAGATGACGGTCTGGAGTTGTCCATTCGCGCGCCTCCTGAGCATTTAGCCTTTTATGCGGTGGGGGGTATTGCTAGCGAAGCATCCTAAAGTATTGGAGCTGTGCACTGTATGCAGTGGAGATTTAGGGTGCGGTGTCCGGGTCGGGGGTGTCTGTCGCTCGGTTGGTGTGCCCCCGAGCTGACAGGTCCGCGATCTCGTTTCCCTCGAGCCCCGAGTGCCCCGGAGCCCACGTGATTTCGTGTTGGAGTTCGGAATTGTGTACAGGGGAGGTTGTTGCAAATCTGGATATCTTTTTAGGGATTCTTCCTGCGAGAAGTCGACATGCCGCCTGGGAGTCCGACACAACCTGTACTTCTTTGTCGTGGGTATCTCTGTACTGGACGGCGGGCACTATCGCAGCCGTTTCAGCTTCGGTGACCTTGCAATGCCTGAGGTAAACGCTGGCCACTTCTTGGAATGTCGAGTCCACCACCACTGCCGTGGCGCGCGTTGCGTCTCTGTGTATGGCGGCGTCTACACATAGAGTCTTGGAGGTGCGGGCGGCTGTGCGCTTTAGGTAGTCGATCCCAGCGTTGCGTCGGCCCTTGTTTTGCGAGCGTGACATGTTCTTGGGCAATGGATTGACATGAACCCTATTGCGGCATTTAGGTGAAAGATTTTCCATCGACACGATGACTTGGAGATCGGCCGGGAAGCTGATTCTACACAGTATCTGCCTGCCGGTTTCCGTGCGAAGGAGTCGCTCTCGTTGTGCGAGGAGGAGAGAGTCTGATTTCGTCGAAGGTGTTGTGAAGTCCCAGTGCTTTGAGTCTGGCGTTGGTCGCATACAGGAGGAGTCCAAAGGCGTGTTTGTATGCCGTACGGATCAACGCGTCCGCTTTCTTGAACTCTTGTCTGAGAATTGTGTGATACGGAAGACCGTAAAAGATGCGGCTGAGGACAAGCGCCTGCACCAATCTTATTGCGTCTTCTCGCATGCCCTTTCTGTTCCTAGCCACCCGGCGTATCACTCGGGCGAATTTCTGGGTGATGTGGGACAGGAGCTTGTAGGTGTGTGTGGCATTGCGGTCGCTTTGTATCCAGAGACATAGTATGCGGACTAGAGGGGTTTCCTTGACCTGGGTGCCGTGAAGTAGGACGTTGATCGGGGTGTCTTGGGATTTGCAAGCAAACCCTTTGACTCTAATTATTTTTGAATTCTCAAGGGTAGTGGTGGTGGTGTAAACTTTATTACATACACGGGAGTTTAGGACGCACAGGTCTTTGGGCCCCCGCACGTTCCCACTGCACTAAAACGTTCATGTCCCGGAGGCTCATGACGCTGGCAGCCCGGCCTGTGGCGATGGCTTGCTTGGCCGGGTCCTCGGAATGCAGTAGGGTCTCCCAAGCCTCCCAAGTGGTAAGGTGCTCCAGGCCCCGCGGGGGAGGATCCGCCAGGCAGAGGAAAAGGATATGATCGAGACTGGGTTTGGGATGGTGGCAGAGGGTACAGGAGGGGTATGCGTGGACTTGGTGATAGCGCGAGCATATATAAGGGGAAGGTAAGGTGCGTGTTTGGAGCCGCCTCCAAAGTATCTGATGATAATTGCCGAGGGAGGGATGGGGTGGGAGGTACAGCCGACGCTCCGCTTTGCAGGCCTGCGTCAGTTCCCTGAAGGAATGCATGCGCTCCCGTGAGAACCCCAGATCGGAGGCCGCCGGTGCCCGATTGAGAGAACCTCGGGCTAAAGTGTTGGCAGCGTCGTTTCCGGGATTCCTGGAGTGGGCAGGCGCCCATTTGAGCTACATGTGGCGGGGCGGGTGTGCGGCGAGGGAGTTCAATATGCGAAATGCAGGGTTGTGAACTCTCCCGCGGGCGAAATTTAGTATGGCAGTTTTAGAGTCTGATAGTATATACCGGGCCTCCGTGCGCGTGATGGCTAGGGCAATAGCAGCCTCTTCAGCCTCCTCCGAAGTGGCAATGGGGGATATGTGAAGGGTAGCAATCGGTTGTAGGGAGGGGTTCGGGATGGCTACAACCGCGTCCTCGCCTGTGCATGCGGCATCCACCCAAACGGCATCCGATTACATGCCATAGTTTTTGTGGAGCGCCCGTACGCGACCTCTGCAGCGGGGTTCGTGGTTGGTGGGGTGCATGTTTTTAGGGAGAGGTTTAATAAGTAGTTCGCGGTGAATGTGGTGGAGGACCGGGAGCTGTGTGGGATCCGTGGCTGGCTTCCTGATGCCGATGGTGTGTAGGATGTGTTTGCCGGTAATGGTTCTCGCGAGACGCATGTATTGTGTCTGTCGGTGGGCCTCGATAAGCTCACTCTATCGTGTTGTGTAGGCCTAGCTGGAGAAGTTTTTCGGTTGGGGTATTTAGGGGTAGGTGTAGTTGCTCTCTTAAATGCTGTTTGGATCATGGCATCCAGGGTGGAGATTCCTGTGGCCTGTAGTTTCAGGTAGGGGAGCGTGAATAGAAAGCGGCTGAGGACGAAGGCATGAATGAGACGACATAGGTCATGCTCCTTCATGCCCCGGTGTTGTCCAGAAACTCAGCAGATTGGATGGGATATCGACAACGCCGTCTGCTTGAGTTTCTGGATGGTGATTGCGTCGCCTGCTTTGTATTCTTCACTTAAGACGAGTGACCGTTTGTAAAACATCCGTCACCAGTTCCTTATGAAGTAGACAGAAATACCGTTCAGAAATATCAAATGCAGCCCTGCGGCAGTGGCCGAGTGGCTTGTGCGTCAGCCTAGCACCTAAGGGCGTGGGTTCGAACAATACTGAAGACAATATTTTATTTCCGCGAGCTTTCCGGTGCTGTGGACGGACCAAAATTTGGTGACAAGGGAGGTGTGAATGTGGCGCTTAAATTCATTCCGGTATTAAAAACTATCGGTATTATCGATATTCAATTTCCGATAGTCTTGCGTCACTAGTTCCTCGAAGCTATCATTGGTGGCCAATCGATGGATCCACGTTCGAGGACATTCCAGATGTGACGAGGGTGCTGAAGTGATGTTAGTTACGCAACTTTTGCTGGCTTCCTTCAGGTTAATGAACGGGAAGGCGTGTTGGCAAAGGATACTTACATTCATTTTACGCTGTGCGTAAAGGAATAATATAACCGCAAAACAAGGAAGTGTCCGGCGGCGGGTTTCTGACGGACCACACGTCGCAGGGGAAAGGGTCGACCAGACCGCTTGGCGAGGTATGGTGAGGGACCGCGTATCACCTTGGTTCAGTGCAGCCGCGATTTGGCACCAGTACCTCCTTTTTGAGACGTGGAGTGAGCCACCGCTGCCGTGGTTCTCTCTGTATGCGATGAACAGGACACTGTGCCCGCCATGCTCCAAGACTGGCACTTCTTAGCTGTTTGGTCTTTGGTTGGGGAGGAGCTAGATGTTGTTTTTTGTTTGGCGAGAGTTCGATTTTGATGGCGCAAAGGCAGCTTGGCCGTGGGTAACGAGTGCTTGCTCTGCCCAAGATGGGATCAAAAAATAATTTTCTCAAACATTTCACCGCCGAGAAGCTGTGTACCAGGCCGAGCTATCGAAGAAGGCTGGCGTATTTTTTTATCAAGTGTTGCTCCGATACGTTAAATGTCCTTCCAGCCATCTTCTCTGAATGTTGGTCAGTAAAGATCAATGGCGCAAAGGCAGAGAAAGTAAAACTTTCTTGGCACTGCCTCGCGCCTTCAAAAGCCGGTGTAATGTCAATGGTCTTCATGTAAGCTATGAAAATGCTTCTATTGGTATTTGTCGTCCACGTTTTACTTCATATGGGGCCGTGTGCACCACCGGGGGGAACCACAGAAGATTTTCAAGCATCTACATAAAACTCGGCACAGTTGAACTACAACTGCGTGAACACGAAGTGCAGTCGATAGCCTCGAGGGGCACCATCTCGCCTACTTTAAGAAAGGATAACTTCATGAAAGGACTCGAATGGACAGGATACATGAGCTGCTCTTCGAAGCACCGTATATAATACGTGGCATTTCAGACCACAGATACGAAGAAAACTTAGGTTGCAATGACCGGATGAGTAGCATAAGCTTACAGATAATTAACTGCATACTACCAAACAGCATATACGTAGAAACACAGTCGAAAAGAAACGTTTCAAGTGTGAGGTTTGCTTGTCTGTGGTTCACGCCCCGCTGAAGTGTCCTGCATTAGAAAACGCCAGAAAGTGATGTTTCCCTTTATTGAACACAAACCGGATTCCTGCGCCCCACCACGTTCTTATGTGATCATCAAGTGCTTAGCTTAATCGCGCTTTATCCTTCTTCAGCTGAGTCCGCGGCTGTGGCCTTGTGGTTACGGCGTTGTGCTGTTGACCCGAAAGACGCGGGTTAGATCCCGGCCGCGGCGGTCGAATTTCGATGGAGGCGAAATTCTAGAGGCCCGTGTACTGTGGGATGTCAGTGCACGTTAAAGAACTCCAAGTAGTCGAAATTTGCGAAGCCCTTCACTACGGTGTCCCTCATAACTTGACTTGCTTTGGGACCTTAAACCCCTATAAACCATATAAACCAAATCTTTTCAGCTGCGGCAAAGTTTTAAATAGTACCGTTATCAGCAGTGACCATTTTTATCCACATGTAACACACATATCTTACCATACAATAACATAAGTCTGTCCTTCATTAGTGGGGGCATTATTGAGCTCAGGTGGCTACTGAGCCTTCTTGCGAAAGTAAGGGATATGCAGAGATGCCTCTCGGAAAAGTGTCATGAACCGTATTCACCGCTCTTCACACCAGTCTTCGCTAATCACCCGTACTTTTGACCACTATTACCCTCATCACCTTGTGAATAGTGTTGCAGGAAACATAGTCACTGTGTTCAGAATGGATCCTAGACGCCCAATGTTTAGCACACTTTGGCCTCACCTTCGATTTGCATTTTCAGAGACATGCGCTCACCATTTAACCTCACTCTTTGGCCTGAGATACCCTTGTGCCACTAAAACCGAACGTCATCATTAGCTTCATGTCCTCCTGGCCAGAGCAACCTTGAGAGGGACGAGTGGCGGGTGCCTTCGAGCCTTGTGCGTGATGAGCGAAAGGCAAGGCCGGTGTTCCAACTTAACCTTTTCGCGCTTCTAGTGTTTGGTCATTAAAACGACCGAATAATATAGGAAGGGGAAGGTAGCGAGCGCGTCTGCGGCAGAGGCCACAAATAAAGCCGTGGCTGATTCTCGCGCATCTTCATCAAGCCTAGCCCCACCACATGCGATGAACGTTTCCGATAAGTTCTCCCTAGTCATTGCTTAAAGGCAGATCTTCGTTTGTGAATGTTTGCACCTGACATGCCCAGACAACCAATGTGCTGGATTGAAGTATGAGTAGCCAGCATTTCGTTGTTGCCAGTCCATAGTTTGTAGAAAAGTAAGAAGTTTGTAGGTTTACTGATGAATATCTTAACAGCGTGCAACCGACACTAGTCAGTAAGCCTAGTTTCGAGAAGGATAGGCCAGAACAATAAATAGAAGCGATAAAATGTTCGCGTAAATTTGGTTATATACAACAAAGCAGCAGTAAAATTGCTCATGTAGTAGTTCGACCGTTGAAATTTAAATTTTCGCCACAAGGGTTAGCTTTGAGTGACCTTACTTGCAGAATGCCTGCCGCAACCCTGGAAGCTCAGTTTGGTTCTGTTTTGAGAAATGTGGTTGGCACTGTCTAATTAAATATTCTGTTTCGAGCAGGAACGAAAACACGATAATATGCGGCTATTGGAGAAGTATCAAAGGGGCTTTAGGACATGAGAAATGTGCCAAGAATCATAACGGTCAAGTGCAGCTACAGCGGAATACTTTCCGGCAGTGTAATACAAGGTTAATCTCTCCAGTAGCTCGCAGAAGCCCCACTCTTCCCTCTACCAAAATACAGTGGCTCGCGAAAGAGGCCCGCGGAGATGAACGGAAGCAAGAGCACGGAGTACCGTCGGACGAGGCTCGGAACTAATCTCGTGTTATTTTTCAGAATTTCACAGTTGCATGATTGGGGATAATGTGTCGAATATACGGCGGGGTTTAAGATGATTCAGCAGTAATGTGCCTGTTAAGCGAAGAGCTGTCACCATCCCCCGGAATGTTTCAGCTACGAGCCGGAGCTGTCCCCGGGCCTGGTGTACCGGATGGAGCAGCCCAGTGTCTTGCTGCTTGTCTTCGTCTCTGGAAAGGTGGTGCTCACCGGTGAGGACTCTGCAGCCTGCAGGGGGCGCCGCATGTATACCGATAGCGCTCGAGAGCGTGTGATGGCTCTGTGATGATGTTGCACGGGTCCGCACTGATGAATTGGAGTGGGTGGTTGCCTTCGCAAAGCACCTGTTTTTATTGTAATGAAGGGGTCTGCGTTGATGATACTCGAGATTTTAGAGCCGTTCGTCAACGACATTTTTTTTTTTGCTACAGGAACTCGGAAGATGAGCACGGAGTACACTATGAAATGAAAGAAAATGAAAGATGCGTTAGTGAGCACGCGTGCCCATGATGAGAATGCAGTGAGAGAGGCAACAGAGGAAGCGAAGAATACGACGGCACAATACCTTGCACCGCGTTGTTGTCATCGCATAATATGTTGTCCCTTGGCGCTGTGATTTCACCGTCTGCCTGAGCCAATTCTTGCCCTGCTATCCGCTGTGCTTTGTTACAACGAGCTGCAAAAAAAAGAAATTTGCTCAAATGCTGAGCTCAAGACCACATGTCATCATCATCAGCCTCCCAACTACGTCCACTGCGAGACCTCTCCCATATCCCCCCATCTAACGCTGTCCTGAGCCAGAACATGCGAATGAAATTAAACGGATTAGAAATATTTTATGAGGTGCAAAGAAGTATCAATTTCAGACAGAAATGGTAATAGCGCTGCAATTAGACGTACACAAGAAAGACTGACACAGGACATGCGCTAACTTCATCTGATTTTATTTACTGCAAAGCCAGCAAATATATGGAAAATTCAAGGCATGCGCAAACAACGCCTACACAACAGGCATCAACAAAACCGTTCAAGATATGATATCTCATTCTTGAAAAGGCGAACCGAGGTATCACTCACGCAATCTACTCCCCTCTCCCTAATGTGGAATGCTTCCAGAAGCTCCCTCGCCTTCGTATCTCCACTCCTGCCCAGAATCTTTATCTCCCGAAGCCGTGGCTCACACTTCTTGCATTGCTGGCATCTTTTTTGCCGCGGCCCATGTTCTGCCGCACGATTACAAACGAAGCACTCCGCGCAATGCTGTGAAAGATGCGCACCTCCTAGATTTGTAAGCGATCTTGCGTGCTCAGCCGCGCGGTCATCAACGCACCGCCCCGTTTGGCCCACGTAGGCTTTTCCGCAAGTCAGTGGTATTTCATACACCACACCTGTGCAGCACTTCACGTACTGCTTACCATGCTTTTTGTTGCAGGAGCTCTTTTTATCGCTCCCAATGCGCGCGCATAGCTGGCCACGCTTTCGTGGGGCAGAAAACACGACCGGCACGCCATGTCGCTTTGCCACTTTCTTCACATTGTGCGCGACCCTGTGCACATAAGGCACAACTTCTGGTCTCACCGACTGTTTGTTCGGCTCAGTCGACTTGTGAAACAACGCACACTTGACTTTTCTTAGGAGGGCTTCAGCAACTGCTGTGATAACCGTGCATGGGAACCTCGCCGAAACCAACCGATCAACTTGCGTGTCAAAACTCATCTGCATAGCATGGTGACACGACTTCACGAGAGCCGACTCAAGGCAGAGGCGAGCAATGGCGCGTTTTACAGTTTTTGAGTGTGCTGAAGTGTAAGGCAAAAGCTCCTTCTGGGCTCGAGGGGAATAACGCCAACAAACATGATCCTCGCCCAGGGTAATATTAAGATCTAAAAACTGTAAGCTCCCCCCTTTGGGTAGCTCATGAGTGAACACCAACCCCTTCCCCTCTTTTTGGAAGTTGGCTAAAACTGTGTTAACAGTATCCGTGTAGGTCAAGTTATTTTGTTTTTTAAAAACAACTAGAAAACCGTCAACATACCTAAATACTTTTAGTACTCCCTTCCCTGTTAAACTTAGTTCTAGGGCGCGGTCAATAAAAGCTAGAAAAATGTTAGTAAGAACTGGAGCTACGCAGGACCCGATGCAAATCCTTTGTCTTTGGCGGTAAAATTTGTTGTCAAATGAGACAAACGTCACACTAAGATAAAATTCAAGCAACTTAATAAAATCACAAAACGACACGCCTGAGGAGTTCTGGAAACTAACAGCACCGCTACTTTCTATGGCTTCCCTCACGCAAGTGAACAAGGCATCGTGGGGCACCGAATAAAACAAGTCTTCTACATCAACAGAACAGACATAACCAATAGAGGCATTTCCCTCCAGAAACCTAACAACATCTTTAGAACTTTTTGTAGCGAAAGGATCATGAACACTAAGTGAGCTCAGATGCTTCTGTAAGAATTTGCTAAGAACCACCTGCCACGTACCATTCTCACTGACCACAGTTCTAAAAGGTATCGACGGTTTATGCGTTTTTGCTGTAAAAAATACAGAAAGAGCATTGTATTTACTGTTACTGATGTGGTTTGCCAGCCTACCTAATTCTAAGTCCTTACACAACAAGATTGCTTTCCCCTTTACCCTCGTTGCGCTAGCTTTCAAAGGAACAAAGTTCTTGGCAACCGCTTCACCTGCTCTTGTTCGGAACTCTCCTTCGGGGAGCACCACGAAGCCACCATCCTTGTCGGCTTGGAGAAGCCGGAGGCTGTGCTGTTTGAAGTAGGACACCACTTTTGCCATGGGATCCTTGCCTGGTCCAGTAGAGGAGCGACTTGTAGATCTGGTCAGAGCGTCCACACCATCAAGGAGGCACCTTTCCTTGTTTTCTTCTGCAGCCTTTCCTGCGATGCGTCTGTTTAGAGCGAGGAACTCATGTGCTTGAACCCGTGGTTCATGGCTGAACTTCGGCCCCTGGTTCAACGTGTTTCTTACGTCGCTAGGAAGCTCTACTTCCCCGATGATAGTCACACCTTTTCCCGCTGGCTTCTTAGTCTTCTGTACGGCAGAAGACTGCAACACTTCATTCAGAGTGTGAGCCCACCAAAACTCGGTCAATCTTCCTGTAAGGCGACGAATCGCACGAAGATTCTTCTCCGCCAGCCACCCCGGATCCAGGTTGTAACATAGAGCCCGCACATGGTCTTCACATCTTCTAATTTGTCTCCACAGCTCTGTTCTCAGAAACTTGCAACTAAGAAGCCAGCGGGAAAAGGTGTGACTATCATCGGGGAAGTAGAGCTTCCTAGCGACGTAAGAAACACGTTGAACCAGGGGCCGAAGTTCAGCCATGAACCACGGGTTCAAGCACATGAGTTCCTCGCTGTAAACAGACGCATCGCAGGAAAGGCTGCAGAAGAAAACAAGGAAAGGTGCCTCCTTGATGGTGTGGACGCTCTGACCATATCTACAAGTCGCTCCTCTACTGGACCAGGCAAGGATCCCATGGCAAAAGTGGTGTCCTACTTCAAACAGCACAGCCTCCGGCTTCTCCAAGCCGACAAGGATGGTGGCTTCGTGGTGCTCCCCGAAGGAGAGTTCCGAACAAGAGCAGGTGAAGCGATTGCCAAGAACTTTGTTCCTTTGAAAGCTAGCGCAACGAGGGTAAAAGGGAAAGCAATCTTGTTGTGTAAGGACTTAGAATTAGGTAGGCTGGCAAACCACATCAGTAACAGTAAATACAATGCTCTTTCTGTATTTTTTACAGCAAAAACGCATAAACCGTCGATACCTTTTAGAACTGTGGTCAGTGAGAATGGTACGTGGCAGGTGGTTCTTAGCAAATTCTTACAGAAGCATCTGAGCTCACTTAGTGTTCATGATCCTTTCGCTACAAAAAGTTCTAAAGATGTTGTTAGGTTTCTGGAGGGAAATGCCTCTATTGGTTATGTCTGTTCTGTTGATGTAGAAGACATGTTTTATTCGGTGCCCCACGATGCCTTGTTCACTTGCGTGAGGGAAGCCATAGAAAGTAGCGGTGCTGTTAGTTTCCAGAACTCCTCAGGCGTGTCGTTTTGTGATTTTATTAAGTTGCTTGAATTTTATCTTAGTGTGACGTTTGTCTCATTTGACAACAAATTTTACCGCCAAAGACAAGGGATTTGCATCGGGTCCTGCGTAGCTCCAGTTCTTACTAACATTTTTCTTGCTTTTATTGACCGCGCCCTAGAACTAAGTTTAACAGGGAAGGGAGTACTAAAAGTATTTAGGTATGTTGACGATTTTCTAGTTGTTTTTAAAAAACAAAATAACTTGACCTACACGGATACTGTTAACACAGTTTTAGCCAACTTCCAAAAAGAGGGGAAGGGGTTGGTGTTCACTCATGAGCTACCCAAAGGGGGGAGCTTACAGTTTTTAGACCTTAATATTACCCTGGGCGAGGATCATGTTTGTTGGCGTTATTCCCCTCGAGCCCAGAAGGAGCTTTTGCCTTACACTTCAGCACACTCAAAAACTGTAAAACGCGCCATTGCTCGCCTCTGCCTTGAGTCGGCTCTCGTGAAGTCGTGTCACCATGCTATGCAGATGAGTTTTGACACGCAAGTTGATCGGTTGGTTTCGGCGGGGTTCCCATGCACGGTTATCACAGCAGTTGCTGAAGCCCTCCTAAGAAAAGTCAAGTGTGCGTTGTTTCACAAGTCGACTGAGCCGAACAAACAGTCGGTGAGACCAGAAGTTGTGCCTTATGTGCACAGGGTCGCGCACAATGTGAAGAAAGTGGCAAAGCGACATGGCGTGCCGGTCGTGTTTTCTGCCCCACGAAAGCTTGGCCAGCTATGCGCGCGCATTGGGAGCGATAAAAAGAGCTCCTGCAACAAAAAGCATGGTAAGCAGTACGTGAAGTGCTGCACAGGTGTGGTGTATGAAATACCACTGACTTGCGAAAAAGCCTACGTGGGCCAAACGGGGCGGTGCGTTAATGACCGCGCGGCTGAGCACGCAAGATCGTTTACAAATCTAGGAGGTGCGCATCTTTCACAGCATTGCGCGGAGTGCTTCGTTTGTAATCGTGCGGCAGAACATGGGCCGGGGCAAAAAAGATGCCAGCAATGCAAGAAGTGTGAGCCACGGCTTCGGTAGATAAAGATTCTGGGCAGGAGTGGAGATACGAAGGCGAGGGAGCTTCTGGAAGCATTCCACATTAGGAAGAGGGGAGTAGATTGCGTGAGTGATACCTCGGTTCGCCTTTTCAAGAATGAGATATCATATCTTGAACGGTTTTGTTGATGCCTGTTGTGTAGGTGTTGTTTGCGCATGCCTTGAATTTTTCATATATTTGCTGGCTTTGCAGTAAATAAAATCAGATGAAGTTAGCGCATGTCCTGTGTCAGTCTTTCTTGTGTACGTCTAATTGCAGCGCTATTACCATTTCTGTCTGAAATAATGCACCATCTAGCCCAAACTGACGTTCTTCTAAAGAAGTATCAACAGCAGCTCTAAGCGAGGGCGCATCCAGACCACATGTTCGGGTCTCTCAATCGCGTGACCACAGGCGGCAGTCAGTCTCGTTGGTCATTGCCGCTGCTCAACAGGATCGCGTGATTCCGAAATGGTGAGATTTTCTGTGGCATGCTTACACTGCCGCTACCACCATGAGGAAGACCTACCCGGATCCAGCGGTCGCTATAAAAAAAATGATGCGTGGAAACTCGGGCTACAAAACTGCACGTAAAACAACTACAGTTGAACGGTTTACAATTACGCGCTATTTCACAAATTTAAATAGAAACGTTATTACCATACAGGCCGCTTTCTTGCCCTCGTGGATCGCTTTTTGGCGCAAGCACATTTTTCTAAGAAGGATGACAATCATTAATATTCACTGTGGTCAGCAGAGCAGCCCTTTGCGACTCTCCTCATTAGCCGAGCCAACTGCGCGGCGCTGGTTGGTAGCGTCCTGAAATACGACTTGAAGCAGCCCCTTGATTCAGGAGCATTCCCGATTTGATATTTTGGAAACCAACATTTTAACAAGCCTCACATTGTTGTATAACTACGCTGACTGCAGAGATTCGTTCGTTTGAAACAGAATTTCGCAAACGAGAAAATTATTCACTAGCGACGCTTGTTGTTTTAATTGGTGCATAGCGCATGAAAAAGACTAGCGCAATATAATACACAAGACAATGTGAGAGACGCCAACAGCACGAGCGCTAGCAAAATTAACTTTATTTATTTATTTATTTAATAATGCGGAGTCGCTTGACTCCAACTGTATCGCAGACCGGTTCATTTGCAACAGATACAAACGAACAGATATTGTAACAGCTATGATCAATTCTATTGGGCTAGAATCTCTCCAGACAAGGCGCACTGAAGCTATGCTGAAATTTCTGTGCCTGATATATAATATTCTGATTAAAATAAACACTCAAGGTTTTATTACACCTTTTTCGTGTGCAAGTACGCATTATAACCATGGAAAAATGCTACAAGAGTTTCTTGTATATTCTAATATTTTTGTCAAATTGATTACAGAGTGCAATAAATTGCCGAAGTGTGTAGTGAAAAGCCCGAATGTAGAAGTGTTGATAATTTGAGAGCCTTTTGTATGTGAAACCCTTGATTTTTGCTTCTTTTTTCGCATTATCTGTTTGCTTTTGCAAGACGCTCGTCTATATCTAGTTTATTTTTTACTTGTATCTGTGCTCACCCCTACAAGCATGAGCTGGTTCCCGCGTTTTGGAGGTTTTTGCTCACAATTTCTTACTCATTGCCTTCAATGGTTTGACACCCCCGCAGGAGCCAAGGTCCGGCAGCACATCTACCAGACTTTCGACATCTACACCATATTGGAAAGCCACCGGAAGGCGTGAAACGACCTGCACAGCCAAGCTGCGTCGGAATAAGCGCCCGTGGAGAGAGTGGAAGTGTCGTTGTACGCTCTGACTTGTCAAGGAATTTTGGACATCAACAATATACGTGGCACAAACTCGAGGATTCCGATACGGGACGGGCCCAGCACAATGGTCACTGGTGCACAATCCGCCTGCAGGACTCGACTCTGGCACAAGGGATGGTGGCGCCCTTCACACGCCGCACACCTCTCTCCATGGTACTGAACGCGTTAATGCGACAGCCCCAGAGATCGTCGACCGAGCGCCAACACAAACACTGAACTGAATCTCGCTTGGATATGAGAGAAACAGCAGCAGATACTCCCCCTCCCCACTTCCCTCCTTGACCTCTTCTCTCATATCGAGAAGAATCCAGGAGGGTGACGGATCAGGCCAATTGGTGCATATATGTCATATTCAGAATCGCTGCCAAAACACGGACACAGAGAGAGACAGATTCAACTGATTTAATTGTAGAAAAACCGCATGGGCTTTATGCGCTTCCTGAAGCACTGGAATTACAGCAGCAGCAAACATACTTGTGAATGATTACTAAAAAAGGCAATCTATTTTCTTGGTAATGAAAATGACTGTGAACTGAGTCAGGTACTCCGAAGTGAAGCTATCTTTTTGTGTGATTCGGTGATATCTCGAGTTAATCGACGTCGGCTTCTTGGAATGATGCGGCACTGATTTATGAACAGAACACAGTTGCGGCACTTTCTGCAGCGAATACCCGAGAATCCACCGGACGAATTTCTTATATTGTTGTTGAGCTCGCGCAGCCGGTCGTTGAAACAGCGCCCAGACTGTCCCACATTCTTCTTGCCACAAGACAGCGGGAGGCAATAACTCAAACTTC
Source organism: Amblyomma americanum (assembly GCF_052857255.1). NCBI lineage: Eukaryota > Metazoa > Arthropoda > Arachnida > Ixodida > Ixodidae > Amblyomma > Amblyomma americanum. The sequence continues at coordinate 41,891,965 of NC_135497.1, forward strand.
GCACTCAAAGTATGCTGTTTGATGTTTTATACCACATTGTTTTTTGAAAGAAGCGTACGGCTTCTTGAGCTTGCAGAGTTTTAGCTTGTGGGGAACAGTGAAAATAATTTTCACGTCAACTTTTTTCACAATTTTCTTTAGGTTGTCTGAAACGCTGCGAACATAAGGAAGCAGAGCCACTCTTTTCTTTTCACTGCTCGTCTGGGGAGCCTTTTCTTAATAAGCGCGAAGGCTCGTCAGAATGCGTTCTGCTACAGAAACTAATAGTGAAAAAATTGGTGATGGTTTACCTCAGGTTAAACCTGGAGGGACGCGATAGCTACAGCTGGCCGAGTGGAACTTACTGAGTTGAATTGCAAAGTCAGTCTTTCGCCGCTCCGTTTCGCTGGGCGTTCCTTCTTCATCTGATGAGAAATCATAATGTTTATGAAACACGTCACCATGAAATATGGCACATTCCATCAGTGCGAACCAACTACTTCATTCAGTCATTACGCGTGAGATTAACGTCCCTGCTAAATATTCGTAATCTATGAAAAAAATCTGTATGCTAAAAGAAAACGTAGAAGAAAGACTACGACATTTCCTACAGTTTTTACAACTTTCATCAACGTGTCACTTTCTGTTGCTTTTTCTAACTTTCAGATTGTTGGCTTTGCTATCCTGTATCCACCTATGCTTCCTTGCTGTCGACCTTTGGTATACTTAAATATTATCCTTGTATCTACCTTGTATTATTACTCACAATGTTTTTACTTGTATATTGTAAATTGTTTGTCCACAGATATTAATAAGAGACTTGTTCATTTAGTTTTCAGTCGTGACTCTTTATGTTCTGAATTATAAATTTGCAACTGACGTTGCCAACTATCATTTATACATGTCTGTACGAGCATGAATTGTTAAGGGGCACAGACCCCGTCAAGCTGGCTTCTTCAGCTTTTTGTCTGTGCTCCAGACCTCTGTAAAGATGTCGAATAAAGATGAATGAATGAATCTTTGTCCCACTTGACACAGAGCATGCACACAGCTGTGACAGCTCGGTTTCGCCGGCGCGCCGCGCCGCCGGCACCAGCAGCTCCTCCACACCACGTGGCTTATCACGTGACCAACCAGGTGATGAACCACGTGATCAGCCACTGCGGCGCCGCCACCGCCACGGCGCCGCCACGCTGAAGGCTCGAAATGCTACCGTAATGTAGCTACGCTAGAGAAAGGTATGCCCTACTTCGCACGTCCATTTGATCTGGTTGGAAAAAGTTTGGAGCATGCAGCTGTAGCAAGATTTTGTTAGATCATTTTGAAGCAAAGTCCGTCTATTCATCCGCTTTACTAACCTGGAGTGGGTGAAGCGAAAGCTAAGAGGGGCTTATTATTTATTTATTTATTTGAAATGCCTCACAGGCCCGAAGAGGATTGTGTAAGGGGGGGCGGCAAAACATGAAGATCAAACTTAAAAGGGGACAAGCAAAAACAGGGAAGCAAGGCACTATAAATGATCAGAAAAAATTTGAAACACCTGAATATATTATGGAGGAAAAACGCTAAGGCGCCCGTGTGCTGTGCGATGTCAGTGCACGTTAAAGATCCCGAGGTGGTCGAAATTATACCGGAGCCCTCCACTACGCACCTCCTCTTCCTTTCTTCTTTCACTCCCTCCTTTATCCCTTCCCTTACGGCGCGGTTCAGGTGTCCAACGATATATGAGACAGATACTGCGCCATTTCCTTTCCCCCCAAAAGCAATTATTATTACTCAATATATTACAGAACAGCTGGCATAGGAACACCGAAATAAATCCAAAAAAGGGACAGAGGGTACATCATAAAATATAAAATTAAAAAGCACATGGCACCTTTACTAGTGCCAACAAAATTTGGAAAACAGAAATACAAACAAAAAAATTAAACGAAATGCGTAACAGAATACGTAAAGGAGATTGCATCAACATGTTAAGATGACTTCAGTGAAATGTGCGTCACGAGGATCATAACACCAGCAAACATGGTTTTTAGAGAAAACTGCATGTCTAGAAACCGGAACTTCTACGCTACAAGCGAAACTTTAAAACTTCCACAATTTCATCGGGAAAACACCTTTATAACCTGAAATGACAAGCCCTTACTAAAAAAGATTGTGATAAACCTTGGTTTGCTGTTTAGCGCCCTTTCTTAGTGGCCTCTTTTTAAGCCACCTTCACAAAACCATTCTGCGTCACTTTGTACGGTTGGAAGAATTTACGATTTTATATCCGTTCAATTTTAATGGGAAGGCATTACATTGCTTATCGGCAACGAAACCCGGCTTCGGCGTTGACCAGCCGCCGTGGTTCCGAAGATCCCAGATTATCTCAGCGTGGTATCAAAGGAAAATAAAGTTACTGCCGAAGGTGTGAGGAATTGAACCAATTATTTTCCAGGCGCACACTGAACCCATAGGCTCAAGAACCCATGAACCCAGGCGAGCACTGAACTCATAGGCCAGAAAGCGTTTTTCTTTATTACCTGTTCAGGGTAAAAAAATAGACATCAGCAGCAGAGCAAAATAACAATAACAATACAATAATGTTCAATGAGGCAGCCGCAAATGAACCTGCAAAACCGCATTGATTCTTGGCAAAGAAAGGTGAACTTAGTATATGCATTGTCTTACGACTGTGTGCTAAAGAGTAAGTGCGTAATTAGAAATTACGGGGAGAAAAATAAAATTAAAAATAAAAAGCAAAAATGCTTTCGCATTAAAAGTGCGTAAGTAGTCAAGTTCCCTGCGGTATTGATAGACTCTGGCCCGAACGCTCTTCAACACGAAGCTAGAAAGACTTTAGCTGCCTTTCACGATCACCAAGGCGGAAATTTGGGCGAGTTGGTAAGTGTTCATTTTCGCTCTCAGCGCAACACGAACGGGACACAAGACGAAGGACTAGCACAAGCTAGTCCTTCGTCTTGTGTCCCGTTCGTGTTGCGCTGAGAAAAAAAAATTCACGATCACCTCAGTCCATTAATACTAAAAATGCAGAGTCGTAAGCAACGCGTCACAAGTAACTGATTACTTGTAATAAAATACATTTTCTTGTAATTTCGCAATTAAACGCTTACTTTTTCAAACAGTAACGTTACAGTTAATTCAATAACATTTCTATGCTTTATTACTGATAATCAGTTACTTCTTTCCAGAAAAATATTGTAATAGACTGTACAGCTTTGAGAACCTGAAATGACGGCCAGCACTTATGCCATAGCGAGGACGTTTCCTTCGTGAAAGAGCGACAACGGGCCGGCTGCGGACAAGCATCGCTCGATTCCGTCCAGACCACAGTCAGGTCACCGCCGTCTTCTATGGCAGTTCTCGTCCAGGACCCCCCCCCCCCCACCTGTCAGATGGCGCCACAACTTGCCTCCCACTACCCCAACTCAGGGGCTTCCACACAAACAGACACACGTTTTTAGAGCAAATATTCTTCCCAAAATTTCTGACGCTTAAAATGTACACTTCAGGAGCTTCCGTTTTGGCATTGTGAAAAGGAAACGTTTCATTGGTGCCGTCTGCTATTGCGGGTTCGCGGCTTATGTTCGTGCCACGAGAAACTTGTCCGAACTCTCACCTTTCTATAAAATATAAAGGAATCCAAGAGTCATATATTCGTCGGGTATGTTCCGGGGTAGACTGCTATAGAAACTTTACCCCAGATGCTCTGTGACTGTAGCAAAAACCCTGACGGGGTTAACTCCGGAACCCTCCCGCCGCGGTGGGCCGCTGCCTTGCGCAGCCCCAGTCTCGGTGACCAACTCTGGACCGTCCAGCGGGCCCGAGAAGCGACGGCGAGGCAACACCTTATGGGGTCACTCTGCGTCCAGCCGGCCGGGAAGGCGAGCTTCCGTGCAAGCTACACGCAGGCGTTATTCAAGTACGCAACACGTTTCCCCAACCCGTGGCGCAGAGTCGCAGCCACGGCAGGTCCGGACGAAATAGGCAACGGCAGGGCACGCTAGGAAATAGTTTATTATCCTAACGCGAGGTAAAGCACACTGCGGAAGAATGTTCTATCCGTAAAATAGATGTTCAGTAGCTCACCAAGTCGTTGACGTCGACCGGCGTTGGTGTTCGGGGGCCGGCGGGCAGCGGAAGGGGTCCGTGGGGCAGTTAGGTAAGGTCCGGCGGCGAGAGTCCCTTCCCGCCGCCCGTTCCCTCCTTTTTATCCCTTCGGGCATTGCCTCCCTGGCAGCAAATCGTTACCGTCAAGCATAGGCGTGCTACCCTCTCCGCAGATGGCAGCGCGCAGCCGTGACGTCACGTCAGTGCTGGGGCGGAAATGAGCTGAGTCGCGGGGGTGCCTTCTCTCCACATTCCTGCTGGCCAGCGCGCCCGTGTAAGTCACGGCCGCCGCTGGCGCGGGGGACGAGGAGGGGATACCAGTGTATCCCACAACCTCGACATCCCCACGTGGGAGACCTAAGGCCCCGTCGGCGAAAGCTCTGCAGGGCTTTTGAATAAAGTTGTTACCAACCAAAACCAACAGTCGTTGAAAGCAAGTAGTATAGAAGAGTGTATCTACCCAACGAGTGTATCTTTCGCGCCCGGACAAGCGGCAACAAAACCATGAAATGTCGAACTATCAGATTTTGCTAACAAAAAAATAAATGCTAGAGTTCTCCTCAGTGTCCCTTTAAAGGAGTCATCATCATCATCAGCCTGACTACACCCACTGCAGGGCAAAGGCCTCTCCCATGTCTCTCCAATTAACCCAGTCTTGTCAGCTGCGCACGCCCTATGCCTGCGAACTTCTTTATCTCATCCGCCTAACTAACCTTCTGTAGCGCCCTACTAAACTTGCTTTCTCTTGGAATCCACTCCGTTACCCTTAAAGGCAAGCGGTTATCTTGCCTTCGTATTACATGCCTTGCCCAAGCCCATTTCTTTCTCTTGATTTCGACTAGCATATCATTAACCCGCGTTTATTCCCTCCCCCGCTCTGCCCGCTTCCGTTCTCTTAACGTTACACGTATAATTTTTTTAAAGGAATACACACACAATTTTGGTGGCATGTTTTCCTTGACTACAATTATGCGGAAGACACTACTATGCATGAATCACTATGTGATATTCGCATACGGCCGCTAAATAACTCAAAATCGTTTACGAATACCTTCCACATAATAATCGTCACATCTATGTTTTATTCGTTTACATGGCCACGCCGTGGCCAAAAATGAGTGTTAAGGCGAGGAAAGGACCTCGTTCAAGATGGATACTTGCTGGCATCAACTGACTGAGAACGTCCTCGCTTGGCAAAGACCTAAAGAAAACATGCGTACCAAAGAAAAAGGTCGGTGCAGCGCACGTGTGATGCGGTGAAAGCGCATTTCGGTAGTGCAAACCCCATGACACTGGTAGTGAACTTTCAAAAAAAAAATTTTTTTGCGGCACACAAAATTTATTCGAACAAAAGACTGTGGATTGCAAGCTAATAAGTCTGTGTTTAAAGAGTAATCTCAAGTCTTTTATCTCGATGGCCTTTATGCTTATTTTGGTCTCAATCTAAGAAAAGCATCACTTTTTGCCAACTTTGGGACTGATTTTCTAAGAAAATACTCTTTAAAGAAAGATCAATATATTTTTGGCAGACGACTACTATTAAGTGGACGGTAAAAATTTTATTGTGATTGAAATATGAACAACGTTTATAATAACAAATTCTGGAAATGCACAATTTTTTGCTGCTTTATTGTACCGAGAAAAAGCAGCAATGTCTTATATGGGGGCAATAATGACGTTGCATCAAAGAACGATGCGTACGCGATAATATAATGAATTTGTTCTTTAATCTGCTTTCACGCCTGATTCAAAAATATTCACCTGCGAGCAACTTTCGCGTGTTCGCAAAAACTTCGAAAGGCGCTTACGTGAGATATTTTTTTCCTCGAAAATACTATAAAAAAGGTATTCACATACTCGACAATTAACCGAATTTTTTTCGACAAAATCAGTCACGGTCTTTTTTGGACCCTGTAACGTTTCCCATGAAATGACCCACAGGAAAAGGGGCACCTCCCCCTTTCCTTTTCCAACAAGGATGCGAGATTGCCATCTTTGACGTATGTTTTCGGTTGGAAAACGTAAGACGTCTTTCCTGAAATTTTGAAAGTTAAGAAAGATTAGTGCGAGGAAGCCCACTACTGCCAACACGAGAACCAAGGCCCATTTCCTGCCTAGCCCCTACTGTCCCGCTCCAGGGATCCCCTCTATGGTTTGTTGTGCCCTTGTACTCTTTCCACACCTTCCTCCGAACCATCTTGAAGTCAATTGCCGCGGCACTCCTTAGTTTACTCTGAAGGGGAGCTTGACATTTTTCGTTTCAACAAAGAATGTTTGACGGTCGTCTGAGAAACCACATCTTTTTCTTTTGGAAAGCAAATCTCTAAAATGCTGACTCATTTCCGCTAATGGTCCCTATACAGCTCGCTGGAGTGCTTTTGTCGCAGGGCAGTACCAACCAATTCCTAGGAGTCGCCTTATTGGGCCCTAAGTTCCCGCCAACCCCCTCTCCTCCCCCTTCTCACTCCCTCCAGGCGTAGTGAACTGGTATCGCCAGGTATAAAGGACAGAGTCTAGAACTGGCTAAGCACAGTGCGTCTCTTCATCGACGTTCCAGGTACATCCTCTACGGTAGTTTTGAGTACTGCCCGCGAAGGTGTCCACTCAGTAACAGCAGTTCTCCACAAGACCTGGACTCCACGAGAGTGCGCCGAACCTTCCACGTCAGCGGCCAGCTGTGCGGTTATTTCTGATTATTTAGCATAGTGCTGCTGAGATTGTAACCGTGGACTCAGTCAGTGGCGTAATTCAAGAGACATCGTTCCTCGAGCTCGTTGTTTCTCCTGTGGGTTTCTCAGTAGACACAGGCCACTACCCACCGCGGGTTCGAGCTTCGCGCGAGCCAAGGGCCCCGATCAGCCGTCACCTCACGCACCCTGGGGCACCGCTGCGGCGGCGTTCAACCTCTGCAGAGAGGAGAGCGGCTCGCCGCAAGAAACAGGCCTCCAAGTTCACAAAGGAGACGTTTATTGACGCCGTCCTCCAGCGGCACACACACACGCTCAACAGTCACCCCGTCCCGGGGCGCGCTCAGAGCAAGGCTCCGGTGCGCGCTCGGGGCAACAAGAGAAATGCGCGCCGCTAGCACGCCGCTGCAGGAGATTGTCCCCGCGGCAGTGCTGTGATCTCTCTCGTGTCGGCCGTTGGGCCGTTTGCGAGAGAGAGTGGGCAGTCAACGCTAGGTGCGCCTGTCAGAGGTCGTTGGAACCCTGGAGAGGTTCGAGCCGCGGCGGATCAAGGACCCACGCTGGCGAGCTCGAGTATGAACTGGTCCGAACGGCAGAGGCCGGCCCGGACGAACAGTAACGTACGCACTTTACGCTGTCTCGGAGGGGTCTCTCTCTCTCTCTCTGGGCCCCGCTCGGACGGTCGCGCGCCGCGCGACCACCCCAAACGGGTCCCGAATTCCCGCCAAAAGTCACCAATGGCAAAGGCCCTTGGGAAGCCGGGGGCGGAGCTGCGGCCGAATGACAGCGATTAGCCACCAGCCGTCTCTCCGCCGCCCGAGGCGGGAGAAAGGGAAAGAGGGCGACGCGGGATGCCGCGCAGACGCCACGGCGGGAATCTAGCAGGCTTCCCACATCCTCCTCTCCTTAAATGCCCTCCTACCCTTCGGCGATTGCATGCTGCAAAATAATAATAAAAAAATTAATCCATATAAAACTACCACACTTCAGTTCCAGCCATAAACTCAAACGACAAACAAATAAGAACAGAAAACAAACAACACTTGCATATGTTTCAAAGAGACAAATCTAACTACACTGTACACTGTACACAAGGCCAGCTAACAGGTGGCCTGCAGCCTCACAATGTTCGGTGGCGCGGCCCATTGGGCCTGTCGGCGGCCAACTCACGCTTTTGCTGCCATGTCCTCCACAAGTCATCAAAGTTGAGCATGAGGATATTGACGACGCTCGACGATCCCGAAGAGCCGCACGGGAAAAGGTGCTGTCCTTCCTGCCCCCCTCTCGGCGTTGCCTTTGATCTTGGGAACACGCACATAATCCCAGGCACGCACCGGCACAGAAGCGGACATTGTTCAGTGACAACGACCCGCTTGTCGGAATCGTCCCGAGGCGCCGTGGCAGGGGTCAAAGGACACACAGACGCACTCTTCACGCTTCCCATAGCCACACAAAAAACCATGCCGCGAGACACTCGCTCCTTAACGAGCAAACCACTCCCCAGCCGGAAGGGGAGACTTTCGTCGACCCCTCCGCGAACCAGCCGGTCCCGTGTTCGCGAGGAAGGCCGCACCCGTGGGGTCAGAACATAAATGAAAAGAAGGCGCGCTGTACAAAAGAAGGCCATCTCTGCGCTACAAGAAAAGTGCAATCGCGAGTAGGCTGAAGTTTACATATGCACAAGTCTGGTTTAAAAAAAACTGAACGCCAACGCAAACGTATATTACATATGTACAGATCTCGGAACGTTAGAAGAAACAACGAATAAACTGGAAACAAAAACATGCCACAGACTGACTAAAACAAACAAACGACTAAATAACTGCAAAAGGCTGGAACTGAGCATGCGGCAAAAAAAAAAGAAGCCGCCGTGCTTCACCTGGGGTAGGGCCCGGCGTGAAAGCTCGCCCGCTAGCTGATGCTGCGTGCCTTCGGTTGCGGAAGAGTCCGCCATCCGGCATCAATCACATCGGTGACCGTCGCCTCAGATTGTACCGGTGCTCGGTACGGTTGCGTTCCGCAGCACCAGTTGTGCCTTTGCGCTTGCTTGTGATACCAATGGGTACCGACGCAAGCTCGTCAGACCGTGACGCATAGGCCTTCAGGTCTGCGATGTGGGCACGGCTGGATTTTCCCGTAAGGGGATCCTCCAGCAGGTACGCGAGCGGCGACCAGACTGACCACTCGGTACGGACCAAGCCACTTAGGAGCGAGCGAAGCTGAGAACCCCTTGCTCCCATCACTAAGAACGTGGTTGCGCTTCAGGACAAGATCGCCAGCCTGAAAAGTCAGGCTGCGGTGCTTGCGGTTATACTGAGCTTTCTGTTGGGCTCTGGCTGCCGCCAAACTCTGCCTTGCTCTGTTGAGAGCCCGACCAAGCCGGTCCCGAAGCGTCGACGCATAAGCAGAGCAGTCTGCCCGCGTCTGCTCATCCCCGAGCTGGCTCTGCACGACGTTTGACATCGGATTCGCCAGCTCCCTCCCGAAATTGAGGAAGGCGGGAGAGAAACCAGTTGAGCGATTCTCAGCTGTTCGAATGGCGAACGCAAATTCGCTCAAATGGTCTGCCCATTCCTTTTGACACCCGGCAAAGGCCGCCAGCATTCGCTTGAGCGTTCGGTTGACTCGCTCGGTCAAGTTGGACTGGGGATGGTAGAGTGAAGTGGTGTAGTGCTCAATTCCGAGGGAACGGCACGTGTTACCGAACACCCGAGCGGTGAAATAGGACGCATTGTCCGTGATCAGTCTTTCCGGAAAGCCGAACCGACAGAACACTTCCTGGAGTTTATCCAGCACCGCTCGTGCTGACACTTTCCGAAGCGGGTACAACTCGACCCATTTGGAAAAATGGTCAGCTACTACCATCAGGTGAATGAACCCCTGCTTACTCCTGGGGAAAGGCCCCATCAGATCGCAGGTGGCAATCTGCCACGGACGCACACTGTCAATTGGTTTCATCATTCCGGGCGGCTTGCCGCCCCTTGACTTCACCGCTTGACAGACATGGCAGGAACGGCAAAAGCGGAAAATGTCACGCTTCATGCCGGGCCACGTCACCGATTGACTCAGTTTTGCAAAAACTTTGGAGCCACTCAGGTGACCGGCCAGTGGTTCGTCATGAGAAAATCGCAACAGTGCGCCTCTCAGACTTTTGGGGATAACCACCTTCAACGGGTCAATGGACTCATCATCGGTGGCTATGTATTTCAGCACGAGCCCGTCATGGTCCAGCAAATATGAATCCCCCGCGGCTCGCCGCGACACACGCTGGCTTTCACCCCCTGCGCCCGCTACAATACAAGTAGCGTCCCGGCGCTCCGTCTCCCTGAGACCATCGCTCATCTCGCGACACATGGGGTCATTTTGCTGGGCTTTCAGCAGCTCTTTCCGGCTGAAAACGATTCCAGTTACCCCACAGGGGGGCCTGGTCTCGTCCCCCTTCAGGTTTGCAGCCAAAATTTCCGCTCGCGACGGCGTCTCCGAGGCGCTCACGCGGAGCTTTGCCTCTCGCCCGCTTTGCGAAGCGCTGCTTGCCTGGTTAGCGGAATGGGTTAGCCCGTTTGCGGGCTCCCCCTCCTTGCCGCCCGGCGGCTCGTCCGCTTTTTCGCCCGCTCCGCCTGCTGGCGTCAAGGCGCCGCTGGCGAGTGGGGCACGGGATAGCGCGTCAGCTACCACGTTCCAGCTCCCCTTTCGATACTGCACCGAAAAGTCGTAATGCTGTATCAGGAGAGCCTAGCGCGCCAGCCGACCCGCAGGCTCGCGGAGCCGCATCAGCCAAATGAGCGCACTGTAGTCTGTCTGCACCACGAATTGTGTTCCGTCAAGGTAGACGTCGAATTTCCGCAGTGCAAACACGATGGCGAGGCACTCCTTCTCGGTCACGGAGCAATTCCTCTCCGAGGGCAGCAAGGAGCGGCTGGCAAAGGCCAGCGGCTGCAGCACGCCATCGAAGTCCTGTAGGAGAACTGCTCCTAAACCCAGATCGCTCGCGTCAGTCTGGACTACGAACTGTCTCGTCAGGTCGGGTAGCCTGAGCTGCGCTGTCTCGAAAATGGCACTAGACAGGAGGCGAAAGGATCGCTCTTGCTCGGGGCCCCATCGCCACGCGGCAGTCTTTCCCAAGAGCTTGGTCAAGGGTGCCTGCACGCGGGCACAGGACGGGATGAACGACCGATAGAAATTGGCTATTCCCAGAAAACGGCGGAGGCCGCGTACGTCCTTGGGCGCGGGAAACTCGAGTATGGCTCGCAGTTTGTCCGCATCGGGCTCAATGGAGCCCTCGCCCAGCGTGAACCCTAGCAACTGAACTCGGGTCCGCGCTATTTGGGCTTTCGCAGGATTCAAGGTCATCCCAGGAGCCCGTACCCTCGCGAGCACGTCGGCAATGTGGCCTAAGTGCTCATCGAAGGTTCGTGAATAAATCACGATATCGTCCAGGTAGCGCATGGCATGAGACCATTTAGCTTCCCCTAGGACGCGGTCCATGAGCCTCTGAGAAGTCGCAGGACCATTGCAGAGACCGAAGGGCATGCGAGTGAACTCAAACAGCCCTCTGTGGCACGTGAACGCGGTCTTAGACCGGTCAGCGTCCGCCATCTGGACCTGTAGGTAACCTTTGGAGGCATCTAGCGTGGAAAAGTACCTCGCACTGCCCAGGTTTCCTACGATTGAGCTGATCGTCGGGAGCGGATAGGCATCCTTTCGAGTCAGCGCATTCAGACGGCGATAATCCACACACAACCGGTGGCGCAATCTTTCTTAGACACCAACACAACCGGAGACGCCCAAGCGCTGGACGAGCGACGGATAATGTCCGCCGACAGCATCTCATCCAGCAACCCATCGACCACCTGCCTTTTCGCAAGGCTGACGGGTCTGGGGTTGCACTTCAAAGGAAGCGCATCTCCGGTGTGGATCTTGTGGCTCACTAGATTAGTACAGCCAGGTTGATCCGTGAAGAGCTCATCGTACTGACGCAACAGTGCTGTCAAACGAGCCTTCTGAGTGTCATCCAACGTTACCGCAAAGGCGGCCAGCGGATGTGGTGCCTGGTCGTGCCGCGCCGCTCGGTCCCAAAGGGGAGCGTGAACGACGGAACGCTCGACACAAGAGCTTGGCCCTGGTCGCTGAGCGTGGCACTCTCCGAACGCCTTCACTGCGCAGGCAGTTATTGGCGCCGGTGGGCAGATGAACAGCTTCAGCTGGGAAAATGGTCCGTCGCGATAGCCGCCATTCGCAATGTCCACCACGATCCCGGTTTTCAGGAGAAAGTCCCTTCCGAGAATCACGGGCACACTGAGGCCGGGGAGGTGGATGAAACGCGTGCGTCTCGTCCGCTCTCCCCACCTGACAGTCAGCCTCGCGGCGCCAGCCGAATGGGCTACGCCTTTCGCAAGGTTGAATGTCGTACGGCAGTCCCGCAAGAGCACCAAGTGCTTTTGCAAGTGGGACAACACCTCTTCACCGAACAAGGAGGCAGTGGCTCCCGTATCCAATAACGCCAAAAATTCGCGGCCAGCAATGGTGACCGGAATAAACGGCGCGTGCGCATTAGCAAGGCAGCTTGCTCTGTACGCTGAGGGGATTAGCAAGGATTGGGCCGGTCGTCCCTTTACGACTGACCCGCGCCGCCGTTTCCCTGCCTCAAAGGAGACCTGTTTACGGGGCATTCTCTCGCTAAGTGCCCCGTCTCTTGACAGCGGAAACAGCGCACACCGCCGCGAGCTTGGTAGAGGAACAATGGCGCCTCTCCCTGCCTGGTTCCGCCCGTTGCACGGCCAAAGGGCTGGCTGATTCGGGTTTCCCCCTCCGCTGTGCGTACGGGCACTTGGCGTGGGCAGGCGGTCCAGAAAACGGTGCAGCGCAGGCTGTCCGTCTCCTGTAGGAGTAGGGATCGAGAACTCGTTCGCTCAACTCCCATACTTCGTTTTGCCCGCTAACGGCTGCAGAGGCAGCGAGTACGGGTGGTCGCCGATTGGGTCGGGTCATGGCCCCTCTCCATGCACAGCGTGGCTCGAGGGCCTCGCTTGCCGGCGGTGGCGGACTATAGGAGCGCGCGGCGCCTTGAATGCGCTTTGCCTCGGCGGCCAGTTCCTCAAAATCTCGGAACCGGCCTCCGCGCAGGTATGCCTAAAAAGTCGGATGTGCCTGCCTGATCGTCTTTCCACACGTTCCTCGTTCGAGGCTCGGGGCTCGGCGATTGAGAAAAGGTCCTCCATCGCACGTACGTACTCCAGGAGTGACTCATCCGGAGCCTGTGTACGGAGCTCCAACTCTCGCCGCATCCTACGCTCATAGTCAGCGGGCAGGAATTCGCGCAAGAATGCTGCACGGAACTCCTCAAGAGTCGCTGCCCGGTGGCCGGAAAGCCGATGCCACCTAGCTGCGGTGTCAGTCAGTGCTGCGGGGATGATGTGTGCAAGCACAACCTGATCAGTGAGACCCATAGCTCTCTGGTAATGGGTGAGGGACTCAAGGAAATCCCGGGCACTGAGGAGGTCATCATACCCGCGGTATGTTGGCATGAGCAAATTGACAGTGGGGTGAGACACCTTCGGCGCGGCCAAAAGCGTCTCAACCGCCCCTGACAGCGACTGAATCATCTGGGCAGCACTTCTTAGCAGCGACTGCGCCCCGGCTTCAGAGGAGGCTTGGGCGGGCTCCACGAACGCATGAGCCAAGGCGCCCAGTTCGATGAGCGGCGCGGTTTCCACAGGGAGCCGGGCCAGCGCCTCACCGTTCCCAGAGCAGAATTGACTGCTCGCGGGGCACGGCTGCTGCTGTGCAGGACGGCCGGTTGCGGCAGCGTCGCACGCACCGCTTTCGCACTGGGTGCAAAGCACGCACAGCGGAGGCATGTGATTGACGGGTGCACCGCAGGGTGCTCCCGATACAGCTCCAATGGGAGCTGCGTGATCGACGTTTGTGTTGTACCGCCGTATGCCCCAATGGGGGCCGCGGCCAACAACGGTGTTTGGCTATTTGAAGAAACAGCCGCCAACGGATCAAAGGACGCTACGACTCCTAAGGGAGCCGACACGTAGCTGCCGAGTGCCCCGATGGGGGTGGCAGACATGGTGCGCAAGCGTGATCGTCAAGGCGACCTGCTCGGCAAATGTGCTATCAAAGGCTAAGAGCCAGTGACTTAGCACGTTGGGCGCCAGTTGTGGGTTTCTCAGTAGACACTGGCCACTACCCACCGCGGGTTCGAGCTTCGCGCGAGCCAAGGGCCCCGATCAGCCGTCACCACACGCACCCTGGGGCACCGCTGCGGCGGCGTTCAACCTCTGCAGAGAGGAGAGCGGCTCGCCGCAAGAAACAGACCTCCAAGTTCACAAAGGAGACGTTTATTGACGCCGTCCTCCAGCGGTACACACACACACTCAACAGTCACCCCGTCCCGGGGCGCGCTCAGAGCAAGGCTCCGGTGAGCGCTCGGGGCAACAAGGGAAATGCGCGCCGCTTGCACGCCGCTGCAGGAGATTGTCCCCGCGGCAGTGCTGTGATCTCTCTCGTGTCGGCCGTTGGGCCGTTTGCGAGAGAGAGTGGGCAGTCAACGCAAGGTGCGCCTGTCAGAGGTCGTTGGACCCCTGGACAGGCTCGAGCCGCGGCGGATCAAGGACCCACGCTGGCGAGCTCGAGTATGAACTGGTCCGAACGGCAGAGGCCGGCCCGGACGAACAGTAACGTACGCACCTTACACTGTCTCGGAGGGGTCTCTCTCTCTCTCTGGGCCCCGCTCGGACGGTCGCGCGCCGCTCGACCACCCCAAACGGGTCCCGAATTCCCGCCAGAAGTCACCAATGGCAAAGGCCCTTGGGAAGCCGGGGGCGGAGCTGCGGCCGAATGACAGCGATTAGCCACCAGCCATCTCTCCGCCGCCCGAGGCGGCAGAAAGGGAAATAGGGCGACGCGGGATGCCGCGCAGACGCCACGGCGGGAATCTAGCAGGCTTCCCACACTCCCAAGCGCCCTGCGACGGAACAGACCACAAAGTGCCATCGTCAGGTGAGACTTCTTTCTAATCCGTCAGTTGTTAAGGCCTACTGTCTGTTTGTAACGAGGGCAACGAATAATGGCAACATAAATATCGAAGCGACCGCTCAAGCGCTAGAGTAACAGGGCGAATAAACATAAGCAAACATGGAGCCGTGCCAGCATCTTTCCTTCGTAGTAAGTTTTAGCCATCGTGCATGTTGGTGTTCATATGAGTGGCGAGATGTCTGGGCCTTTCTGTTTTGGCTTTCCTTCGGTGCGAAATGACCTTAAGTCTCTCACTGATGGTCAGCTCTCACGAAAGACCGACCGCAGCGGCGTGTTTGCTTTGGCTTCTCTTCATTGCTTGCCGTTTAAATTTCCTAAATTTATATTACTTACCAATGTAAACTACCGCTGACAATGTGTAGCAGTACACCTTAAGCACATTTAACTCCACCAGTGAGCTAAATAGATTTACCGTATTCATTGCCACAGATAGCTTCGCAATGTGCAAACCTAACTCACTCTGGAGGGACCATCCATAATGATCCGGATGGCGACGGCAACTCGGCGCGCGCGACACTTAGTTGAGCAGGATTTTCAGGTTCGCTGTTTTCTTTTGCGCGCGTATACACCCTAGAAAAAGTAATGCTAAACGCTGTGTTGTGTACTGCCACAGCACTGATATGAATTTTGCACGGACGAACTTGTACCGTTTTCCGACGAAGTGTAATTGGAAGCAGGAGCGGAGGAAACGTAGGATTTAAATCGTTCGCAGTCTGGAAGACGCTCTTCTTTTATAACCCCCCCCCCTTTTTTTTTGGCGGAGTTAGTTTCTTCACTCATGCGTTTATTGTTGTCTTAAACAAGCTGTAAAAGGCCGCCTGCCTGTTTCACGTACTTTTTGGAGCGATGCAATGTAATAAGAATAATGCGGGGAATACCCCCATTGTTTCCTTTCCGGCGCTTTGTTTTTCATCGGCATGTGGAAGACGGCGTCACTACTTTCCTTCCATTTTGTCAATGGTTCTCTCAATTCATAGACGTGGCCGGATTGAGAAAGCTTAAAGGAGATGGACACCTACCTTTTCGGTGTGCGTTTTATTCATGGTAATGACGCGTAAGGCATTATGATACGTGAATTACTACTTGGGATTCTCCTAGGACGGCTAAATAATTGATAATCGCATTTCTGCCTCGTGCTCTTTCGGTTTTAACAGTCGAATGAGGACTGTGACGTCAACGTGCGCGTACAGGTCACGTAAGAGATAAAAAACAGCAATAAAATCGCTACTTCAACATTCACTGTTATTCCGGGTATTGAAGAAGGCTAGCTTCAACCCTGCAGTAAATTAAAACGATTATTCAGCGACTATAAGGACGCTTTCCAACGCCTCACGTGACACAAAAGCGCACTCTGAGGTCACAGCCACCGTTCTGCTGTTGAAACCGAAACAGCACGAGAGAAAATATTCAACTAAAAATTATTAACGGTCACAGGCGAATATCAGGTGGTGGTTCATGCGTAGTATTGTCTTCCGCATCATTGTGGAGAAAAGAACATGCCACTAAATTAAGGTGTCTATACCCCTTTAATGCCTTTAGTGAAGTTCTCACCTTGGGAGAACTCGTCAGGGTGTTAGCCGGCCGAAACCTTGGTGCGTCTACAAACACAGGAGGCTCTCCTCTGCACCGTCATCTGCGATGATGCGTGATTTGCTTTCGTTCGCTTATCATGCCGTTTGAGAACGGCTTTTCGTGTAGAGCTTCCTAGGCTGTGCGGTTTTTGAACGGTATACAGGAGGTCACTGCATGTCGGACTCCGCGAAAATGTTGTGTGATTCGGCGAAAGACCAGTATTTAGGGGTATGTCCGGGTTCACAACACATATTCATCGTGAAGTTGTGTAAAGATCGCTTCGAAATGACACTGCATACTTTGTCACAGTCTTCTTCAAAGCAGTGACCGACTGGCAACGAATGGCTGCTCCAGGGGTGCTGTGCGAGGCGAGCAGAACGTTTCCGAAAGTTGTGTTTACGTGTGTTTTTAAATGTCGCGCTCCACTACCGTACATGTCAGCCTAAAGGAAGAGGGGGGGGGGGGGGGGCGACTACTATACGCGCATGTTTTGCGTGTTTCAAAAATTGAGTGCCTTTGAAATGACGTTTCAGACTTTCACAGCCTGTTCTAGGAAGTACGTTGTCCCAAACTTTTAACAGTAACAAAGGTTGCTCCTTTAAATGCAACGTGTTAAATGCTTCTCTTGGCTAGGCTGGTTGTTCGTTCAGCGCATGACGTGGCAACCAATAACGTGGCAGAGCGCTGGACAGACAGGTGCCTGGCGGGCGCACGGTGCCTGAACCAAACTTCCCTTTGACATGTACCTGAAAATACCCATTTTTAATGCGAAAGCATTAACTTTGTTTCAACTGCGGTGAAATGCATTGCAGGAATGCGGAAGCATTGACGCCTCCTCGTTTTTATTTGCCTCTCTTTGCTTCACTTGTCCCTTCTCGTCATATTTACTCTATTAAGCACGGATTTAAATTCACGCCGTGTCTAAATTACCACAATTAATTGTCTTACTTATTGAAGGTACATGAATTGCCCATTTTGGGTTTTCAAACTTGCTGCCCAACGTTGCCCTGGCTCCGCTCACTTTTTGGACATTTTTGGCTCTATTTAATTTACGAATTAACTTTTGGACACAATTCTTTATTCGACATCAACCTCACATTATCCTCTTTCCATTACATCCATCCCTTTGGCACTACTTCTAAGCTCCTCACAACTGCTGCGGACACGATCATGTCCACATGACCTAGTAATGCTTTCGCATTAATAATATTTTCACCACAACGTCACTGATTAAAGAACAAAACGTTTGTGCAGACATTTGTTTTCAACTGCTGTATTTCGGCACCGCTCTCGGCACCCGCTCAGGAGGTATATATGCATATATCGGAACGCTAGCAAAGGCGGCATATCGGCGGCCTGACGACTGCGCGCTGCGGTCACGTGATGTGGGTCACATTTTGCACGGTGCTGCAGCAATTTGATCACATGACCGTCCGCCATCTTGAAATCTCGAACGGTTAGGAAACGTTAGAATGCGAGTAGTAAGAGACACTTGTCTTAATAGGCTGGTGCGACAGCTTCCCTTGGGTCCACTGCGCCACAGAAGTATCTGGGGTTGTTTGCGACTACAGCGCCGCCGCAAGGCAACGAGACTCCTTTAGACGGTCACGACTAAAGCGAGGTACCTTCCATCTGCAAATAAACGCAAGTTTATCGTGAAATTTAAAAACAAACGCGATTTAAATAAGCTGACTACGAGAGCAGACCTCAGTGACGCCGACATATTGAATCGGTACAGGCGCCGCTTATAGGTATTGAAAATCACCAACACACGGCAGGATGCACGCTGCAATGCTAACTCAGAGAACACTGCCGGCGCCGCAGGCGGAGTATGCGGAAGCGGTGATATATTCTCTAAATTTTGTTTTTTGCAGCGATAGCTCTATCTCCCGCGCTTTTTCACAACACGCGCCGACCGCTTAACAAAGCTTGCGCCGCGGGTGTGTGAGGAGGAGCGCAGCCATCGCTACGAATCAGTAGGAGAGGAACGCCACCTGCGCGCTAACCAGGCCAGTCACAGTCATAAATATGGTCGGTGAGAGGGAGCACCAGCTGCTGGCCAAGAGGACAAGGGCAAGCACAGTCAAAGCTGCGGAGACAAAGGCACAAAGTAGATAATCACGATTTTTGCCGGTCGCTGTCAGTAGAGGGCGAAGAGTGTAGCGAATCCTGTGACATTGTAGACACGGGTTTCCCGAAAAATGTATAGGACAGAGGACACCCGCGTCCATGAGAAAGCATCTGCCGCGGGTTACCCTTAAAAATGCCGCGATTTTCGCAAGTATCAAAGGTGCCAAGCAGGATGGTGTTCTGTACTTCCACGGCCGGACTGTTGGAGAGAGTCCGCGAAGCTCGCGCTTACTTCCCGTCTATACCGGCCACGTTACTTCGTCTCATCTATCTCATCTCCGCTGTCCCTGAGTTGTTTCTTTTGACCGAACCGGCAGTTATTGTTTTACCCGAGTCGTTCACGCCCACGGCGACAAAGAAGTAGCCTCCTTCGTATTCCGCCGCATCTGCAAAGGTTGTGTATTCCGAGCCTTCTAGCTTGCCTTCGTGGACATTTGGTTTTGCTCTCCTCTTGCCTTCGTAATAAGCAGGGTGCATGTTTTTTTGGAATGGTTTTAAAAGTCAGTAATTTTCTCAATTCGATTAGTAACTTTGCCCGCGCGTTTCTATTCGGGATTCTGTCATGTAGTCTTAGGTTGCTCAAGATCTTCCACTCCGCTGGTGTGGTTGCGAGCCTCCTTAATTGTGCAAATATATGTACCTCCCATAGTCTCGTGGTGGTGTTGTAGACCCCCAGTTTAAGAAGTCTTTCCGTAAAGGTGCAGTGGGGCATTCGCGTGGCTGCTTTTTAAGCCTGCCTTATGATCATCTCTATTTTAGATAGCCAGACATTATCACGTTTTATGGAGCTGAAAAAATACGCCGCCACCTACTGGCTTAGCACAAGTTCCTTCTCTAGAGCGGTGGGAGGCTATAATGGCCAGCTCAGACGCGTTGACGTAAGTGCGGGCCACTGAGTGGGCTCACAAGGCCGCCAAGAGCAATTACCACTAAGGTTCAGTGCTGGCAGTAAATGCTGTCTATACAATACAATCCCTCATGGCTCAGTTCGGTTGTCTACTCAGATGTATGACAGTTACTGCGCATTTCCTTTCTACAAAAAAAAAACTATTTTCAGTTTCATCTCATCCGTTCATCTGTTCACCCTCGGCGCCGTTGAGGTGTTGAGCAGCAAGCAAGAGTGAGAAAAGTTACTGCATTTATCCTTTATCATAACCATTTTGCAAACTACACAGCTTACTCGGAGCGCAACTGTTGTGATTTAATAATTTAATATATTTATTAATTGCCTTTGAGGAAAGGAAATGAGCAGTAATTGTCTCACATATCTGTGGACATGCGAGCCTCGTTTCGCCTCCACCCCGGTAGCCGCGACAGGGTTCGAACCCAGGAACTCCGGCCCAGTTCCTGATAGCCCTAGTCACTAGGAAACGCATCGCTTTCCAAGGACACCTCAACCATGCCCTAAAGAAATGGAGGAAAAAAAAGCTACAGTAGCGAGCTGCAGAAAATTCATCTGTAAGTGAAGAACAGCGTTCAGCGAACCGTTGCACCAAAACCTCTACCTTGCCCTACTAAATGCTGTCACTTCGCGTTTGTGGCTTAGTCTTCTGCAAGAAGTATCGAGGTGGAGGACGGATATTTCATTCACTGACGTTCAGATCGCGTCAGTAATTCTAAGATTGTGCTCAGTTTAAAATTATGAAGCCAATTTTCACTGTAATGCATAACGCAGTGTTCCCCAAAGCCGTCACGACGCGAGTGTACTCCACTGAAGGATAAAAGTCTGTCTCATTGGCATCTGATTAGCTACGTTCGGCGGCAGCCGCAGTCACGCTAGCTCAACAAACGTTCATTTCGCCTCTATAGCTGAACCTCGGCCACTGCGTTTTCTGTTCCTGGTGTTATCTTTGTAAACTTGACATAACATCTTTGACCCTTCACCACTGTTTAGTTTATAACACTTATATAATTTTTATTTCTTTTCGAGTCTTGAAGCTGAAGCTTGTCCTGCGCTGGAGTCCCCACATTGAACCGAAGCACAAGTCCCTTCCGCTAAACACGCCATGGCTACTGCAAAGCCATCCGTGTTAGAAGAACGTACGCCATTAACCCTGCGCTGCACCAGAAGTAAAGCGGCACCACTGTGTAAGCTGGTTCGACGTGTCGCCGAGTATAACAAGGTTCTCTGGAACGTACGCCTTGGGATAAGAGTGGAAAATGGCCTGGGTGAATTGGGCATCGCTATTTCCCCGGGAATCGTAGTCATGGACCCTTGGGAAGACCCAAGTATTGACTGTGAAAGCCTAGACTTCGCCATTATTTTGCAGGTCGACGTCCTCGCCCATCATCACTGCATTGTGGCCGTCGAGCTGACTTTCTTTGTAGCGAGCAACTCTTTCCTCCTCAGCCTTCTTCAAGACATGTACAGCGTCCGTAAGGTGACCATCTCAGATGTAACGTGCTGTGAAACAAAAGTCTTTGAAGCCCTGGAGAAGCTTGCCAACCCCTCGGACCAAAATTATTCAGACGAAGGGGGAAAAATACTTCTGCTTCTCTGTAAGACTGCCACTGTTTGTAATCCCTAAGGAGCAGGGCAGCATCACCCTTACTGCGCTGGATGTCGCCGATCTGGAATTTAGCACCAGCTGCGCACGACAGTTGATAAACATATTCTTGCAGAATAACACCATAAGTGACTTAACCGTCGGCTCCTGCGTGTTCACTTATGACTGCGTCGACCTCCTTCATGGCTTCGTCCTCTACCTGCAAAAACACCGCTCGCCGCTCAAGAAGCTGAATGTGCGAACACCCGAGGCCAGCATGCACGCACTAGAGTCTCTGGTCAAGGCCATTGCACAAACAACGACGCTAGAACAGTTGGCCATTGACATAGATATCTACGATGCCGAAGACAAAGCCCTCTTATCCGAAGTAATCGCCCGGAACCGTACTCTGCGTACGCTAAGTGTTACGTGGACGAGAAACTGCCTCATGTCCACCATCTTCTACGGCTTCGACCATCTCTCCGGAGACGCAGCCACAAGGATCGAGCCGTGGCTGTTAGCGCTGCCAGAAAACGCTACACTTTTGGCGCTGACCGTAGACCTCTTTGGTTTCTCAGAAGAGGAGTGCTGCGCGTTCTTTCTCGGCCTGGCACTCAACAAAGCTCTACAAAATGTCGACATAAGCCATCTTCCAGTATGCGCTGACCTCAGGGAGATATGCCAAATCATTCGTGATTCCCGCTTGGTGAAGGCCATTCACATTGAAGATCACCACCTGAGCATCGGTAGCCTTTCCATGCTTCCCGAATGCCCCGAGGCGACGTCCCTCACGGTCATCTCTTTCCACCTCAACAATTCGGAGATTTTGCGCGTAACCTTCGAAATCCTCGCCTCCTGCAATCACTTGAGTTCACTTCGCGTGTGCGTGCAATACTGCTTCCTTGATAAGATCCAGTCTGTCATGGCGGCCTCTATAATGGAAGCAAGCACACTGAAGGAGTTAGAAGTGCGAAGTGTGCGTCTACGTCGATGTACCAGCCGCGATAGCAACACTGTCTTCTTGAAGACGCTGGTGTCGGGCATCGAAAGCAATCACCACCTGCTCCGCGTCGATCTTCAAAGTTGCAAAGGCCGTGATGCAGAGCTCGTCGTCATCCGGAACATCACGAGGCGCAACGCCAGCCTCGTCGCCAGAGCAGCCCGCTTCGTGACGGATGACACGATCCTTACAACGCACGCGCGGCCGATCTGGTGTCGGGACATGAAAGGATCCTCCGCATCGTTCAAGAAAATGTAGGCGTCGAAGCCAGTGAAGCGGCGACAATGCTGAGGCGCGCCTTGGGGCTTCAATGTTTGACGGAACTCGACGAGTACATGAGACTGGCTGGCGTTGTCAAGCGACGGGTGCAGTGCATCGGAGGACTCTGGAGCTCCGTGCAAATCGACGACCTCAGGAGCCACTGCTGGATTCACATCCGGACATTTCTGATTGTGGACGACGTTGTGGGCGCTGACTGCTCGTGAAGCTGTGATCGGACCTAGTATGGAGATCACCTTGCAACGTTGTTCTTTACCTGGTTTGTATGAAAAAAATAAACATGATTTTAATTAGTAAACATTTTTCTCGCTTGCATGTGCGCCACACTTAACACTGGGGTGTTATGTATGAAATGAAGGCCTCGAATCGGGCTAATTCCCACGCATGTGTGGTTGTGCGCACTAGACTTAATTGCTCTCAGATATATCAAGTGATCATAGTGTACAACTAGGTTACGAAAAGCATGACATTGCGGCACTACACCTAGAACGAGATCGAAATGCATTCTGACCCGCAGGTGGTAATACCAGTGAGGACTGACTGCACCTCGAGAGGAATTAGACCGGCAGCGCACCTCAAAATCTCGCAACCCTAAAGGTGCGTGGCATCCAGGCAGGGAAAGGACCACGCTTAATGGTTGCATAAAGGTGGATTTATCTGATCATATGCTGTGGCAAATACACCGCTATTCGCGTAACCTGCAAATAACTTTCGAATAACGTGTATTTCTTAACTTCTGACATCTTCGGGCGAGTAAGACTTGATGACTTAGACAGCCACAACTATACATCTCACAGAATTAGTAATTATTTTTTCAGGCACCTTTGTCAGTTTACCAGCCCTTGAAGCAGGTGGGACAACAAGGGTCTCACTGTCCTACAAAGGACAGAAATTAAAAAGCAACCGATGGTGAATGCTGAACAAGCACAGCGACAAGCAACATACCTGCTGCTGCAGCTGCTGCTGAAGCTGCTGCTGCCCGAATGTCCTCCTCGCATGGTGACGCCATCTGGGACTTCCGAAAAGGAGGGCCTCGTTGTCAGGGACAAGGAAGAGTCTGCCAGCACCGGCATGAAGTCACTCAGCCCTATTGAACAGAGGGAAAAAGAAAAGTAAGCCTCAATACTTCTGGCCCTGTGTATCTGATTCTCTACACCTGCGTGCACAAACAAATGCAGAAAAAAGACTATCAGTTTAAGAGCTCGCCGTTTTTTAAACGTTTTTAAAACCCGGCCGCTCTGAGCGGCTTAACTTTTGGCATGAAGTCAACTGGCAATTGACCGCCGCTGCTGAGAGGGCTTCACTATCCATCAAACAATTCAACTGATACACCAATATATAAAAAATACTGCAATGATCAGGTCGTTGCCAGAAGTCAGAGCAAAGGTGGAATTTATTAAACCTCAATGCAACCAAGCATGTATTCTAGTTTTCGTAACTCCTGATTCATGGAACACCATTTATTTTTAGCCTCAATATAAAATATGGCATAAAATCTAGTACCTGACTTGAAACTAACGAGACGAAAATTTGCCTGCGGCCTCAGTTGGCTCAGCCGAGTGGAAACGTGAAAGTCGGCGCCGGCCAGCTAGAATCTGTGGGGCACGTAGGCAGATTGAAATGTGACGATCATACTGGCAAGCACACCACCTGCCGCACTATATGGGGCAGAACGAGCAAAGCTTGCATGAGCATCAATACAGCCAGTAAGGGCAGCCTGAAGCTCTCGTTATCTAGCCCATAACTGGCACAGATTTTGGCCAAGATCTTGCCCAAAATTAGTGCTCCGTTATTATCACATTTAAAGACTCCCAAAGCTCGATAAAAGGACTGAAAGGGTCGGAGCCATCGGCACAACCATCATCTGTGACGCCTGGCTCTCAGTTCACATCCAACAACCTTGCTTCCCACTCTGACAACGCGTGCAAACACGCAATGACACACACTCACTTACGGTGGACAAGCTAGGCACAGGGCAGGCTTAATTATATTTCATTGCTTGTTCATTGAAGGATACCAGATGCCACGGCAGCAGGGGCCGTGAGAACACTGCTTGATGACGTCTACAGTATCGTTACAGCCACGTGTACTATGGAGGGAATCTACTCTCACCGATAGCCCAGTGTCAAGGGATCATCAGAACGCCTCCACACCGAGAGGTTGCCGACGCATGCTCCGTTTTGGATGCAAGTCGCCGATCGCCACCGCAGGGGACCCAGAGCCGATTCTGACGAATGCTGCTCTTCCTTCGCTGGAGATAAACCCCCGCACAAGGACGAAGACGACATTTTGGCGGCAGCAGGGGCCGTGGGCGGAACACTGCTTGATCACGTCTACAGTGCAGTTACAGGTTGGCGACACATTCTTTCTCGTTAACCCGCTGTAAATTCCACGCTGCTACTGTTGCCCCTGCTGCTGCAAAGTGCCTTACCATGTCTCCCACTGTTGAGTGTAGTGAATGTGAACAGCTCATAGCCGATCCCAAAGTAAGTGTCTCTTGTATTATGTGTGAACCTGAGTACCATAAATGTAAATGTGCTCCCGTATCCGAATCAACTCTGAAATCAAAAGGCGGATCATATAGAAAAACTGGAAGTGTTCAAAGTGCAATTTTCTCGGTTCGGTTCAGCAACTCTGTCATTTGATGCGACATGTATTGAACAGACAGCTCAATTCCGTCAACTTTTTCTTTTTGTGGGATCAGAACATCGACCTTGATTCATTGCTAGAAGCATCGCCCACCCATTTTGAAGGTTAGGCTCATTTTCAGGCTTATCAAGTTGTTGGGAACGAGATTTCACCCCTTTGGAGGGCACATCAGCAGTCCACTCGAGAAAGGGAAAATACAACTCAATAATGCCATATATTTCAACAGTATAAGCTGTCACTTATACCTATGAAATAGACTTGAAATGAAATAGCCGCTGTTTTACCGCAATTCCTGCATTGCCGCTAAATTGCTGCAATTCCTGTGTTATGATTATATATATGCTTTTCTTGCACTCCACTCATTATGCCCGTGTACTGTGCGATTTCGGTGCACGTTAAAGAGCCCCAGGTGGTCGAAATTTCCGGAGACCTTTACTACGGCGTCCCTCATAGCCTTAGTCGCTCTGGGACGTTAAACCCCCATACACCAAGCTCTTAGAATTGCGAAAGCGCGATTGCTCTCGCGTACCCTCAACTAATTCGTGCCATTTTTCGCGTCATTCGGAAACAGCGCTCCTGCGGGAAGGCGCAAAGCAGTATCAATCAAACCCGTCACTCAGTGCCGCACGAACAGGTGCCACAAAAGTTTTCAGAACGTCGATATCACGAAAAATATCAATTTCGTCGCTGACTAGAAGTGCAACCAGACAGTGAAGGGTGCACTGTGCAGGTCGCGCTTGGAGCTAGAAAGCACACTTCACTTCATGGCTGCATGATTAGGCTTCCCGGTAATTATGCTGTGTTGCTATTTTCGAATTCCAAAAACACTTTTAGGGCACCCGCGTGTACCACCGACAATATCTGCCCCGCCCTTGCAAGGGTGTTCAGCCCTCCTCGCCACTTCGCTGCTCCAGCCCGGGCAGGGCAGAGATAGTTGCATGGTAGGTGCGTCGCAGTAGGTGAGTCACGGAGTGACGCGTTTGATTGACGCCGCTTTGCGGCCTACCGCAGCAGCGCTGTTTCCGAACGGCGCGAGGAATATCCCAAATTAGTTGAGGGTACGCGAAAGTAATCGCGTTTTCGCAATTCTAAATGTTGATATGGCTATTAATAAAGGCTGGCTACAAATATCTAATTGCAGTCAGGTAAGGGAACAAACGCTTGTTAGTGGAATCCTAGTCGAAATCAAGAGGAAGAGATCGGCTTGGGCAGGGCATGTAATGCAAAGGGAAGATAACTGCTTATTAATAGTTACGGACTGGATACCAAGAGAAGGCAAGCGTAGCAGGAGGCGGCAGAAGGTTAGGTGTTTGGATGAGATTAGGAAATTTGTAGGCATAGGGTGGGCGCAGCTGGCAAAGGACCGGGTTACATGGAGAGACATGGGAGAGGCCTTTGCCCTGCAGTGGGTGCAGTCATGCTGTTGCTGCTGCTGCTGATGTTGATGCCTATCGGTACTAGTTAAAAAGTTAGCTCTCATAATTTAGTTAATCACTTTTAATAATTAACATGATTCGCCAGTTCTGGTGGCGGGCTTCCCTTAAACACCTCATAAAATTAGTCGCAGCAGTAGCTTGGTTTGGGCTAGTCGGTAAAAGTTTTTTGAAAACATAGCGCAAAACAAGACAGACGACAAAGTTGTCCACATCCGTCCACATGTGCGTCGTCTGCGTCTTTTTTTCCGCTTTTTTCAAAAAATCATAGAATAAGTGTTCGCCTGCTTTTAACGTCCGCCAAAATTGGTGTTAATAAGCAGCAAAAAGCTTCTCTTTACCTCAAAAACCCTAGTTTAAAAATTGGCGGGCTTCCCTGAAGCACCTCATAGAATTAGTCGCTAAATATCGCTTTACAAAAGTGTGAATGAAAACTGTCCATGGTTGCTCGAAAATAAAAACTGATGGGTGAGCTGTAACTTGCTCTAATTGAACTATGAATGACACGAAATGTTTTCATAAATGCTTTTCACCATGACGTAAAATCCGGGCCCGCGGAATGCGAACTGCGCGTTCTACGCAACTATATGAAACACCTTGGTGGTGCCCCGAGCACAGTACTTCCGATTATTGTTTGGTAACTAAAGCAAGAAGAGGCTCTCACTTTAGCCCTTAATGGCTGTATTTGTGGCATATATCGGAAGACCTGCGTACGAGGCTTGCACCTTTTGCTTATAGGATCTACGCTGTGCCGTTGATGGAGCCTCGTTTTGCGATTAGAGCAGAACGACATTCAACCCAACAGCACAGATATCGGATCTGAGATGAGTTCTCTGCTTGTTTGGGGCTGAATACGCCCGTAAACTTAAAAACTACATTGATTATTCAAGAAATGTGTGTCAAGAAAGCTAATGTTATCAATGTCTAGGAAATAAACGAGTGTGAGCAAGCAGAAATAGAGCTCCATAAATCAGTAGCCAGTGGAAAGCAAGCGGTCCACAACCCAGAGGGCAGGTTGCCTTATGCCCACCGTGCCTGGTTGCAGCATGCCACCTCGAGGTGGCATATAACGAACATTAGTGTGCTAACCTCGGATACACCGAACCAAAGTATGACACCAACGAATACTTTCATGTGTTATAATGGAGTAATCGCTCATAGACATCCACCTGAGTGCAGCCATAGGGCTACAAAGGAAAGATAAACACCTTTCTCAGAACCTTCCTAGTTAAAGAAAAATTCGTCTTGGTACGGTCTACTCCACCTTGGGGGATTCCCCTATAACATTTGATCGACACAGTTCCCACTGCGAGTTATTGATCAATTCGTTCTCGCCCTACCATAAGCTTGCCGTCCCGGTTAGCTCAATTGGTAGAGCGACTGCTCGTGTGAAGCGGTGGTCCCGGGTTCGAACCCCGGACCAGGATGAATTTTTATTTAACTACGAAGTTCCTGAGAAAGCTGTTTAGCTTTCCTTTGTAGCCGTATGGCGACGCTCGAGTGAATGTCAATCGGTGAGTACTCCCTTCTGCAAATCTACTCCACCTTGGAGGATTCCCCTAAAACATTTGACCAACTTTCATGTGTTTCCTCGGATATAACGAACTTTCGTGTGTCAACCTCGGATATGGTGAACGTTTGGCTGCAAACGCGTTCAAATTGTCCGCTGAGTATCGCGTAAAAGTTTCTCTTGTTAGGCATTAGTAGGAGCTGTAACTGTCTCCATTTGCCATGGTTGACAATAGCACATTTTCCACTGGCGTGTCGTCATCTATTTCGTCTCATCATACCGCACACACTTGCCTGGAGCACGCGGACGGAGCACCGTCCTGTGCGCTATGTAATTTACGAGCGGCCTATGGATCGCAACAGAATCCTATCATGCCTTCGCTTTCGTACGGCTTACTGTTCATGCCTCCAATGATTTGTATAGACCGCTCGCTCAAGAGAAAACGTCCCAGTTTCCCACCGCTGTGCTGTTTGAGCGCTTCGTAAAGTGTGTGGAGCAGTGCGCACATTGAACTGAGAGCGCAAGCTTCAATCAGCTTTGTTCTCGACACCATGTCGGCACTCTCGGTCACGGATGCCGACACAAGACCGCCGGAAAGTGCTGAGAGCGCATTTCGCGTATTCCAGTGTACTACACACCTGGCAATGCTATGCCGAAAAAACTGTTCTTCTAAATCGGAAAGCCTATTTTTAAAAATTGTGTAAAATCGTAGCTGAGGCACCCTGTACGTGGGCGCTATGCAGCCTTGTCTCAGAATATGCTCAAGACGCTGCTCGCGCGTTGCGAGTGTAATGTTGACCGTTATATCGGACGCCTTTAGCACACCGTGTACCGTTTTACCGTTGCCGTTCTCACACTCTAAACATCAAATGAACAAAAACGGACTAAAGTCTGCCCTAGCTCACTCCCATTACGGGGCAGGCTATGCTGCCCAAGCCCTGGGGTAGATTTATGTCACTAAAAATAGGGAATACTTACGGTTGGAAACGGAAACATATTTCCTCTTCCAAACATGTGCGAAGTTCTAGCAGTCAGAAAGATTTTAACCTAGGTTTCAACCTCACGTATTCGCTAATTTTAATGCCCCCGGTTCCGCGTTTAAAAGGCTGCTCCTGTTGCTGTGTCAAATTACTACGCTTTTCAGTGGGAATATGGGGAACCTGCGCTGCCAAGGTGGCAGCGTAATTGTTCCCTTCGGTGACTGAAAATTGCTTTCGTCAGCCGCTTGGGCCGCTGCAAACGCGAGAACACATTCTGCGCGGTTAGATACCCGCGTTTGGCTGACAAAATTAATTGCCTAGCTTCTCTCGGCGTACCCCAGATAGCTGACGCACGGCACGTGCGCCTTCAAAAGAGCGCGGAGGCTCACGATAATAAGCGCCTGAAGGTGGCGCGGAAAAGTACAAATAGTACTACCCAAAACTGTTTGCTCTTCTCGCTAGGCAGTGTGTTATGGCGATGCAATCGGCACCGCAAACTTCAGCGCATGTTCCCCATACCTCCATTGCCAGCAGTAAACATGCCGTGTAATTAGTGATCGAAACCTGCTCCCAAAGTTGGGCAGCATGCCCTGCCCCTAAAAATGGGTGCACTAGGGGACAGCTTACTCCCGTTTTACTGCCATATAGGCGTATTCGTGTTTAAAGTGCGGAGTATCGGGATCCCGCCTACCGCCAGTGCGCATGCGCAGATCGCCTTGAGGAGGCTGCAGGTACCCGCCAGCTGCGGCCAATCCTGACGCATCGGTGCCAATCAGCGCCTGCGCATTGCCGGTGGGCGGGCTTCCGGTACTCCGGTAATGGTAACGGTAATACGGTACATGGTACGCACGTCCTTCCGCATGCGATGTCCCATCGCAAAGTGTAAAAAGCATAGCTGGTCTTATGCTTTGTCATGAAGCTCTACCGTGCTGGCGGACAGGAAACATGCGGGCGGCCACGTCTTGCATTTCCAGCCAGAATCAAGTGCACATTTGAACATTTCAAACCGAACGTCAGGACGCATTGTTTCGCCATTCTGATTTGTGCTTGCAAGTAAAGGCGCGTGCGAAGTCAAGTTCATCAAGCGGTAATGCGCCAATGCCGTAATAAACACTCGCGTAATATCGGATGAATGGTGCTCCTATTTGAATTAATTCGGACCGGTAGTACCCCTCTTCTAGACCGAAAGAAAGGCCTGTTCTTGCTCTGGTTATGGCCTTAGGAATATGATTGAGGTCATGCATGTATAAAATCACTGCATATATAAAATCGCGAAGTGAACAAGGGAGGGAAAACCTCAGGATGCTTTGCCAACGTTTCGACACGAAGACTTTCCTTCCTCTGGGCAAAGCGTTCATCACTGGCGGGTTTTAAATAGGGTCATCCCTCCGAGGAGGAAGGCCCGGTAAGGGATAGGAGGGTGTGAACTGAGAAGGGTGTTAGGATGGGGAGGGTGAATCGTGAACAGGCATGATGGCTGTTGAACATGATTGACCGGTTGACCTGCAAAGCTGAAAAAAAGGCCAGCTCAGAAGAAAAGAATCTGTCTGCTGAGCGCTCCACGGTCCACACCCCCGGATTCCTTTCTGGTGAGCTGGCCTTTTTTTTCCGGAGTTTTGCAGGTCAACTGGTTAACCACCTTTAGTCGCCATCACGCCTGTACACGATTAACACTCCCCATCCTAACACCCTTCCCACTTCACACCCTTCTCTCCCAAACCCCGGGCCTTCCTCCTCGGTGGAATGACCCTACGTAGACCCCGCCAATGATGAACGCTTTGCCCAGAGGAAGGCAAGCCCCCTTGTCGAAGCGTTGGCAAGCACCCAGAGGTTTTCCCCTCCCTTGTTCACTCTGTGATGATCAAGAACCGTCTGACCAACCTCTCTCTACCATGGACTGCATGTATAAATTATATTTTTCTCGGCTTTTTCCTCACTTTCCTCCTAGCGATAATACTGGAGCTCAACATTTACGAAGACTTGTAAATTTAATCCGGCATCACCTTGAGGTAGCCTTCGTCGATAAACATTCCGATACGTGACGCTGTTATGTGCAGGTAGAATCCTACATAAAAGGAAAGACGCGAGGCCGTGGCGATGAGGGCTGATCGCGCAAGCTTACGGCTGTTCTAACATCTGAAAGCACACCCGGTCGCAAGCGCGATGACACATGCTTCAAATTTTAGCGCAAAAAAAAATATAAGAGCTGGGCTTTCAGTTATAAAATCCGCATACGCAAAAAAAAAACGAGTACTCTGGCGTGCATAACTGTAATACTGATTTCTAAAGCAGTCGTTGAGCACGGACCGCAGGGCGGCCTCCATAATAACAGCCACAGGCCACAAATCAACACGTATTGCCTTAGAAAAGCGTGTTCCCCGTCATATTGCTTGTACCTTTACTATAAGCAAAAAAACTAGTGGCGTCTGGTGGGGTCGACATCATGAAGCCCCCATTCGACATCATTCAAATCGGCAAAATCTAAGCGCAGACAGGTTTTCTTTGTTCGCGTTTTTTACTTCCGGCGTCCTTGAAGTGATGCTTTAAATCAAGGTAACTTTTTGAGCATCGTCAAGGGGCTGTGTCGAGAATTCTGATCCAAGTTATGGATGTGGGCTTTTTGTGGCGCGAAGCTGACGTCACTGAAATGTGCAGTCTTTTTGGCGAAATGTGTTCCTGCTCAACAAAGGTGGAACCCAAGAACTCACGCGAAGAGAAGCATTCCGTTACAGTGGGCACGAGACATGGTAGCAAGAGACACTGCTGACAAGTTGCCCTAGCTGACCTGAAAGTGTCTCCAGAAACAGGGAGAAGTAGCTTCAACAGCATAGTATATCAAGGCGACGGGGCAAAACAGCCTCGTACATCCCAGGAGCCGTCTTTGCGTGGGAAAAAAACCCAAACTTCCATGAACGTGTGCTGAGATTTCGGCGAAAGGTAAAAAACCAGATGTGGCCGAAACAAATCAGAAACCCGCAGCCTCAATGCGCAACGGCATTCGTATGGCACCCGGTCCACCAAGGTGGATCAGTGGGCACTGCGCTGCTGCTGAGAACAAGGTAGCGGGTCCGCTCCTGGCCGCAGCGGCCGGCCACATTTCTATGAAGGCTAAATAAAAAAATTTACGCGCTCTGAGATTTCAGTCCACGCGACATAACCTCGGAGAATCGGCATTCGGGGCCGTCCACTGCAGCGTAACGTCTTTCTCCTAGGATCTGCATTGGCACGAAAAACCCAGTTTTTTTTTAAAAGGCTTATTCTAAATTGCGTTTGACCACGAATGCCCGTGAATGGGCGACGACACCACCTGCAGAAGGCGTTTGAAGGCGACATACCCTACGAGCAAACGCCAATGTCTCGGGTTCGGCATCCGCGTGTCAGACACAAAAATGCCTAGTCACGAAGCGAAATTGGCGCCCGGCAAACACGTCTCCCCCTTTCCGCGTGAGGCGATGACCACTGACGCGGTGGCAAAGTGACTGGGGCTCTCAGTCGGGCTTGCGCCCAAATTCATCGCAGCGGGCTGACAAATTCGAACAAAAAAATCTAGAGCTAAGGAGCCTCTGTGCCGAATAGGCGGTCGTCGTGGCACAAGAGCAATAGCAGACGCGAAGGCCTGTGGAAAATTCCACGGCCGCCCGCTGGTCATCCAAGAGGCGCGCGCCACGTAGGCCTAACCGTGGGCGGGCGGTGCCCCGCAAACCCGTGTCACGGGGAGCGAATCCGACGCCAACCGCGACGAATGTGGCCTGCGTGAGTAGGGAAAGGCGAGAGGCTTTACCTGAGAGACAGCCGACGAGAGGGAGCCAGCAGGGGCAGCCAGGCGAGCCGTGTGGACCGAGGGAGCGGAGGCAGCCAAGGAGCGCGTGGGATGACAGCGAAGCTCGGTCTGCCGATCATCGCGTCCTTTTCTTTCCTTTACGCCTCGGGTGCTGCGCTCGTGCTCCCCTCGCCACGCGAGCAGGTCCAGCTGAATGTTAATTTAACGCCGCAAACTACCCTAAACCTGCGAATTCTTTCTTGCCACTTTCAGAGATGAGAAAATAACACTATTTCGTACCTTTTCTTGCTTCCAGTGGTAAAGGCAACGCGGAGTATATAGCTGAGACACTTAAAGCGCAATTTCTCGTGCTGTACTGATGTACACAGTACTGCAGTACCGCTATTCCTCACGCAAAGCACTGCTCTCAGTCCATTGTGCTGCTTATTTTTCGCCCGACTTACAAACAACTACTCAAGAACGCCCTGAATTTGCTCGGTAAGTTGGGCAGCGAGGAAAAAGAAGAAATCGGAATTTGGCAGCCAGGGCCAACTTTGTTTTCTTCTTCCCCAAAGCAATTTTTAGTGTTTTTTGTGTTCAGACGTGTTTTAATGACGCGCTGACTCCTACTTTGCATACATTCAAATGTACTGAGGAATGTCGGCTGTTTTTCGTTCTTATCGATTAAACTTTTATCATAACTTATAGGAGCTTTGTGGACGAAAGCCGAAGCGGGCAAGCGAATGGACTTTCACCGCTTTGTATGTACTGCACTCAACAAATGAATTGTGAATAAGGAAACTGAAGTGTGGCTCAGTGGTTACGGCGCTCGACTACTGATCCGGAGTTCCCGGGTTCGAACCCGACCGCGGCGGCTACGTTTTTATGGAGGAAAAACGCTAAGGCGCCCGTGTGCTGTGCGATGTCAGTGCACGTTAAAGATCCCCAGCTGGTCGAAATTATTCCGGAGCCCTCCACTACGGCACCTCCTTCCTCCTTTCCTCTTTCACTCCCTCCCTTATCCCTTCCCTTGCGGCGCGGTTCAGGTGTCCAACGATATATGAGACAGATACTGCGCCATTTCCTTTCCTCCCAAAACAACCAATTATTAACACAAAAACACGGATATGTTAGCTATAGGAAAGGAAACAGAAGCGAGGTCGATTAGCACTATTAAAGGAGAAAGGGAGAGAAAAAAAGCTTTTATTATGAGCAAAGCTAAGGAAGCAGGCGCTTTAAAGGAGAATATTCATGCCTACGAAGTGAAATCGACCTGCGCTAGTATGAGAGCGATAGTCGGCCTAACGACCTGTTCGCTAAAAATGCCGAAGCATATTGCACAGAAATTGAGCAGCAGGAGGGATATCCAGGGATCATTGGGGATGTGGTTGAAGGAGAGCGGGTAGCAAGACTTACGGACTCTCCACGCATGCTCGAAGTGCCTTCAGCCGACAAGGGGTCCGAGCTGTGGTAACGGAAGATTGGGACTAGGGGACAGGAAAAGAATTGGTTGTGAGGAAGGTTTCCAGCCTTGCAAGGATTTTTTAACGAGTGAGCTATGAAGCTTCTACTGATGCGATACTTTATGGCTGTCAAATGCAACTACGAATGCCACATACACTTATGGCGACAACTTTGCTCTTATGCTGCATGCCACTGAAATGAACGTGACCTAAATGGGCTTCAAACAAACATTTTGTTTTGTGTTTGTGATGTTTTATGCACTTTATGAGCACACCGATAATTTTGTTAGTCATGAAACATAGTCCTCTACATACGTTCCTTATGTAAAATATTTGCCCCTTATTTGCTATAGTGGTGTTGATGGTTTGTTCAGTTAAGAGTCTGGCTGTTCCCTGAAGAGACCGTTATGAATCTGCGCTGAACAAAGATAATGGTGGAGCGGAGGATGGTTTGTCCCACGTGGGCATCTCCCACAGTCTGTCATTGCTTGAGCCTGTTCAGTCATTCGCCATGCATTGGGAATAAAAATATTTTGCAAACGTTCTGGCTCTTGTCTGTGCTGAGAGATTGGGTGGACACACTCAAGCTTTTTTCATGAGTATCATCATAAAGAGCAGAGATTACCTAGCACATTTAGGGACAAATGGCTCCATACGCCTCTGTTACGTTGTAAAACGACTTAAAAGTTGCACTCCAGAGGAATCTGAACTAATCTTTTTACCGCGGGAACTCTATCTACACGTTCTGGGCATTCTTAGAAGCTTCGATTTATTGTCCTGTGCTGCTGATTACCCTAATTAAATCGGATTAAACGTACCGGCTCCCGCCTTTCTTTTTAACTCAACGCGGTAGGGAGGAGGAGTCAACCAACGCGTCAGCGAGTCCCGCGGTGGCTTGCCTCGCTGCCATCGGCGGAGTGATACGTAAATCAGAGTCCAAGTCTATTTTTATTTCCGTGGTCCTAATTTGCGGCTATATTGTGTGTGGCTAAAACTGTTTATTCACAGAAACATAAAAAAACTAGAAAAAAGCGAAAGCGAGCTGCCACTGGACTCACTCAAAGGCACTCCACGCATTGGTTGACTGCGCATACCTAGCGTGTTCACTTCAAAAAAGGAGGGGAGCCGGGACGCTAAATCCGATATAGGTTTCTAACAAGGCCCGGGATTTTTTGATAGAGTTCCCGCGGTAAAAAAACAAGTTCAGATTCCTCTATAGTGCACCTTTAATTTCTGTGAAGGCCTAATTTTCTCGTTTTGTCGCGAATCACATAAACAGCACATTGCAAAAAATTGCTTCCGTGAATAATGAGGTAAAAAGCAGCACTAAAAGGCTTGTCTCTTATCCTTTCCAATATTTAGCACTCGCGAAATATTCCGGTATTGCGACTTTACCTGAATTTGTGAAATAATCTTGAAAATAATGATTTGTTTACAGTATCTCATTTTGGAACACGAACATGGTGCTTGGTCTAGTGTCTACTTTGGGCCCTGCGCATGTCAACAGTGCATATAGCGCTCCTGCACATTCCTGTGTGGTGGACGTAAATGCTAAGCAATGCAACATGGTGTAACAAGGCTGATGCAAACCAACCTGCACATGATACTGCCATCAGAGTATCAATGGCAACTTCTGTTGCAAGTATAGTAAATCCTGTTGAAGGTTACCATGTATGATCATGGGTTTTTGTTGCCGTAGTATCTGACCACTGCGGCAGAGTTTGAGAGTTATATCCCAGCTGCAATAACCAAATTTCCAATGACGCAAAAATAAATTCAAAAACTGGGGGGAGGGTACTCAAGCCTCGCCTTAAGGGTATAATGCGCAAGGTACCGGGTCAATGCCCCATATTTATGGAACTTGGCGTCCTGTACTTGGCATTCATAGAACCCTGGGAGTTCTCATACCACTCCTGGCGCAGTGGTGCAGCGGTTACGCAATGCGCCACTAACCTACGAGGGCCGATGCTGCCACTGGTGAGACATGTGCGATCCAGGTTGCTCTTCCCAGCGACGTCTCTCGACCAATCATTAATATAACTGCCACGGTGGGCAGTTTGCGCACAGTCCTGTGGGCACGTTGTGATGCCGCCACAAGGTGACATGACTTAGCAGGCCCACCCACCTTCTAGGTTGCTTCTCTGGGGATTTTTCGCTTACTGTGGCCGATGCCGACGTCGGATGTTCTGCCACATGAACTTCTTAAAGCTATCGCGTTAAAAGCACCTGTGTTCCTATATTTCTGTGCACACTGCAAAACCCCACATGGTCAAAAACAGCCTGGAGTACACCAATGCAGCTGCCTCACAGCCGACTGTCTATTTTGGGCGCATAAAAGGCAGTGGCCGGTAGCCTTCCCCCTTCTGCTAGCAGACCCTTCTCGTCTGCCGTCAGTGCAGAAAAGTCCTCTTTATTATAATGTGCGGGGTGTAAAATCTCTTTGCTCATCTGCTCAGACAGCTTTCGCTGTATGAATCGTCTCTTGATACATTCAAACATGCCAGCATACTACAAAGACCGACATGCATCTTGGCTTCAATGAAAAACGTATATTTTACATCCAAGTTGCATTCATTCAATCTGGAACCACGAAGTAAGCGAGGCCCTATGCAGTCAAGTGAATCCCTGCGCACAGTCTCGCGGTCGCTGAACCAAGCGATTGTCATGCGCCCTCTAGGCCTAGCCGGAATCATCTAGGTGCTCGCCGTAGCAGCAGTCCTGCGGGACGCGGTGGTCGTTGACGACGACGCTGACTCAGGCAGACTGTGGTTCGCCGATAGCCTCTTGATGAGCCGGTCCAGTTCGTTGAGCGCGTTGTGCAGCTGTCCCAGCAGCACATTGCGCTGGCCGCTGTCGCCGTTGTAGTCGTCCATGTCAACGGTCACCACAGAGATACCGCCCATACGCATTCGCTTGGCGAACAGCACCTGCGCGTTAATCGTCGACCATTAACTGCCTAGCAGGCGTAAACACTATAAACCCGGAAGGCGTACCCGTCCGACGGCTCACACAGTTTGGCCTCGGCTGCTGAGCCGAAGGTTGTGATCTTGAATCCCGGCCGCGTCGACCGCATTTAAATGAAGGGGAGAAACGCTAAACTAACTTTCTGGCCGCTGTTAGCCGCATTTCTCGCATGTGGTGCTTCCGCGTAGTTTTATTGATCATGTGCAAATTTTAGCTACCACTGCTTTTAGCGTTTTTATGGATAGCATAAGAGTCCCATGTCCCCGCACTCACCAGTGGTATCACATCTTGCGACCAGCAAGGTAAAATGTTGCACCTTAGCATATGCTAAAGCCACCTGCCAAGAACATGGAAGAGGCAGCTGCGACCTGCCACTGTTAGCCGACGGCAGTGCAGAAATGAGCATCATCCTCTCCTCTTCCAGGGGAGAGGAGAGAAAGTAATCAAGGTGGCCGCTGTGGGAAAAACCTTGTCATATGTTACGGCTGGGAGGTGCAAAGTAGTGAATAGCACCTCACAGTGAGGTTCTTATGTTCTCGCATTGTCACAGCATATAATGATTAGGTATCAAAATTTTCGCAGCTCAGCAAAAACGGCATTTTTTTAAATGGTGTGTGCAATTAGTACAAGTTAGCGTGTGCATGAATTCTTCATTTGTCATGAAGTGTTTTTTACAACCCCATAGCTGCTTTCAATGCGCTGTCGATAGGACCGTGCGGTTACCTCGTGTCATATTAAAACCCGTTCGTCCGCTACGAACAGCACACCCCTGCAGTCGCTGTAATGATTGCAAATGTGTCCTGTCTGTTGCAGTCCCGTGTAGTGGCTAGTGGCGACAGAGCTCTCCTTCTCGCTCCTATCTTCTGAAGTGCTGGTTCTTAACGCGCCGTTTCTCCTCTCCCGCAAACTTTCAAAGCGCGTCTCGCCAGCCGCGTCGAGCGCGGAAGGTGGTGTGCCTCTCTTCCGCAGTGCTGAACTGTGTGGACGGCGCACGACGCCATTTTTTGGGTGGTCTCTTTAAGGACAGCTCTCGCTCGAATCCGTGTGCTGTGCGACTTGGGGCCGCGTTAAAGAACCCCAGCGTGCCTAAATTTATGGAGCCCTCCACTGCAGTGTCCCTCGCAGCAAAAAATGAGATGCAAACAAGACAGCTGAGCCACAAACAGCACTGTGAGAAGCTGATAGTCATGTGAAGCTCAATACTGGCTCCTGTTTTTTATTTCGAAGGTGCAAAGACTTTTTGTTGAAATCTTAATCAACCTCTATTGTATTTCCTCTTCAGGAGGTAATATGTTGGTTTTATTTGTGTTGTCACCTCAGTTTTCTTCTTTGCGTTGCTGATAGTACAGATTTGGGACTTCAAAGCTCATTTAACTCAGAAACGTACCTTCAAGCCGTGAACGCTGCACAGTCACTTGCGCTTTCAGTTGTGTGATGTCGCATCAGAGTGTCAGCAATGCGTGAGTGCAATTCTACTCCTCATCAGCTGCTCGAACATACGTCCGCGAAAGATTTGTGGCCCTAATTCTGCGTTGCGGAACTTCTAATGCTACAATAACAAGACACAGGTAAAGAGCACGGGGTATAGGTCACAGAATGCAGGTGACGATAAGGGAAGACGTGTGTAGGTTTTCGCTGTACACGTGGTCTCAAGCACGGCGGCCTCTACCTGTGACGTGAGTGCACACCACCACGCCGGAATGTGCTGATGCATGCGCCGCCCTGATTTTCAAGGCGTGCTTCACGGATATGTTTTACAGGCAAGCAGTACATTAACTGAGTGCGACCCTTCGCAAATCAGAAACATTGCGAGCTAGGATACGCGCACCGACGTTTTTAAGAATGGTGGCCTTGTTGCCGTAGCCAATCCACTGTCCTTTGTCCCAGTTGACGGCGATCGTGCAGTCGGCCTCCTTGTCGTACAGCGGCACCTACAGCCCGAAGCTGAATTCAAGGCAGATCTGCGCACGCGTGCACCGCATGCACGTGGTCAGTGGGCATCTTGTGTGCATAGACATTGTGCAAAAGCGTCGTGAGTGTGTGTAACGGTAGCACGTGTATTACGGTTGCTTCTGGTAATACAGTGCTTAGCACCGCGCGCCTACGTTAAGCACGCTAACTACGGTAATTCCAAACGTACGGAAAATATGGCTAAGCAAGCATGGCTGCGTTAGCAACGACAATGCTTTAACATATTCACCTCTCCTACACTCTCTACAGAGTGAAGAGAAGTGACTTTGCCATAAAGCAGGCTAGATCAGC
This sequence comes from Amblyomma americanum, assembly GCF_052857255.1. Taxonomy (NCBI): domain Eukaryota; kingdom Metazoa; phylum Arthropoda; class Arachnida; order Ixodida; family Ixodidae; genus Amblyomma; species Amblyomma americanum. Next base: position 41,931,275 of record NC_135497.1, read on the forward strand.
CCTTGAATTGACAGTGCAAGGAAAACTACCGTTGGGCACGGATCTTAGCGGAATTATACACCGGACGAAACGAAACCCTCCCGGACACAGATCCTCTACGGCCATTTTAGAAAGTGACAGTCGAACCTTGTTATGACGAAACGGTTTATAACGAAAAGTTGTGCATAATTAAGCACTGGCGATTCTCCTTGAAAGCTCGGTCAATATGGGCTATAAAGAACCACTTCGTTATAACGAGGTTAAGTTGTATATCTATCGATGATCAGTGCCGTTGGCGGCGGTATTGTGAAATGTGCGAAGAAGCGATTAGTGGCCATGGCGATGACCAGGATGGTCGCTGCGTAGAAAAGACACGGCATAAGCACCTCGACAGAGACGAGCAGCCCGCGCTCGTCGGTGAACGGTCCCGGAGGCGCGGGTCCACGGACGCTGGCTCACTGCTCGTAGCGCCCTCTGTTGCGTAGCCTGTAGGCGTAGCTGAACAGTGCCACGGCTACGCGCTGCAGGAAGCGTAGCTCGCCGAGGAACGCCTCGCACGCCTCCACCTGCGCGTCATGCATGCTGCGTTGGATCAGTGCGTGGGTAATAATAATGGGTGTTTTGGGAAAGGAAATGAGGCGGTATCTGTCTCATATATCTTTGGACACCTGAATCGCGCCGTAAGTTAAGAGATAAAGAAGGGAGTGAAAGATGAAAGGAAGAGGTGCCGTAGTGGAGGGCTCCGGAATAATTTCGGCCACCTGGGGATCTTTAGCGCGCACTGACATCGCACAGCACACGGGCGCCTTAGCGTTTTGCCTCCATAAAAACGCAGCCGCCGCGGTCGGGGTAAAACCCGGCAACTCCGGTTCAGTAGCCGAGTGACCTAACCACTGAGCCATCGCGGCGGAGTAAAATTAAAAATTGGTCTTTAAGTAAAAGGAATGGCGCAGTAAATGTCTCGCATATCTCGGTGGACCCCGGAACCGCGCCGTAAGGGATGGGATAAAAGTAGGAGTGAAAGAAGAAAGGAAGAAAGAGGTGCCGTAGTGGAGGGCTCCGGAATAATTACGACCACCTGAGCATCTGTAACGTGCACCGAAATCGCACAGCACACGGGCGCCTTTGCGTCTCGCCTCCATCGGAACGCGGCTGCCGCAGTCTGGTTCGAACCCGAAAAATCCGGCTCATTAACCGGGCGCTGTATCCACTGAACCACAGGGGCGGGAAGTGCGTTGGTGCAAACCTGAAAACCTGGGCTTCTGCAGATTTTCTGGGCTGAGCGATGTGGCGGGTGGGCCACCTGCCACTTTCTCTACAGACAGACATCGGTCGCCATTTTCGCTTGCAGTAACGCACTAATAACCCGTATAAAAACGGAAATAAGGCATCAAGAGCTAAAACAAAATTTGTTCCTCGACTAATCCATTCGAGTCGCTTGGACAGTATCTAACGCGAACAAGAAACAGTTGAAACCTACCCTGTCTTTCGCCTGTGGTGATTCTGGCACTGCAGTATGGTTGGGCCACATTGGACTCCCAGAGATGCCTATGGCGCTTAGACTGTATTGCACAGTGGCTGCTTCGATTTCTTGCCGGCTGCTCGACCGCATTATTGTAGCAGTGCAGTGCCCCAGTTAAAACCTGTCGACAGACCCGTGCTCTTTCTTTCCTTCATATGACCACAACAGGCTTTATGTGCGGCCGAGCACTGCGCGCTGAATTTTTCTTCGGGACTGAGATATGTCTCGAACATTAATTCCGCGAAAGGTGCTCTTCTTCCTCTAGCTGCCTATACCGGCTGCAAGTCGATTGGCTCCAACTGGGCCACTATCTCTGCCACACTCTAAACACGAATAAACTCATATGGAAGTGAAAATTTACCTGTGTTTGAACCCGATCCCCGCGGCCGCGTTTAGATGGAAGCGAAACGCTCAAAAAATGAATTTGTTTTTTGGGGAAAGACCTGCCGCGGTCGCTCAGTGGTTAGGAGCTCGGCTACTGATCCGCAGTTCCCGGGTTCGAACCCTACCGTGGCGGCTGCGTTTTTATGGAGGTAAAGCGCTAAGGCGCCCGTGTGCTGCGCTATGTCAGCGCACGTTAAAGATGCCCAGGTGGTCAAAATTATTCCGGAGCCCTCCACTACGGCATCTCTTTCTTCCTTTCTTCTTCTACTCCCTCCTTTACCCGCTGTTCAGTTGTCCGCCGATATATGAGACAGATATTGCGCCATTTAATTTCTCCAAAAACCAATTGGGGAAAGGAAATGGTGCAGTACTTGTCTCACATATGGGCGGGCACCTGAACCGCACTGTAAGGGAAGGAATAAAGGAGGGAGTGAAAGAAGAAAGAAAGAGGTGCCGTAGTGGAGGGCTCTGAAATAATTTCGCCCACCTGGGGATCATTAACGTGCACCGAAATCGCACAGCAAAGCAAACGGGCGCCTTTGCGTCTCGCCTCCATCGAAACGCGGCCGTCGCGGTCGGGATCGTACCTGGGAACTCCGGATCAGTAGCCAAGCGCCCTAACCACTGAGGCATAGCGGTGAGGCAAGCGTGATGTCAGTGCGCGTTAAAGATCTCAGGTGGTCGAAAATATTCCGGAGCAATCCACTACGACACCTTTTCCTTCTTTTCCTCTGTTAGCCCCTCCTTTCACGTTGAAAATCCCCAGGTGGTCGTAATAATTCCGGAGCCCTTTACTGCGGCACCTCTCGCTTCCTTTCTTCTGTCAGTCCCTCCTTTATCGCTTCTTTTGCGTCGAGGTGCAGGCAAGGTAACTGCCGGTCCTTAAGGGTAACGGTATGGATTCGAAGAGAAAGTAAATGTAGCAGGAGGCGACAGAAGGTTAGGTGGGCGGACGTGTTTAAGAATTTTGCAGGCAAAGGGTGGATGCAGCTGGCAAAGGGCAGGGTTAATTGGAGATTCATGGGAGATGTTTTGCCCTACAGTGGGTGTAGTCAAGCTGATGATGATGATGAGGAATAAATTGTTCCGCCTTTGCCTTCTGTAGGCTCCTGTCTGTCTGTCTGTCTGTCTGTCTGTCTGTCTGTCTGTCTGTCTGTCTGTCTGTCTGTCTGTCTGTCTGTCTGTCTGTCTGTCTGTCTGTCTGTCTGTCTGTCTGTCTGTCTGTCTGTCTGTCTGTCTGTCTGTCTGTCTGTCTGTCTGTCTGTCTGTCTGTCTGTCTGTCTGTCTGTCTGTCTGTCTGTCTGTCTGTCTGTCTGTCTGTCTGTCTGTCTGTCTGTCTGTCTGTCTGTCTGTCTGTCTGTCTGTCTGTTGCCAAGAAGGAAGAAAAGGAAAGTGCACAGGCCTGCTCACTGGCTCTAGCCGAGACACAATCGCTACCACGTGCAGATAGTAGGAGAGTTGAAAGATGGGATAGAAAGGCAGGATAGTAAAGACGCGCTAAAGACAAGGCCGATCCCGGAGGTATTGCAATACCGGTACCCACCGATGGCGGGAGTGAAGCATCCTTCAAACTCTCCGCCACATTTCCAAAAATAAGTCCAATTGGACCAGTAACAGATACTCTACTGTAGGCTGCTTGCTGTCAGCTCGATGACATTTAGTCTGGCGCTCATTGATTGCCCGGTTCACCCGATGTATTGTTTCGAAGAAGAGGAGCATCGGAACATGTCGATAACATTAGACGGTGCGCAGTTAAAGCTTGCCTTTATATCGAACCTGAAGTCGCCTGTCGCGCCTCTAACTATATTGCCGCTTTTTAAATGATTTCATGTGCCTTACTATGAGGGAACTTCTACATGCCACGAATCGAGAGAATTGGCACTAAATGCTATCGCTGCGAAATCGCATTCTGAGCCCCTTTGCACAAGTACTCATCTGTCAATACACGTCCTCATGATCCACCAGTACTGTTATCTTCATGATATTTAATGACAATAATAACCATTGTAATCATCCACATCATCGCTCCGTCTGCTTCCCGGAAAAGGTGCTCCCGGTAGCTCGCGGCGTGTGGCAAAGGCGGGACACTTGTTTCTCTACTCCTCTCCATATCTCCTCCCTTGGTTGTGTTTGGCCCGAGCTTATGAGGAATGTTGCGGACATGCACCACGCATTAGGTATGCAAGAGACTACACTTGGTTCCTTTAGGCGGGGCTAAAGCATGAGCGCTCGAGCCGAATAAGGCGAACGCTAGGTTTGAACAGTATTTAATCTAAACGGCAAATTGCAGCAGAAACCGGCGCGGGCGCGTGCAAGCGGCGGAGGGGTAATGGTGCCGATGTGGCGCCGATAACGGTACAGTCTTTGTTCAAATTTTAGAGCACATGGGGTACAGGAGCTTTTGTAGCGTATGTGTAAGTCCGAAATTTAAGAAGATGAGGTCTAGAATTCCTATTCTTTCCACGAGGCCTATTGATTTATAACAATCCACACTTCATGCGTGAAAAGAGAGCTTACTTAGCTGTAAACAGTGCACAGAGGGTATACTTTATCTCTGAAATTTACATCATTGAAGCTAGATCCAATTGACGCCATTTACGCTCCACATTTTTGTGTCTCGACCGCAGCCACTTGAAAATGACTGGTGCAAGCATTACCATGACATATGTCCTAAGGTGTGCATGGTTTTTGAGTTTCCCAGATATTGTGGCGCTCCACTTTACAATACTTTTTTTTCGTCAAACGATCACAGGGTTGACACAGGTGCCCGCGATTTAAACGGCTTGCCTCCGCTCGTAACCTCTTCTCCTCAGAGAAACCCTTACCATGCTGCTGTCGTCTTCGTTGCGGGAAGTGTCATGAGAGCTCGTGTCCTTTAAAGCATTGGGTCGTGCATACCGATATATGTGCACAGGAGTGTTCAAGACGAGCAATGCTACATTTGCTTCGATATTCAATAGAGACTCCCGCTCGCAGTCTACCCTGCTTCACTGCAGCAGCGTCGCTTCAGTGTTGACTGAGAAGCTGTAGCTGCCAGGAAGCATTGGCGCGGGTTATTATTAGGGCCGCATTCGGCGCATTTTAATTTGTAATGTTAGAAAATACTTAATCTCTTGTGAAACATTTATCAATGCCCTTCCTTTTCTATTGATTTGGATGGCAGAAATGGCCACCGAAGAATGGTATCGCTGGAAGCCTGCATACTTCTCGGACGATACATGGCGTAAACTCCCGGATGACATCAAGAAGTGCTACGGGAACGTCCACAAAGATGGATCAATAAAGTAAAGGAAAGGTAAGTTTGTACTCGTTTTAAAAGTTAAAACATGTTATAATTTCGCATCGCTGCTAGAACCTTAGTTGTGTTAGCATGCGACTGATTTGTCAAGAGCTGTATTATCATTGTAAAATTTGTAAAATCAGGCGTGCAGTGCAAGCATCATATTTATTGTGGGGTAGCTAAATAGCATAGAATTTCTAGCGCGCCAAAACAAACTGGAGAACAGTTAGCTGCGTTTATACTTCTTGAAATGCGTGCTTTTTGGTTTTGTATACTTTTGCCGACAGGAAGCCTGTGTTGTGGCGCTCGGCTTGGAGATGCTCTGTGACCAGGCGTTGTATGCTCCGAAAACTTCTTATGCCATAAAAGAGTGCAATAAGATCTGGCGACTTGAGTTGCAGACGCTGGCTGTGGCTCGGCGGCTCGGCATCTAGTCTGCTAAGGTTGTAAACAGGAGGAAACGTTTCTCGGTTATCACTTCTGCCAGCCAGAAGTATCGGTGCAGTAGAAAGAACTGGGTTGTTGTTGAAACATTTATTGACAAAAATAAAAGAAAATCATGAAAGGTTGCAGAACGGGTGGTGTGCTCATTTCAGGACCCCAGTGGCTGTCGCTGCCGCCCGGGCTTGCTTGATCAGCTTTTGCTGAATGGCAAGGTCCGAGCTGAGCAGGGTGGCCTCCCACTGCTCCTTCGTTCTAGGGAATTTTAGTTGTAGTGGTTTTGGTCCGACGCATCCACTTGTAATGTGGTATGTTGTGGGACGTTCTTCGCACCACGGCCAAGGGCCTCTTTAACGGCCCGGGAAAATAATGTGCTACTTATAAGGGTTAGGAAAGATGTCGGTCTGGAGTTGTCCATTCGCGCGCCTCCTGAGCATTTAGCCTTTTATGCGGTGGGGGGTATTGCTAGCGAAGCATCCTAAAGTATTGGAGCTGTGCACTGTATGCAGTGGAGATTTAGGGTGCGGTGTCCGGGTCGGGGGTGTCTGTCGCTCGGTTGGTGTGCCCCCGAGCTGACAGGTCCGCGATCTCGTTTCCCTCGAGCCCCGAGTGCCCCGGAGCCCACGTGATTTCGTGTTGGAGTTCGGAATTGTGTACAGGGGAGGTTGTTGCAAATCTGGATATCTTTTTAGGGATTCTTCCTGCGAGAAGTCGACATGCCGCCTGGGAGTCCGACACAACCTGTACTTCTTTGTCGTGGGTATCTCTGTACTGGACGGCGGGCACTATCGCAGCCGTTTCAGCTTCGGTGACCTTGCAATGCCTGAGGTAAACGCTGGCCACTTCTTGGAATGTCGAGTCCACCACCACTGCCGTGGCGCGCGTTGCGTCTCTGTGTATGGCGGCGTCTACACATAGAGTCTTGGAGGTGCGGGCGGCTGTGCGCTTTAGGTAGTCGATCCCAGCGTTGCGTCGGCCCTTGTTTTGCGAGCGTGACATGTTCTTGGGCAATGGATTGACATGAACCCTATTGCGGCATTTAGGTGAAAGATTTTCCATCGACACGATGACTTGGAGATCGGCCGGGAAGCTGATTCTACACAGTATCTGCCTGCCGGTTTCCGTGCGAAGGAGTCGCTCTCGTTGTGCGAGGAGGAGAGAGTCTGATTTCGTCGAAGGTGTTGTGAAGTCCCAGTGCTTTGAGTCTGGCGTTGGTCGCATACAGGAGGAGTCCAAAGGCGTGTTTGTATGCCGTACGGATCAACGCGTCCGCTTTCTTGAACTCTTGTCTGAGAATTGTGTGATACGGAAGACCGTAAAAGATGCGGCTGAGGACAAGCGCCTGCACCAATCTTATTGCGTCTTCTCGCATGCCCTTTCTGTTCCTAGCCACCCGGCGTATCACTCGGGCGAATTTCTGGGTGATGTGGGACAGGAGCTTGTAGGTGTGTGTGGCATTGCGGTCGCTTTGTATCCAGAGACATAGTATGCGGACTAGAGGGGTTTCCTTGACCTGGGTGCCGTGAAGTAGGACGTTGATCGGGGTGTCTTGGGATTTGCAAGCAAACCCTTTGACTCTAATTATTTTTGAATTCTCAAGGGTAGTGGTGGTGGTGTAAACTTTATTACATACACGGGAGTTTAGGACGCACAGGTCTTTGGGCCCCCGCACGTTCCCACTGCACTAAAACGTTCATGTCCCGGAGGCTCATGACGCTGGCAGCCCGGCCTGTGGCGATGGCTTGCTTGGCCGGGTCCTCGGAATGCAGTAGGGTCTCCCAAGCCTCCCAAGTGGTAAGGTGCTCCAGGCCCCGCGGGGGAGGATCCGCCAGGCAGAGGAAAAGGATATGATCGAGACTGGGTTTGGGATGGTGGCAGAGGGTACCAGAGGGGTATGCGTGGACTTGGTGATAGCGCGAGCATATATAAGGGGAAGGTAAGGTGCGTGTTTGGAGCCGCCTCCAAAGTATCTGATGATAATTGCCGAGGGAGGGATGGGGTGGGAGGTACAGCCGACGCTCCGCTTTGCAGGCCTGCGTCAGTTCCCTGAAGGAATGCATGCGCTCCCGTGAGAACCCCAGATCGGAGGCCGCCGGTGCCCGATTGAGAGAACCTCGGGCTAAAGTGTTGGCAGCGTCGTTTCCGGGATTCCTGGAGTGGGCAGGCACCCATTTGAGCTACATGTGGCGGGGCGGGTGTGCGGCGAGGGAGTTCAATATGCGAAATGCAGGGTTGTGAACTCTCCCGCGGGCGAAATTTAGTATGGCAGTTTTAGAGTCTGATAGTATATACCGGGCCTCCGTGCGCGTGATGGCTAGGGCAATAGCAGCCTCTTCAGCCTCCTCCGAAGTGGCAATGGGGGATATGTGAAGGGTAGCAATCGGTTGTAGGGAGGGGTTCGGGATGGCTACAACCGCGTCCTCGCCTGTGCATGCGGCATCCACCCAAACGGCATCCGATTACATGCCATAGTTTTTGTGGAGCGCCCGTACGCGACCTCTGCAGCGGGGTTCGTGGTTGGTGGGGTGCATGTTTTTAGGGAGAGGTTTAATAAGTAGTTCGCGGTGAATGTGGTGGAGGACCGGGAGCTGTGTGGGATCCGTGGCTGGCTTCCTGATGCCGATGGTGTGTAGGATGTGTTTGCCGGTAATGGTTCTCGCGAGACGCATGTATTGTGTCTGTCGGTGGGCCTCGATAAGCTCACTCTATCGTGTTGTGTAGGCCTAGCTGGAGAAGTTTTTCGGTTGGGGTATTTAGGGGTAGGTGTAGTTGCTCTCTTAAATGCTGTTTGGATCATGGCATCCAGGGTGGAGATTCCTGTGGCCTGTAGTTTCAGGTAGGGGAGCGTGAATAGAAAGCGGCTGAGGACGAAGGCATGAATGAGACGACATAGGTCATGCTCCTTCATGCCCCGGTGTTGTCCAGAAACTCAGCAGATTGGATGGGATATCGACAACGCCGTCTGCTTGAGTTTCTGGATGGTGATTGCGTCGCCTGCTTTGTATTCTTCACTTAAGACGAGTGACCGTTTGTAAAACATCCGTCACCAGTTCCTTATGAAGTAGACAGAAATACCGTACAGAAATATCAAATGCAGCCCTGCGGCAGTGGCCGAGTGGCTTGTGCGTCAGCCTAGCACCTAAGGGCGTGGGTTCGAACAATACTGAAGACAATATTTTATTTCCGCGAGCTTTCCGGTGCTGTGGACGGACCAAAATTTGGTGACAAGGGAGGTGTGAATGTGGCGCTTAAATTCATTCCGGTATTAAAAACTATCGGTATTATCGATATTCAATTTCCGATAGTCTTGCGTCACTAGTTCCTCGAAGCTATCATTGGTGGCCAATCGATGGATCCACGTTCGAGGACATTCCAGATGTGACGAGGGTGCTGAAGTGATGTTAGTTACGCAACTTTTGCTGGCTTCCTTCAGGTTAATGAACGGGAAGGCGTGTTGGCAAAGGATACTTACATTCATTTTACGCTGTGCGTAAAGGAATAATATAACCGCAAAACAAGGAAGTGTCCGGCGGCGGGTTTCTGACGGACCACACGTCGCAGGGGAAAGGGTCGACCAGACCGCTTGGCGAGGTATGGTGAGGGACCGCGTATCACCTTGGTTCAGTGCAGCCGCGATTTGGCACCAGTACCTCCTTTTTGAGACGTGGAGTGAGCCACCGCTGCCGTGGTTCTCTCTGTATGCGATGAACAGGACACTGTGCCCGCCATGCTCCAAGACTGGCACTTCTTAGCTGTTTGGTCTTTGGTTGGGGAGGAGCTAGATGTTGTTTTTTGTTTGGCGAGAGTTCGATTTTGATGGCGCAAAGGCAGCTTGGCCGTGGGTAACGAGTGCTTGCTCTGCCCAAGATGGGATCAAAAAATAATTTTCTCAAACATTTCACCGCCGAGAAGCTGTGTACCAGGCCGAGCTATCGAAGAAGGCTGGCGTATTTTTTTATCAAGTGTTGCTCCGATACGTTAAATGTCCTTCCAGCCATCTTCTCTGAATGTTGGTCAGTAAAGATCAATGGCGCAAAGGCAGAGAAAGTAAAACTTTCTTGGCACTGCCTCGCGCCTTCAAAAGCCGGTGTAATGTCAATGGTCTTCATGTAAGCTATGAAAATGCTTCTATTGGTATTTGTCGTCCACGTTTTACTTCATATGGGGCCGTGTGCACCACCGGGGGGAACCACAGAAGATTTTCAAGCATCTACATAAAACTCGGCACAGTTGAACTACAACTGCGTGAACACGAAGTGCAGTCGATAGCCTCGAGGGGCACCATCTCGCCTACTTTAAGAAAGGATAACTTCATGAAAGGACTCGAATGGACAGGATACATGAGCTGCTCTTCGAAGCACCGTATATAATACGTGGCATTTCAGACCACAGATACGAAGAAAACTTAGGTTGCAATGACCGGATGAGTAGCATAAGCTTACAGATAATTAACTGCATACTACCAAACAGCATATACGTAGAAACACAGTCGAAAAGAAACGTTTCAAGTGTGAGGTTTGCTTGTCTGTGGTTCACGCCCCGCTGAAGTGTCCTGCATTAGAAAACGCCAGAAAGTGATGTTTCCCTTTATTGAACACAAACCGGATTCCTGCGCCCCACCACGTTCTTATGTGATCATCAAGTGCTTAGCTTAATCGCGCTTTATCCTTCTTCAGCTGAGTCCGCGGCTGTGGCCTTGTGGTTACGGCGTTGTGCTGTTGACCCGAAAGACGCGGGTTAGATCCCGGCCGCGGCGGTCGAATTTCGATGGAGGCGAAATTCTAGAGGCCCGTGTACTGTGGGATGTCAGTGCACGTTAAAGAACTCCAAGTAGTCGAAATTTGCGAAGCCCTTCACTACGGTGTCCCTCATAACTTGATTTGCTTTGGGACCTTAAACCCCTATAAACCATATAAACCAAATCTTTTCAGCTGCGGCAAAGTTTTAAATAGTACCGTTATCAGCAGTGACCATTTTTATCCACATGTAACACACATATCTTACCATACAATAACATAAGTCTGTCCTTCATTAGTGGGGGCATTATTGAGCTCAGGTGGCTACTGAGCCTTCTTGCGAAAGTAAGGGATATGCAGAGATGCCTCTCGGAAAAGTGTCATGAACCGTATTCACCGCTCTTCACACCAGTCTTCGCTAATCACCCGTACTTTTGACCACTATTACCCTCATCACCTTGTGAATAGTGTTGCAGGAAACATAGTCACTGTGTTCAGAATGGATCCTAGACGCCCAATGTTTAGCACACTTTGGCCTCACCTTCGATTTGCATTTTCAGAGACATGCGCTCACCATTTAACCTCACTCTTTGGCCTGAGATACCCTTGTGCCACTAAAACCGAACGTCATCATTAGCTTCATGTCCTCCTGGCCAGAGCAACCTTGAGAGGGACGAGTGGCGGGTGCCTTCGAGCCTTGTGCGTGATGAGCGAAAGGCAAGGCCGGTGTTCCAACTTAACCTTTTCGCGCTTCTAGTGTTTGGTCATTAAAACGACCGAATAATATAGGAAGGGGAAGGTAGCGAGCGCGTCTGCGGCAGAGGCCACAAATAAAGCCGTGGCTGATTCTCGCGCATCTTCATCAAGCCTAGCCCCACCACATGCGATGAACGTTTCCGATAAGTTCTCCCTAGTCATTGCTTAAAGGCAGATCTTCGTTTGTGAATGTTTGCACCTGACATGCCCAGACAACCAATGTGCTGGATTGAAGTATGAGTAGCCAGCATTTCGTTGTTGCCAGTCCATAGTTTGTAGAAAAGTAAGAAGTTTGTAGGTTTACTGATGAATATCTTAACAGCGTGCAACCGACACTAGTCAGTAAGCCTAGTTTCGAGAAGGATAGGCCAGAACAATAAATAGAAGCGATAAAATGTTCGCGTAAATTTGGTTATATACAACAAAGCAGCAGTAAAATTGCTCATGTAGTAGTTCGACCGTTGAAATTTAAATTTTCGCCACAAGGGTTAGCTTTGAGTGACCTTACTTGCAGAATGCCTGCCGCAACCCTGGAAGCTCAGTTTGGTTCTGTTTTGAGAAATGTGGTTGGCACTGTCTAATTAAATATTCTGTTTCGAGCAGGAACGAAAACACGATAATATGCGGCTATTGGAGAAGTATCAAAGGGGCTTTAGGACATGAGAAATGTGCCAAGAATCATAACGGTCAAGTGCAGCTACAGCGGAATACTTTCCGGCAGTGTAATACAAGGTTAATCTCTCCAGTAGCTCGCAGAAGCCCCACTCTTCCCTCTACCAAAATACAGTGGCTCGCGAAAGAGGCCCGCGGAGATGAACGGAAGCAAGAGCACGGAGTACCGTCGGACGAGGCTCGGAACTAATCTCGTGTTATTTTTCAGAATTTCACAGTTGCATGATTGGGGATAATGTGTCGAATATACGGCGGGGTTTAAGATGATTCAGCAGTAATGTGCCTGTTAAGCGAAGAGCTGTCACCATCCCCCGGAATGTTTCAGCTACGAGCCGGAGCTGTCCCCGGGCCTGGTGTACCGGATGGAGCAGCCCAGTGTCTTGCTGCTTGTCTTCGTCTCTGGAAAGGTGGTGCTCACCGGTGAGGACTCTGCAGCCTGCAGGGGGCGCCGCATGTATACCGATAGCGCTCGAGAGCGTGTGATGGCTCTGTGATGATGTTGCACGGGTCCGCACTGATGAATTGGAGTGGGTGGTTGCCTTCGCAAAGCACCTGTTTTTATTGTAATGAAGGGGTCTGCGTTGATGATACTCGAGATTTTAGAGCCGTTCGTCAACGACATTTTTTTTTTTGCTACAGGAACTCGGAAGATGAGCACGGAGTACACTATGAAATGAAAGAAAATGAAAGATGCGTTAGTGAGCACGCGTGCCCATGATGAGAATGCAGTGAGAGAGGCAACAGAGGAAGCGAAGAATACGACGGCACAATACCTTGCACCGCGTTGTTGTCATCGCATAATATGTTGTCCCTTGGCGCTGTGATTTCACCGTCTGCCTGAGCCAATTCTTGCCCTGCTATCCGCTGTGCTTTGTTACAACGAGCTGCAAAAAAAAGAAATTTGCTCAAATGCTGAGCTCAAGACCACATGTCATCATCATCAGCCTCCCAACTACGTCCACTGCGAGACCTCTCCCATATCCCCCCATCTAACGCTGTCCTGAGCCAGAACATGCGAATGAAATTAAACGGATTAGAAATATTTTATGAGGTGCAAAGAAGTATCAATTTCAGACAGAAATGGTAATAGCGCTGCAATTAGACGTACACAAGAAAGACTGACACAGGACATGCGCTAACTTCATCTGATTTTATTTACTGCAAAGCCAGCAAATATATGGAAAATTCAAGGCATGCGCAAACAACACCTACACAACAGGCATCAACAAAACCGTTCAAGATATGATATCTCATTCTTGAAAAGGCGAACCGAGGTATCACTCACGCAATCTACTCCCCTCTCCCTAATGTGGAATGCTTCCAGAAGCTCCCTCGCCTTCGTATCTCCACTCCTGCCCAGAATCTTTATCTCCCGAAGCCGTGGCTCACACTTCTTGCATTGCTGGCATCTTTTTTGCCGCGGCCCATGTTCTGCCGCACGATTACAAACGAAGCACTCCGCGCAATGCTGTGAAAGATGCGCACCTCCTAGATTTGTAAGCGATCTTGCGTGCTCAGCCGCGCGGTCATCAACGCACCGCCCCGTTTGGCCCACGTAGGCTTTTCCGCAAGTCAGTGGTATTTCATACACCACACCTGTGCAGCACTTCACGTACTGCTTACCATGCTTTTTGTTGCAGGAGCTCTTTTTATCGCTCCCAATGCGCGCGCATAGCTGGCCACGCTTTCGTGGGGCAGAAAACACGACCGGCACGCCATGTCGCTTTGCCACTTTCTTCACATTGTGCGCGACCCTGTGCACATAAGGCACAACTTCTGGTCTCACCGACTGTTTGTTCGGCTCAGTCGACTTGTGAAACAACGCACACTTGACTTTTCTTAGGAGGGCTTCAGCAACTGCTGTGATAACCGTGCATGGGAACCTCGCCGAAACCAACCGATCAACTTGCGTGTCAAAACTCATCTGCATAGCATGGTGACACGACTTCACGAGAGCCGACTCAAGGCAGAGGCGAGCAATGGCGCGTTTTACAGTTTTTGAGTGTGCTGAAGTGTAAGGCAAAAGCTCCTTCTGGGCTCGAGGGGAATAACGCCAACAAACATGATCCTCGCCCAGGGTAATATTAAGATCTAAAAACTGTAAGCTCCCCCCTTTGGGTAGCTCATGAGTGAACACCAACCCCTTCCCCTCTTTTTGGAAGTTGGCTAAAACTGTGTTAACAGTATCCGTGTAGGTCAAGTTATTTTGTTTTTTAAAAACAACTAGAAAACCGTCAACATACCTAAATACTTTTAGTACTCCCTTCCCTGTTAAACTTAGTTCTAGGGCGCGGTCAATAAAAGCTAGAAAAATGTTAGTAAGAACTGGAGCTACGCAGGACCCGATGCAAATCCTTTGTCTTTGGCGGTAAAATTTGTTGTCAAATGAGACAAACGTCACACTAAGATAAAATTCAAGCAACTTAATAAAATCACAAAACGACACGCCTGAGGAGTTCTGGAAACTAACAGCACCGCTACTTTTTATGGCTTCCCTCACGCAAGTGAACAAGGCATCGTGGGGCACCGAATAAAACAAGTCTTCTACATCAACAGAACAGACATAACCAATAGAGGCATTTCCCTCCAGAAACCTAACAACATCTTTAGAACTTTTTGTAGCGAAAGGATCATGAACACTAAGTGAGCTCAGATGCTTCTGTAAGAATTTGCTAAGAACCACCTGCCACGTACCATTCTCACTGACCACAGTTCTAAAAGGTATCGACGGTTTATGCGTTTTTGCTGTAAAAAATACAGAAAGAGCATTGTATTTACTGTTACTGATGTGGTTTGCCAGCCTACCTAATTCTAAGTCCTTACACAACAAGATTGCTTTCCCCTTTACCCTCGTTGCGCTAGCTTTCAAAGGAACAAAGTTCTTGGCAACCGCTTCACCTGCTCTTGTTCGGAACTCTCCTTCGGGGAGCACCACGAAGCCACCATCCTTGTCGGCTTGGAGAAGCCGGAGGCTGTGCTGTTTGAAGTAGGACACCACTTTTGCCATGGGATCCTTGCCTGGTCCAGTAGAGGAGCGACTTGTAGATCTGGTCAGAGCGTCCACACCATCAAGGAGGCACCTTTCCTTGTTTTCTTCTGCAGCCTTTCCTGCGATGCGTCTGTTTAGAGCGAGGAACTCATGTGCTTGAACCCGTGGTTCATGGCTGAACTTCGGCCCCTGGTTCAACGTGTTTCTTACGTCGCTAGGAAGCTCTACTTCCCCGATGATAGTCACACCTTTTCCCGCTGGCTTCTTAGTCTTCTGTACGGCAGAAGACTGCAACACTTCATTCAGAGTGTGAGCCCACCAAAACTCGGTCAATCTTCCTGTAAGGCGACGAATCGCACGAAGATTCTTCTCCGCCAGCCACCCCGGATCCAGGTTGTAACATAGAGCCCGCACATGGTCTTCACATCTTCTAATTTGTCTCCACAGCTCTGTTCTCAGAAACTTGCAACTAAGAAGCCAGCGGGAAAAGGTGTGACTATCATCGGGGAAGTAGAGCTTCCTAGCGACGTAAGAAACACGTTGAACCAGGGGCCGAAGTTCAGCCATGAACCACGGGTTCAAGCACATGAGTTCCTCGCTGTAAACAGACGCATCGCAGGAAAGGCTGCAGAAGAAAACAAGGAAAGGTGCCTCCTTGATGGTGTGGACGCTCTGACCATATCTACAAGTCGCTCCTCTACTGGACCAGGCAAGGATCCCATGGCAAAAGTGGTGTCCTACTTCAAACAGCACAGCCTCCGGCTTCTCCAAGCCGACAAGGATGGTGGCTTCGTGGTGCTCCCCGAAGGAGAGTTCCGAACAAGAGCAGGTGAAGCGATTGCCAAGAACTTTGTTCCTTTGAAAGCTAGCGCAACGAGGGTAAAAGGGAAAGCAATCTTGTTGTGTAAGGACTTAGAATTAGGTAGGCTGGCAAACCACATCAGTAACAGTAAATACAATGCTCTTTCTGTATTTTTTACAGCAAAAACGCATAAACCGTCGATACCTTTTAGAACTGTGGTCAGTGAGAATGGTACGTGGCAGGTGGTTCTTAGCAAATTCTTACAGAAGCATCTGAGCTCACTTAGTGTTCATGATCCTTTCGCTACAAAAAGTTCTAAAGATGTTGTTAGGTTTCTGGAGGGAAATGCCTCTATTGGTTATGTCTGTTCTGTTGATGTAGAAGACATGTTTTATTCGGTGCCCCACGATGCCTTGTTCACTTGCGTGAGGGAAGCCATAGAAAGTAGCGGTGCTGTTAGTTTCCAGAACTCCTCAGGCGTGTCGTTTTGTGATTTTATTAAGTTGCTTGAATTTTATCTTAGTGTGACGTTTGTCTCATTTGACAACAAATTTTACCGCCAAAGACAAGGGATTTGCATCGGGTCCTGCGTAGCTCCAGTTCTTACTAACATTTTTCTTGCTTTTATTGACCGCGCCCTAGAACTAAGTTTAACAGGGAAGGGAGTACTAAAAGTATTTAGGTATGTTGACGATTTTCTAGTTGTTTTTAAAAAACAAAATAACTTGACCTACACGGATACTGTTAACACAGTTTTAGCCAACTTCCAAAAAGAGGGGAAGGGGTTGGTGTTCACTCATGAGCTACCCAAAGGGGGGAGCTTACAGTTTTTAGACCTTAATATTACCCTGGGCGAGGATCATGTTTGTTGGCGTTATTCCCCTCGAGCCCAGAAGGAGCTTTTGCCTTACACTTCAGCACACTCAAAAACTGTAAAACGCGCCATTGCTCGCCTCTGCCTTGAGTCGGCTCTCGTGAAGTCGTGTCACCATGCTATGCAGATGAGTTTTGACACGCAAGTTGATCGGTTGGTTTCGGCGGGGTTCCCATGCACGGTTATCACAGCAGTTGCTGAAGCCCTCCTAAGAAAAGTCAAGTGTGCGTTGTTTCACAAGTCGACTGAGCCGAACAAACAGTCGGTGAGACCAGAAGTTGTGCCTTATGTGCACAGGGTCGCGCACAATGTGAAGAAAGTGGCAAAGCGACATGGCGTGCCGGTCGTGTTTTCTGCCCCACGAAAGCTTGGCCAGCTATGCGCGCGCATTGGGAGCGATAAAAAGAGCTCCTGCAACAAAAAGCATGGTAAGCAGTACGTGAAGTGCTGCACAGGTGTGGTGTATGAAATACCACTGACTTGCGAAAAAGCCTACGTGGGCCAAACGGGGCGGTGCGTTAATGACCGCGCGGCTGAGCACGCAAGATCGTTTACAAATCTAGGAGGTGCGCATCTTTCACAGCATTGCGCGGAGTGCTTCGTTTGTAATCGTGCGGCAGAACATGGGCCGGGGCAAAAAAGATGCCAGCAATGCAAGAAGTGTGAGCCACGGCTTCGGTAGATAAAGATTCTGGGCAGGAGTGGAGATACGAAGGCGAGGGAGCTTCTGGAAGCATTCCACATTAGGAAGAGGGGAGTAGATTGCGTGAGTGATACCTCGGTTCGCCTTTTCAAGAATGAGATATCATATCTTGAACGGTTTTGTTGATGCCTGTTGTGTAGGTGTTGTTTGCGCATGCCTTGAATTTTTCATATATTTGCTGGCTTTGCAGTAAATAAAATCAGATGAAGTTAGCGCATGTCCTGTGTCAGTCTTTCTTGTGTACGTCTAATTGCAGCGCTATTACCATTTCTGTCTCAAATAATGCACCATCTAGCCCAAACTGACGTTCTTCTAAAGAAGTATCAACAGCAGCTCTAAGCGAGGGCGCATCCAGACCACATGTTCGGGTCTCTCAATCGCGTGACCACAGGCGGCAGTCAGTCTCGTTGGTCATTGCCGCTGCTCAACAGGATCGCGTGATTCCGAAATGGTGAGATTTTCTGTGGCATGCTTACACTGCCGCTACCACCATGAGGAAGACCTACCCGGATCCAGCGGTCGCTATAAAAAAAATGATGCGTGGAAACTCGGGCTACAAAACTGCACGTAAAACAACTACAGTTGAACGGTTTACAATTACGCGCTATTTCACAAATTTAAATAGAAACGTTATTACCATACAGGCCGCTTTCTTGCCCTCGTGGATCGCTTTTTGGCGCAAGCACATTTTTCTAAGAAGGATGACAATCATTAATATTCACTGTGGTCAGCAGTGCAGCCCTTTGCGACTCTCCTCATTAGCCGAGCCAACTACGCGGCGCTGGTTGGTAGCGTCCTGAAATACGACTTGAAGCAGCCCCTTGATTCAGGAGCATTCCCGATTTGATATTTTGGAAACCAACATTTTAACAAGCCTCACATTGTTGTATAACTACGCTGACTGCAGAGATTCGTTCGTTTGAAACAGAATTTCGCAAACGAGAAAATTATTCACTAGCGACGCTTGTTGTTTTAATTGGTGCATAGCGCATGAAAAAGACTAGCGCAATATAATACGGAAGACAATGTGAGAGACGCCAACAGCACGAGCGCTAGCAAAATTAACTTTATTTATTTATTTATTTAATAATGCGGAGTCGCTTGACTCCAACTGTATCGCAGACCGGTTCATTTGCAACAGATACAAACGAACAGATATTGTAACAGCTATGATCAATTCTATTGGGCTAGAATCTCTCCAGACAAGGCGCACTGAAGCTATGTTGAAATTTCTGTGCCTGATATATAATATTCTGATTAAAATAAACACTCAAGGTTTTATTACACCTTATTCGTGTGCAAGTACGCATTATAACCATGGAAAAATGCTACAAGAGTTTCTTGTATATTCTAATATTTTTGTCAAATTGATTACAGAGTGCAATAAATTGCCGAAGTGTGTAGTGAAAAGCCCGAGTGTAGAAGTGTTGATAATTTGAGAGCCTTTTGTATGTGAAACCCTTGATTTTTGCTTCTTTTTTCGCATTATCTGTTTGCTTTTGCAAGACGCTCGTCTATATCTAGTTTATTTTTTACTTGTATCTGTGCTCACCCCTACAAGCATGAGCTGGTTCCCGCGTTTTGGAGGTTTTTGCTCACAATTTCTTACTCATTGCCTTCAATGGTTTGACACCCCCGCAGGAGCCAAGGTCCGGCAGCACATCTACCAGACTTTCGACATCTACACCATATTGGAAAGCCACCGGAAGGCGTGAAACGACCTGCACAGCCAAGCTGCGTCGGAATAAGCGCCCGTGGAGAGAGTGGAAGTGTCGTTGTACGCTCTGACTTGTCAAAGAATTTTGGACATCAACACTATACGTGGCACAAACTCGAGGATTCCGATACGGGACGGGCCCAGCACAATGGTCACTGGTGCACAATCCGCCTGCAGGACTCGACTCTGGCACAAGGGATGGTGGCGCCCTTCACACGCCGCACACCTCTCTCCATGGTACTGAACGCGTTAATGCGACAGCCCCAGAGATCGTCGACCGAGCGCCAACACAAACACTGAACTGAATCTCGCTTGGATATGAGAGAAACAGCAGCAGATACTCCCCCTCCCCACTTCCCTCCATGACCTCTTCTCTCATATCGAGAAGAAGCCAGGAGGGTGACGGATCAGGCCAATTGGTGCATATATGTCATATTCAGAAGCGCTGCCAAAACACGTACACAGAGAGAGACAGATTCAACTGATTTAATTGCAGAAAAACCGCATGGGCTTTATGCGCTTCCTGAAGCACTGGAATTACAGCAGCAGCAAACATACTTGTGAATGATTACTAAAAAAGGCAATCTATTTTCTTGGTAATGAAAATGACTGTGAACTGAGTCAGGTACTCCGAAGTGAAGCTATCTTTTTGTGTGATTCGGTGATATCTCGAGTTAATCGACGTCGGCTTCTTGGAATGATGCGGCACTGATTTATGAACAGAACACAGTTGCGGCACTTTCTGCAGCGAATACCCGAGAATCCACCGGACGAATTTCTTATATTGTTGTTGAGCTCGCGCAGCCGGTCGTTGAAACAGCGCCCAGACTGTCCCACATTCTTCTTGCCACAAGACAGCGGGAGGCAATAACTCAATCTTCGCACTCAAAGTATGCTGTTTGATGTTTTATACCACATTGTTTTTTGAAAGAAGCGTACGGCTTCTTGAGCTTGCAGAGTTTTAGCTTGTGGGGAACAGTGAAAATAATTTTCACGTCAACTTTTTTCACAATTTTCTTTAGGTTGTCTGAAACGCTGCGAACATAAGGAAGCAGAGCCACTCTTTTCTTTTCACTGCTCGTCTGGGGAGCCTTTTCTTAATAAGCGCGAAGGCTCGTCAGAATGCGTTCTGCTACAGAAACTAATAGTGAAAAAATTGGTGATGGTTTACCTCAGGTTAAACCTGGAGGGACGCGATAGCTACAGCTGGCCGAGTGGAACTTACTGAGTTGAATTGCAAAGTCAGTCTTTCGCCGCTCCGTTTCGCTGGGCGTTCCTTCTTCATCTGATGAGAAATCATAATGTTTATGAAACACGTCACCATGAAATATGGCACATTCCATCAGTGCGAACCAACTACTTCATTCAGTCATTACGCGTGAGATTAACGTCCCTGCTAAATATTCGTAATCTATGAAAAAAATCTGTATGCTAAAAGAAAACGTAGAAGAAAGACTACGACATTTCCTACAGTTTTTACAACTTTCATCAACGTGTCACTTTCTGTTGCTTTTTCTAACTTTCAGATTGTTGGCTTTGCTATCCTGTATCCACCTATGCTTCCTTGCTGTCGACCTTTGTTATACTTAAATATTATCCTTGTATCTACCTTGTAATATTACTCACAATGTTTTTACTTGTATATTGTAAATTGTTTGTCCACAGATATTAATAAGAGACTTGTTCATTTAGTTTTCAGTCGTGACTGTTTATGTTCTGAATTATAAATTTGCAACTGACGTTGCCAACTATCATTTATACATGTCTGTACGAGCATGAATTGTTAAGGGGCACAGACCCCGTCAAGCTGGCTTCTTCAGCTTTTTGTCTGTGCTCCAGACCTCTGTAAAGATGTCGAATAAAGATGAATGAATGAATCTTTGTCCCACTTGACACAGAGCATGCACACAGCTGTGACAGCTCGGTTTCGCCGGCGCGCCGCGCCGCCGGCACCAGCAGCTCCTCCACACCACGTGGCTTATCACGTGACCAACCAGGTGATGAACCACGTGATCAGCCACTGCGGCGCCGCCACCGCCACGGCGCCGCCACGCTGAAGGCTCGAAATGCTATCGTAATGTAGCTACGCTAGAGAAAGGTATGCCCTGCTTCGCACGTCCATTTGATCTGGTTGGAAAAAGTTTGGAGCATGCAGCTGTAGCAAGATTTTGTTAGATCATTTTGAAGCAAAGTCCGTCTATTCATCCGCTTTACTAACCTGGAGTGGGTGAAGCGAAAGCTAAGAGGGGCTTATTATTTATTTATTTATTTGAAATGCCTCACAGGCCCGAAGAGGATTGTGTAAGGGGGGGCGGCAAAACATCAAGATCAAACTTAAAAGGGGACAAGCAAAAACAGGGAAGCAAGGCACTATAAATGATCAGTAAAAATTTGAAACACCTGAATATATTATGGAGGAAAAACGCTAAGGCGCCCGTGTGCTGTGCGATGTCAGTGCACGTTAAAGATCCCGAGGTGGTCGAAATTATACCGGAGCCCTCCACTACGGCACCTCCTCTTCCTTTCTTCTTTCACTCCCTCCTTTATCCCTTCCCTTACGGCGCGGTTCAGGTGTCCAACGATATAAGAGACAGATACTGCGCCATTTCCTTTCCCCCCAAAAGCAATTATTATTACTCAATATATTACAGAACAGCTGGCATAGGAACACCGAAATAAATCCAAAAAAGGGACAGATGGTACATCATAAAATATAAAATTAAAAAGCACATGGCACCTTTACTAGTGCCAACAAAATTTGGAAAACAGAAATACAAACAAAAAAATTAAACGAAATGCGTAACAGAATACGTAAAGGAGATTGCATCAACATGTTAAGATGACTTCAGTGAAATGTGCGTCACGAGGATCATAACACCAGCAAACATGGTTTTTAGAGAAAACTGCATGTCTAGAAACCGGAACTTCTACGCTACAAGCGAAACTTTAAAACTTCCACAATTTCATCGGGAAAACACCTTTATAACCTGAAATGACAAGCCCTTACTAAAAAAGAATGTGATAAACCTTGGTTTGCTGTTTAGCGCCCTTTCTTAGTGGCCTCTTTTTAAGCCACCTTCACAAAACCATTCTGCGTCACTTTGTACGGTTGGAAGAATTTACGATTTTATATCCGTTCAATTTTAATGGGAAGGCATTACATTGCTTATCGGCAACGAAACCCGGCTTCGGCGTTGACCAGCCGCCGTGGTTCCGAAGATCCCAGATTATCTCAGCGTGGTATCAAAGGAAAATAAAGTTACTGCCGAAGGTGTGAGGAATTGAACCAATTATTTTCCAGGCGCACACTGAACCCATAGGCCCAAGAACCCATGAACCCAGGCGAGCACTGAACTCATAGGCCAGAAAGCGTTTTTCTTTATTACCTGTTCAGGGTAAAAAAATAGACATCAGCAGCAGAGCAAAATAACAATAACAATACAATAATGTTCAATGAGGCAGCCGCAAATGAACCTGCAAAACCGCATTGATTCTTGGCAAAGAAAGGTGAACTTAGTATATGCATTGTCTTACGACTGTGTGCTAAAGAGTAAGTGCGTAATTAGAAAGGACGGGGAGAAAAATAAAATTAAAAATAAAAAGCAAAAATGCTTTCGCATTAAAAGTGCGTAAGTAGTCAAGTTCCCTGCGGTATTGATAGACTCTGGCCCGAACGCTCTTCAACACGAAGCTAGAAAGACTTTAGCTGCCTTTCACGATCACCAAGGCGGAAATTTGGGCGAGTTGGTAAGTGTTCATTTTCGCTCTCAGCGCAACACGAACGGGACACAAGACGAAGGACTAGCACAAGCTAGTCCTTCGTCTTGTGTCCCGTTCGTGTTGCGCTGAGAAAAAAAAATTCACGATCACCTAAGTCCATTAATACTAAAAATGCAGAGTCGTAAGCAACGCGTCACAAGTAACTGATTACTTGTAATAAAATACATTTTCTTGTAATTTCGCAATTAAACGCTTACTTTTTCAAACAGTAACGTTACAGTTAATTCAATAACATTTCTATGCTTTATTACTGATAATCAGTTACTTCTTTCCAGAAAAATATTGTAATAGACTGTACAGCTTTGAGAACCTGAAATGACGGCCAGCACTTATGCCATAGCGAGGACGTTTCCTTCGTGAAAGAGCGACAACGGGCCGGCTGCGGACAAGCATCGCTCGATTCCGTCCAGACCACAGTCAGGTCACCGCCGTCTTCTATGGCAGTTCTCGTCCAGGACCCCCCCCCCCCCCCCACCTGTCAGATGGCGCCACAACTTGCCTCCCACTACCCCAACTCAGGGGCTTCCACACAAACAGACACACGTTTTTAGAGCAAATATTCTTCCCAAAATTTCTGACGCTTAAAATGTACACTTCAGGAGCTTCCGTTTTGGCATTGTGAAAAGGAAACGTTTCATTGGTGCCGTCTGCTATTGCGGGTTCGCGGCTTATGTTCGTGCCACGAGAAACTTGTCCGAACTCTCACCTTTCTATAAAATATAAAGGAATCCAAGAGTCATATATTCGTCGGGTATGTTCCGGGGTAGACTGCTATAGAAACTTTACCCCAGATGCTCTGGGACTGTAGCAAAAACCCTGACGGGGTTAACTCCGGAACCCTCCCGCCGCGGTGGGCCGCTGCCTTGCGCAGCCCCAGTCTCGGTGACCAACTCTGGACCGTCCAGCGGGCCCGAGAAGCGACGGCGAGGCAACACCTTATGGGGTCACTCTGCGTCCAGCCGGCCGGGAAGGCGAGCTTCCGTGCAAGCTACACGCAGGCGTTATTCAAGTACGCAACACGTTTCCCCAACCCGTGGCGCATAGTCGCAGCCACGGCAGGTCGGGACGAAATAGGCAACGGCAGGGCACGCTAGGAAATAGTTTATTATCCTAACGCGAGGTAAAGCACACTGCGGAAGAATGTTCTATCCGTAAAATAGATGTTCAGTAGCTCACCAAGTCGTTGACGTCGACCGGCGTTGGTGTTCGGGGGCCGGCGGGCAGCGGAAGGGGTCCGTGGGGCAGTTAGGTAAGGTCCGGCGGCGAGAGTCCCTTCCCGCCGCGCGTTCCCCCCTTTTTATCCCTTCGGGCATTGCCTCCCTGGCAGCAAATCGTTACCGTCAAGCATAGGCGTGCTACCCTCTCCGCAGATGGCAGCGCGCAGCCGTGACGTCACGTCAGTGCTGGGGCGGAAATGAGCTGAGTCGCGGGGGTGCCTTCTCTCCACATTCCTGCTGGCCAGCGCGCCCGTGTAAGTCACGGCCGCCGCTGGCGCGGGGGACGAGGAGGAGATGCCAGTGTATCCCACAACCTCGACATCCCCACGTGGGAGACCTAAGGCCCCGTCGGCGAAAGCTCTGCAGGACTTTTGAATAAAGTTGTTACCAACCAAAACCAACAGTCGTTGAAAGCAAGTAGTATAGAAGAGTGTTTTCTTTTCAGGTGGACACAGGGGCGCAACAAAAACACACGGACATAGAAGTAGACAGGGATGAGCGCTTACTATCAACAGGCTTTATTTGACATAGACCGTTAATATACTTTCGCCTACCCAAGCGCCACTGTGCGAATCACAAGCACGTGGGTAACAGAAAACACCAAAAGAAATCGAAAAGAGGCGATTACAGAAATCTGAAATGGTTTTCTTAGATAAATTTCTGTAATCGCCTCTTTTCGATTTCTTTTGGTGTTTTCTGTTACCCACGTGCTTGTGATTCGCACAGTGGCGCTTGGGTAGGCGAAAGTATATTAACGGTCTATGTCAAATAAAGCCTGTTGATAGTAAGCGCTCGTCCCTGTCTACTTCTATGTCCGTGAGTTTTTGTTGCGCCCCTGTGTCCACCTGAAAAGATATGAACCAACACGCCCAAATACAAGTACTTCTGAGTTATAGAAGAGTGTATCTACCCAACGAGTGTATCTTTCGCGCCCGGACAAGCGGCAACAAAACCATGAAATGTCGAACTATCAGATTTTGCTAACAAAAAAATAAATGCTAGAGTTCTCCTCAGTGTCCCTTTAAAGGAGTCATCATCATCATCAGCCTGACTACACCCACTGCAGGGCAAAGGCCTCTCCCATGTATCTCCAATTAACCCAGTCTTGTCAGCTGCGCACGCCCTATGCCTGCGAACTTCTTTATCTCATCCGCCTAACTAACCTTCTGTAGCGCCCTGCTAAACTTGCTTTCTCTTGGAATCCACTCCGTTACCCTTAAAGGCAAGCGGTTATCTTGCCTTCGTATTACATGCCTTGCCCAAGCCCATTTCTTCCTCTTGATTTCGACTAGCATATCATTAACCCGCGTTTATTCCCTCCCCCACTCTGCCCGCTTCCGGTCTCTTAACGTTACACGTATAATTTTTTTAAAGGAATACACACACAATTTTGGTGGCATGTTTTCCTTGACTACAATTATGCGGAAGACACTACTATGCATGAATCACTATGTGATATTCGCATACGGCCGCTAAATAACTCAAAATCGTTTACGAATACCTTCCACATAATAATCGTCACATCTATGTTTTATTCGTTTACATGGCCACGCCGTGGCCAAAAATGAGTGTTAAGGCGAGGAAAGGACCTCGTTCAAGATGGGTACTTGCTGGCATCAACTGACTGAGAACGTCCTCGCTTGGCAAAGACCTAAAGAAAACATGCGTACCAAAGAAAAAGGTCGGTGCAGCGCACGTGTGATGCGGTGAAAGCGCATTTCGGTAGTGCAAACCCCATGACACTGGTAGTGAACTTTCAAAAAAAAAATTTTTTTGCGGCACACAAAATTTATTCGAACAAAAGACTGTGGATTGCAAGCTAATAAGTCTATGTTTAAAGAGTAATCTCAAGTCTTTTATCTCGATGGCCTTTATGCTTATTTTGGTCTCAATCTAAGAAAAGCATCACTTTTTGCCAACTTTGGGACTGATTTTCTAAAAAAATACTCTTTAAAGAAAGATCAATATATTTTTGGCAGACGACTACTATTAAGTGGACGGTAAAAATTTTATTGTGATTGAAATATGAACAACGTTTATAATAACAAATTCTGGAAATGCACAATTTTTTGCTGCTTTATTGTACCGAGAAAAAGCAGCAATGTCTTATATGGGGGCAATAATGACGTTGCATCAAAGAACGATGCGTACGCGATAATATAATGAATTTGTTCTTTAATCTGCTTTCACGCCTGATTCAAAAATATTCACCTGCAAGCAACTTTCGCGTGTTCGCAAAAACTTCGAAAGGCGCTTACGTGAGATATTTTTTTCCTCGAAAATACTATAAAAAAGGTATTCACATACTCGACAATTAACCGAATTTTTTTCGACAAAATCAGTCACGGTCTTTTTTGGACCCTGTAACGTTTCCCATGAAATGACCCACAGGAAAAGGGGCACCTCCCCCTTTCCTTTTCCAACAAGGATGCGAGATTGCCATCTTTGACGTATGTTTTCGGTTGGAAAACGTAAGACGTCTTTCCTGAAATTTTGAAAGTTAAGAAAGATTAGTGCGAGGAAGCCCACTACTGCCAACACGAGAACCAAGGCCCATTTCCTGCCTAGCCCCTACTGTCCCGCTCCAGGGATCCCCTCTATGGTTTGTTGTGCCCTTGTACTCTTTCCACACCTTCCTCCGAACCATCTTGAAGTCAATTGCCGCGGCACTCCTTAGTTTACTCTGAAGGGGAGCTTGACATTTTTCGTTTCAACAAAGAATGTTTGACGGTCGTCTGAGAAACCACATCTTTTTCTTTTGGAAAGCAAATCTCTAAAATGCTGACTCATTTCCGCTAATGGTCCCTATACAGCTCGCTGGAGTGCTTTTGTCGCAGGGCAGTACCAACCAATTCCTAGGAGTCGCCTTATTGGGACCTAAGTTCCCGCCAACCCCCTCTCCTCCCCCTTCTCACTCCCTCCAGGCGTAGTGAACTGGTATCGCCAGGTATAAAGGACAGAGTCTAGAACTGGCTAAGCACAGTGCGTCTCTTCATCGACGTTCCAGGTACATCCTCTACGGTAGTTTTGAGTACTGCCAGCGAAGGTGTCCACTCAGTAACAGCAGTTCTCCACAAGACCTGGACTCCACGAGAGTGCGCCGAACCTTCCACGTCAGCGGCCAGCTGTGCGGTTATTTCTGATTATTTAGCATAGTGCTGCTGAGATTGTAACCGTGGACTCAGTCAGTGGCGTAATTCAAGAGACATCGTTCCTCGAGCTCGTTGTTTCTCCTGTGGGTTTCTCAGTAGACACAGGCCACTACCCACCGCGGGTTCGAGCTTCGCGCGAGCCAAGGGCCCCGATCAGCCGTCACCTCACGCACCCTGGGGCACCGCTGCGGCGGCGTTCAACCTCTGCAGAGAGGAGAGCGGCTCGCCGCAAGAAACAGGCCTCCAAGTTCACAAAGGAGACGTTTATTGACGCCGTCCTCCAGCGGCACACACACACGCTCAACAGTCACCCCGTCCCGGGGCGCGCTCAGAGCAAGGCTCCGGTGCGCGCTCGGGGCAACAAGAGAAATGCGCGCCGCTAGCACGCCGCTGCAGGAGATTGTCCCCGCGGCAGTGCTGTGATCTCTCTCGTGTCGGCCGTTGGGCCGTTTGCGAGAGAGAGTGGGCAGTCAACGCAAGGTGCGCCTGTCAGAGGTCGTTGGAACCCTGGACAGGTTCGAGCCGCGGCGGATCAAGGACCCACGCTGGCGAGCTCGAGTATGAACTGGTCCGAACGGCAGAGGCCGGCCCGGACGAACAGTAACGTACGCACTTTACGCTGTCTCGGAGGGGTCTCTCTCTCTCTCTCTCTGGGCCCCGCTCGGACGGTCGCGCGCCGCGCGACCACCCCAAACGGGTCCCGAATTCCCGCCAAAAGTCACCAATGGCAAAGGCCCTTGAGAAGCCGGGGGCGGAGCTGCGGCCGAATGACAGCGATTAGCCACCAGCCGTCTCTCCGCCGCCCGAGGCGGGAGAAAGGGAAAGAGGGCGACGCGGGATGCCGCGCAGACGCCACGGCGGGAATCTAGCAGGCTTCCCACATCCTCCTCTCCTTAAATGCCCTCCTACCCTTCGGCGATTGCATGCTGCAAAATAATAATAAAAAAAATTAATCCATATAAAACTACCACACTTCAGTTCCAGCCATAAACTCAAACGACAAACAAATAAGAACAGAAAACAAACAACACTTGCATATGTTTCAAAGAGACAAATCTAACTACACTGTACACTGTACACAAGGCCAGCTAACCGGTGGCCTGCAGCCTCACAATGTTCGGTGGCGCGGCCCATTGGGCCTGTCGGCGGCCCACTCACGCTTTTGCTGCCATGTCCTCCACAAGGTCATCAAAGTTGAGCATGAGGACATTGACGACGCTCGACGATCCCGAAGAGCCGCACGAGAAAAGGTGCTGTCCTTCCTGCCCCCCTCTCGGCGTTGCCTTTGATCTTGGGAACACGCACATAATCCCAGGCACGCACCGGCACAGAAGCGGACATTGTTCAGTGACAACGACCCGCTTGTCGGAATCGTCCCGAGGCGCCGTGGCCGCGAGACACCATGCCGCGAGACACTCGCTCCTTAACGAGCAAACCACTCCCCAGCCGGAAGGGGAGACTTTCGTCGACCCCTCCGCGAACCAGCCGGTCCCGTGTTCGCGAGGAAGGCCGCACCCGTGGGGTCAGAACGTAAATGAAAAGAAGGCGCGCTGTACAAAAGAAGGCCATCTCTGCGCTACAATAAAAGTGCAATCGCGAGTAGGCTGAAGTTTACATATGCACAAGTCTGGTTTAAAAAAAACTGAACGCCAACGCAAACGTATATTACATATGTACAGATCTCGGAACGTTAGAAGAAACAACGAATAAACTGGAAACAAAAACATGCCACAGACTGACTAAAACAAACAAACGACTAAATAACTGCAAAAGGCTGGAACTGAGCATGCGGCAAAAAAAAAAAAAAGAAGCCGCCGTGCTTCACCTGGGGTAGGGCCCGGCGTGAAAGCTCGCCCGCTAGCTGAGGCTGCGTGCCTTCGGTTGCGGAAGAGTCCGCCATCCGGCATCAATCACATCGGTGACCGTCGCCTCAGATTGTACCGGTGCTCGGTACGGTTGCGTTCCGCAGCACCAGTTGTGCCTTTGCGCTTGCTTGTGATACCAATGGGTACCGACGCAAGCTCGTGAGACCGTGACGCATAGGCCTTCAGGTCTGCGATGTGGGCACGGCTGGATTTTCCCGTAAGGGGATCCTCCAGCAGGTACGCGAGCGGCGACCAGACTGACCACTCGGTACGGACCAAGCCACTTAGGAGCGAGCGAAGCTGAGAACCCCTTGCTCCCATCACTAAGAACGCGTGGTTGCGCTTCAGGACAAGATCGCCAGCCTGAAAAGTCAGGCTGCAGTGCTTGCGGTCATACTGAGCTTTCTGTTGGGCTCTGGCTGCCGCCAAACTCTGCCTTGCTCTGTTGAGAGCCCGACCAAGCCGGTCCCGAAGCGTCGACGCATAAGCAGAGCAGTCTGCCCGCGTCTACTCATCCCCGAGCTGGCTCTGCACGACGTTTGACATCGGATTCGCCAGCTCCCTCCCGAAATTGAGGAAGGCGGGAGAGAAACCAGTTGAGCGATTCTCAGCTGTTCGAATGGCGAACGCAAATTCGCTCAAATGGTCTGCCCATTCCTTTTGACACCCGGCAAAGGCCGCCAGCATTCGCTTGAGCGTTCGGTTGACTCGATCGGTCAAGTTGGACTGGGGATGGTAGAGTGAAGTGGTGTAGTGCTCAATTCCGAGGGAACGGCACGTGTTACCGAACACCCGAGCGGTGAAATAGGACGCATTGTCCGTGATCAGTCTTTCCGGAAAGCCGAACCGACAGAACACTTCCTGGAGTTTATCCAGCACCGCTCGTGCTGACACTTTCCGAAGCGGCTACAACTCGACCCATTTGGAAAAATGGTCAGCTACTACCATCAGGTGAATGAACCCCTGCTTACTCCTGGGGAAAGGCCCCATCAGATCGCAGGTGGCAATCTGCCACGGACGCACACTGTCAATTGGTTTCATCATTCCGGGCGGCTTGCCGCCCCTTGACTTCACCGCTTGACAGACATAGCAGGAACGGCAATAGCGGAAAATGTCACGCTTCATGCCGGGCCACGTCACCGATTGACTCAGTTTTGCAAAAACTTTGGAGCCACTCAGGTGACCGGCCAGTGGTTCGTCATGAGAAAATCGCAACAGTGCGCCTCTCAGACTTTTGGGGATAACCACCTTCAACGGGTCAATGGACTCATCATCGGTGGCTATGTATTTCAGCACGAGCCCGTCATGGTCCAGCAAATATGAATCCCCCGTGGCTCGCCGCGACACACGCTGGCTTTCACCCCCTGCGCCCGCTACAATACAAGTAGCGTCCCGGCGCTCCGTCTCCCTGAGACCATCGCTCATCTCGCGACACATGGGGTCATTTTGCTGGGCTTTCAGCAGCTCTTTCCGGCTGAAAACGATTCCAGTTACCCCACAGGGGGGCCTGGTCTCGTCCCCCTTCAGGTTTGCAGCCAAAATTTCCGCTCGCGACGGCGTCTCCGAGGCGCTCACGCGGAGCTTTGCCTCTCGCCCGCTTTGCGAAGCGCTGCTTGCCTGGTTAGCGGAATGGGTTAGCCCGTTTGCGGGCTCCCCCTCCTTGCCGCCCGGCGGCTCGTCCGCTTTTTCGCCCGCTCCGCCTGCTGGCGTCAAGGCGCCGCTGGCGAGTGGGGCACGGGATAGCGCGTCAGCTACCACGTTCCAGCTCCCCTTTCGATACTGCACCGAAAAGTCGTAATGCTGTATCAGGAGAGCCTAGCGCGCCAGCCGACCCGCAGGCTCGCGGAGCCGCATCAGCCAAATGAGCGCACTGTAGTCTGTCTGCACCACGAATTGTGTTCCGTCAAGGTAGACGTCGAATTTCCGCAGTGCAAACACGATGGCGAGGCACTCCTTCTCGGTCACGGAGCAATTCCTCTCCGAGGGCAGCAAGGAGCGGCTGGCAAAGGCCAGCGGCTGCAGCACGCCATCGAAGTCCTGTAGGAGAACTGCTCCTAAACCCAGATCGCTCGCGTCAGTCTGGACTACGAACTGTCTCGTCAGGTCGGGTAGCCTGAGCTGCGCTGTCTCGAAAATGGCACTAGACAGGAGGCGAAAGGATCGCTCTTGCTCGGGGCCCCATCGCCACGCGGCAGTCTTTCCCAAGAGCTTGGTCAAGGGTGCCTGCACGCGGGCACAGGACGGGATGAACGACCGATAGAAATTGGCTATTCCCAGAAAACGGCGGAGGCCGCGTACGTCCTTGGGCGCGGGAAACTCGAGTATGGCTCGCAGTTTGTCCGCATCGGGCTCAATGGAGCCCTCGCCCAGCGTGAACCCTAGCAACTGAACTCGGGTCCGCGCTATTTGGGCTTTCGCAGGATTCAAGGTCATCCCAGGAGCCCGTACCCTCGCGAGCACGTCGGCAATGTGGCCTAAGTGCTCATCGAAGGTTCGTGAATAAATCACGATATCGTCCAGGTAGCGCATGGCATGAGACCATTTAGCTTCCCCTAGGACGCGGTCCATGAGCCTCTGAGAAGTCGCAGGACCATTGCAGAGACCGAAGGGCATGCGAGTGAACTCAAACAGCCCTCTGTGGCACGTGAACGCGGTCTTAGACCGGTCAGCGTCCGCCATCTGGACCTGTAGGTAACCTTTGGAGGCATCTAGCGTGGAAAAGTACCTCGCACTGCCCAGGTTTCCTACGATTGAGCTGATCGTCGGGAGCGGATAGGCATCCTTTCGAGTCAGCGCATTCAGACGGCGATAATCCACACACAACCGGTGGCGCAATCTTTCTTAGACACCAACACAACCGGAGACGCCCAAGCGCTGGACGAGCGACGGATAATGTCCGCCGACAGCATCTCATCCAGCAACCCATCGACCACCTGCCTTTTCGCAAGGCTGACGGGTCTGGGGTTGCACTTCAAAGGAAGCGCATCTCCGGTGTGGATCTTGTGGCTCACTAGATTAGTACAGCCAGGTTGATCCGTGAAGAGCTCATCGTACTGACGCAACAGTGCTGTCAAACGAGCCTTCTGAGTGTCATCCAACGTTACCGCAAAGGCGGCCAGCGGATGTGGTGCCTGGTCGTGCCGCGCCGCTCGGTCCCAAAGGGGAGCGTGAACGACGGAACGCTCGACACAAGAGCTTGGCCCTGGTCGCTGAGCGTGGCACTCTCCGAACGCCTTC
Source organism: Amblyomma americanum (assembly GCF_052857255.1). Classification (NCBI taxonomy): domain Eukaryota; kingdom Metazoa; phylum Arthropoda; class Arachnida; order Ixodida; family Ixodidae; genus Amblyomma; species Amblyomma americanum. The sequence goes on from NC_135497.1 coordinate 41,963,381, forward strand.
ACTGCGCAGGCAGTTATTGGCGCCGGTGGGCAGATGAACAGCTTCAGCTGGGAAAATGGTCCGTCGCGATAGCCGCCATTCGCAATGTCCACCACGATCCCGGTTTTCAGGAGAAAGTCCCTTCCGAGAATCACGGGCACACTGAGGCCGGGGAGGTGGATGAAACGCGTGCGTCTCGTCCGCTCTCCCCACCTGACAGTCAGCCTCGCGGCGCCAGCCGAATGGGCTACGCCTTTCGCAAGGTTGAATGTCGTACGGCAGTCCCGCAAGAGCACCAAGTGCTTTTGCAAGTGGGACAACACCTCTTCACCGAACAAGGAGGCAGTGGCTCCCGTATCCAATAACGCCAAAAATTCGCGGCCAGCAATGGTGACCGGAATAAACGGCGCGTGCGCATTAGCAAGGCAGCTTGCTCTGTACGCTGAGGGGATTAGCAAGGATTGGGCCGGTCGTCCCTTTACGACTGACCCGCGCCGCCGTTTCCCTGCCTCAAAGGAGACCTGTTTACGGGGCATTCTCTCGCTAAGTGCCCCGTCTCTTGACAGCGGAAACAGCGCACACCGCCGCGAGCTTGGTAGAGGAACAATGGCGCCTCTCCCTGCCTGGTTCCGCCCGTTGCACGGCCAAAGGGCTGGCTGATTCGGGTTTCCCCCTCCGCTGTGCGTACGGGCACTTGGCGTCCCTGGGCAGGCGGTCCAGAAAACGGTGCAGCGCAGGCTGTCCGTCTCCTGTAGGAGTAGGGATCGAGAACTCGTTCGCTCAACTCCCATACTTCGTTTTGCCCGCTAACGGCTGCAGAGGCAGCGAGTACGGGTGGTCGCCGATTGGGTCGGGTCATGGCCCCTCTCCATGCACAGCGTGGCTCGAGGGCCTCGCTTGCCGGCGGTGGCGGACTATAGGAGCGCGCGGCGCCTTGAATGCGCTTTGCCTCGGCGGCCAGTTCCTCAAAATCTCGGAACCGGCCTCCGCGCAGGTATGCCTAAAAAGTCGGATGTGCCTGCCTGATCGTCTTTCCACACGTTCCTCGTTCGAGGCTCGGGGCTCGGCGATTGAGAAAAGGTCCTCCATCGCACGTACGTACTCCAGGAGTGACTCATCCGGAGCCTGTGTACGGAGCTCCAACTCTCGCCGCATCCTACGCTCATAGTCAGCGGGCAGGAATTCGCGCAAGAATGCTGCACGGAACTCCTCAAGAGTCGCTGCCCGGTGGCCGGAAAGCCGATGCCACCTAGCTGCGGTGTCAGTCAGTGCTGCGGGGATGATGTGTGCAAGCACAACCTGATCAGTGAGACCCATAGCTCTCTGGTAATGGGTGAGGGACTCAAGGAAATCCCGGGCACTGAGGAGGTCATCATACCCGCGGTATGTTGGCATGAGCAAATTGACAGTGGGGTGAGACACCTTCGGCGCGGCCAAAAGCGTCTCAACCGCCCCTGACAGCGACTGAATCATCTGGGCAGCACTTCTTAGCAGCGACTGCGCCCCGGCTTCAGAGGAGGCTTGGGCGGGCTCCACGAACGCATGAGCCAAGGCGCCCAGTTCGATGAGCGGCGCGGTTTCCACAGGGAGCCGGGCCAGCGCCTCACCGTTCCCAGAGCAGAATTGACTGCTCGCGGGGCACGGCTGCTGCTGTGCAGGACGGCCGGTTGCGGCAGCGTCGCACGCACCGCTTTCGCACTGGGTGCAAAGCACGCACAGCGGAGGCATGTGATTGACGGGTGCACCGCAGGGTGCTCCCGATACAGCTCCAATGGGAGCTGCGTGATCGACGTTGGGGGTTGTACCGCCGTATGCCCCAATGGGGGCCGCGGCCAACAACGGTGTTTGGCTATTTGAAGAAACAGCCGCCAACGGATCAAAGGACACTACGACTCCTAAGGGAGCCGACACGTAGCTGCCGAGTGCCCCGATGGGGGTGGCAGACATGGTGCGCAAGCGTGATTGTCAAGGCGACCTGCTCGGCAAATGTGCTATCAAAGGCTAAGAGCCAGTGACTTAGCACGTTGGGCGCCAGTTGTGGGTTTCTCAGTAGACACTGGCCACTACCCACCGCGGGTTCGAGCTTCGCGCGAGCCAAGGGCCCCGATCAGCCGTCACCACACGCACCCTGGGGCACCGCTGCGGCGGCGTTCAACCTCTGCAGAGAGGAGAGCGGCTCGCCGCAAGAAACAGACCTCCAAGTTCACAAAGGAGACGTTTATTGACGCCGTCCTCCAGCGGTACACACACACACTCAACAGTCACCCCGTCCCGGGGCGCGCTCAGAGCAAGGCTCCGGTGAGCGCTCGGGGCAACAAGGGAAATGCGCGCCGCTTGCACGCCGCTGCAGGAGATTGTCCCCGCGGCAGTGCTGTGATCTCTCTCGTGTCGGCCGTTGGGCCGTTTGCGAGAGAGAGTGGGCAGTCAACGCAAGGTGCGCCTGTCAGAGGTCGTTGGACCCCTGGACAGGCTCGAGCCGCGGCGGATCAAGGACCCACGCTGGCGAGCTCGAGTATGAACTGGTCCGAACGGCAGAGGCCGGCCCGGACGAACAGTAACGTACGCACCTTACACTGTCTCGGAGGGGTCTCTCTCTCTCTCTGGGCCCCGCTCGGACGGTCGCGCGCCGCTCGACCACCCCAAACGGGTCCCGAATTCCCGCCAGAAGTCACCAATGGCAAAGGCCCTTGGGAAGCCGGGGGCGGAGCTGCGGCCGAATGACAGCGATTAGCCACCAGCCATCTCTCCGCCGCCCGAGGCGGCAGAAAGGGAAATAGGGCGACGCGGGATGCCGCGCAGACGCCACGGCGGGAATCTAGCAGGCTTCCCACACTCCCAAGCGCCCTGCGACGGAACAGACCACAAAGTGCCATCGTCAGGTGAGACTTCTTTCTAATCCGTCAGTTGTTAAGGCCTACTGTCTGTTTGTAACGAGGGCAACGAATAATGGCAACATAAATATCGAAGCGACCGCTCAAGCGCTAGAGTAACAGGGCGAATAAACATAAGCAAACATGGAGCCGTGCCAGCATCTTTCCTTCGTAGTAAGTTTTAGCCATCGTGCATGTTGGTGTTCATATGAGTGGCGAGATGTCTGGGCCTTTCTGTTTTGGCTTCCCTTCGGTGCGAAATGACCTTAAGTCTCTCACTGATGGTCAGCTCTCACGAAAGACCGACCGCAGCGGCGTGTTTGCTTTGGCTTCTCTTCATTGCTTGCCGTTTAAATTTCCTAAATTTATATTACTTACCAATGTAAACTACCGCTGACAATGTGTAGCAGTACACCTTAAGCACATTTAACTCCACCAGTGAGCTAAATAGATTTACCGTATTCATTGCCACAGATAGCTTCGCAATGTGCAAACCTAACTCACTCTGGAGGGACCATCCATAATGATCCGGATGGCGACGGCAACTCGGCGCGCGCGACACTTAGTTGAGCAGGATTTTCAGGTTCGCTGTTTTCTTTTGCGCGCGTATACACCCTAGAAAAAGTAATGCTAAACGCTGTGTTGTGTACTGCCACAGCACTGATATGAATTTTGCACGGACGAACTTGTACCGTTTTCCGACGAAGTGTAATTGGAAGCAGGAGCGGAGGAAACGTAGGATTTAAATCGTTCGCAGTCTGGAAGACGCTCTTCTTTTATAACCCCCCCCCCCTTTTTTTTTGGCGGAGTTAGTTTCTTCACTCATGCGTTTATTGTTGTCTTAAACAAGCTGTAAAAGGCCGCCTGCCTGTTTCACGTACTTTTTGGAGCGATGCAATGTAATAAGAATAATGCGGGGAATACCCCCATTGTTTCCTTTCCGGCGCTTTGTTTTTCATCGGCATGTGGAAGACGGCGTCACTACTTTCCTTCCATTTTGTCAATGGTTCTCTCAATTCATAGACGTGGCCGGATTGAGAAAGCTTAAAGGAGATGGACACCTACCTTTTCGGTGTGCGTTTTATTCATGGTAATGACGCGTAAGGCATTATGATACGTGAATTACTACTTGGGATTCTCCTAGGACGGCTAAATAATTGATAATCGCATTTCTGCCTCGTGCTCTTTCGGTTTTAACAGTCGAATGAGGACTGTGACGTCAACGTGCGCGTACAGGTCACGTAAGAGATAAAAAACAGCAATAAAATCGCTACTTCAACATTCACTGTTATTCCGGGTATTGAAGAAGGCTAGCTTCAACCCTGCAGTAAATTAAAACGATTATTCAGCGACTATAAGGACGCTTTCCAACGCCTCACGTGACACAAAAGCGCACTCTGAGGTCACAGCCACCGTTCTGCTGTTGAAACCGAAACAGCACGAGAGAAAATATTCAACTAAAAATTATTAACGGTCACAGGCGAATATCAGGTGGTGGTTCATGCGTAGTATTGTCTTCCGCATCATTGTGGAGAAAAGAACATGCCACTAAATTAAGGTGTCTATACCCCTTTAATGCCTTTAGTGAAGTTCTCACCTTGGGAGAACTCGTCAGGGTGTTAGCCGGCCGAAACCTTGGTGCGTCTACAAACACAGGAGGCTCTCCTCTGCACCGTCATCTGCGATGATGCGTGATTTGCTTTCGTTCGCTTATCATGCCGTTTGAGAACGGCTTTTCGTGTAGAGCTTCCTAGGCTGTGCGGTTTTTGAACGGTATACAGGAGGTCACTGCATGTCGGACTCCGCGAAAATGTTGTGTGATTCGGCGAAAGACCAGTATTTAGGGGTATGTCCGGGTTCACAACACATATTCATCGTGAAGTTGTGTAAAGATCGCTTCGAAATGACACTGCATACTTTGTCACAGTCTTCTTCAAAGCAGTGACCGACTGGCAACGAATGGCTGCTCCAGGGGTGCTGTGCGAGGCGAGCAGAACGTTTCCGAAAGTTGTGTTTACGTGTGTTTTTAAATGTCGCGCTCCACTACCGTACATGTCAGCCTAAAGGAAGAGGGGGGGGGGGGGGCGACTACTATACGCGCATGTTTTGCGTGTTTCAAAAATTGAGTGCCTTTGAAATGACGTTTCAGACTTTCACAGCCGGTTCTAGGAAGTACGTTGTCCCAAACTTTTAACAGTAACAAAGGTTGCTCCTTTAAATGCAACGTGTTAAATGCTTCTCTTGGCTAGGCTGGTTGTTCGTTCAGCGCATGACGTGGCAACCAATAACGTGGCAGAGCGCTGGACAGACAGGTGCCTGGCGGGCGCACGGTGCCTGAACCAAACTTCCCTTTGACATGTACCTGAAAATACCCATTTTTAATGCGAAAGCATTAACTTTGTTTCAACTGCGGTGAAATGCATTGCAGGAATGCGGAAGCATTGACGCCTCCTCGTTTTTATTTGCCTCTCTTTGCTTCACTTGTCCCTTCTCGTCATATTTACTCTATTAAGCACGGATTTAAATTCACGCCGTGTCTAAATTACCACAATTAATTGTCTTACTTATTGAAGGTACATGAATTGCCCATTTTGGGTTTTCAAACTTGCTGCCCAACGTTGCCCTGGCTCCGCTCACTTTTTGGACATTTTTGGCTCTATTTAATTTACGAATTAACTTTTGGACACAATTCTTTATTCGACATCAACCTCACATTATCCTCTTTCCATTACATCCATCCCTTTGGCACTACTTCTAAGCTCCTCACAACTGCTGCGGACACGATCATGTCCACATGACCTAGTAATGCTTTCGCATTAATAATATTTTCACCACAACGTCACTGATTAAAGAACAAAACGTTTGTGCAGACATTTGTTTTCAACTGCTGTATTTCGGCACCGCTCTCGGGACCCGCTCAGGAGGTATATATGCATATATCGGAACGCTAGCAAAGGCGGCATATCGGCGGCCTGACGACTGCGCGCTGCGGTCACGTGATGTGGGTCACATTTTGCACGGTGCTGCAGCAATTTGATCACATGACCGTCCGCCATCTTGAAATCTCGAACGGTTAGGAAACGTTAGAATGCGAGTAGTAAGAGACACTTGTCTTAATAGGCTGGTGCGACAGCTTCCCTTGGGTCCACTGCGCCACAGAAGTATCTGGGGTTGTTTGCGACTACAGCGCCGCCGCAAGGCAACGAGACTCCTTTAGACGGTCACGACTAAAGCGAGGTACCTTCCATCTGCAAATAAACGCAAGTTTATCGTGAAATTTAAAAACAAACGCGATTTAAATAAGCTGACTACGAGAGCAGACCTCAGTGACGCCGACATATTGAATCGGTACAGGCGCCGCTTATAGGTATTGAAAATCACCAACACACGGCAGGATGCACGCTGCAATGCTAACTCAGAGAACACTGCCGGCGCCGCAGGCGGAGTATGCGGAAGCGGTGATATATTCTCTAAATTTTGTTTTTTGCAGCGATAGCTCTATCTCCCGCGCTTTTTCACAACACGCGCCGACCGCTTAACAAAGCTTGCGCCGCGGGTGTGTGAGGAGGAGCGCAGCCATCGCTACGAATCAGTAGGAGAGGAACGCCACCTGCGCGCTAACCAGGCCAGTCACAGTCATAAATATGGTCGGTGAGAGGGAGCACCAGCTGCTGGCCAAGAGGACAAGGGCAAGCACAGTCAAAGCTGCGGAGACAAAGGCACAAAGTAGATAATCACGATTTTTGCCGGTCGCTGTCAGTAGAGGGCGAAGAGTGTAGCGAATCCTGTGACATTGTAGACACGGGTTTCCCGAAAAATGTATAGGACAGAGGACACCCGCGTCCATGAGAAAGCATCTGCCGCGGGTTACCCTTAAAAATGCCGCGATTTTCGCAAGTATCAAAGGTGCCAAGCAGGATGGTGTTCTGTACTTCCACGGCCGGACTGTTGGAGAGAGTCCGCGAAGCTCGCGCTTACTTCCCGTCTATACCGGCCACGTTACTTCGTCTCATCTATCTCATCTCCGCTGTCCCTGAGTTGTTTCTTTTGACCGAACCGGCAGTTATTGTTTTACCCGAGTCGTTCACGCCCACGGCGACAAAGAAGTAGCCTCCTTCGTATTCCGCCGCATCTGCAAAGGTTGTGTATTCCGAGCCTTCTAGCTTGCCTTCGTGGACATTTGGTTTTGCTCTCCTCTTGCCTTCGTAATAAGCAGGGTGCATGTTTTTTTGGAATGGTTTTAAAAGTCAGTAATTTTCTCAATTCGATTAGTAACTTTGCCCGCGCGTTTCTATTCGGGATTCTGTCATGTAGTCTTAGGTTGCTCAAGATCTTCCACTCCGCTGGTGTGGTTGCGAGCCTCCTTAATTGTGCAAATATATGTACCTCCCATAGTCTCGTGGTGGTGTTGTAGACCCCCAGTTTAAGAAGTCTTTCCGTAAAGGTGCAGTGGGGCATTCGCGTGGCTGCTTTTTAAGCCTGCCTTATGATCATCTCTATTTTAGATAGCCAGACATTATCACGTTTTATGGAGCTGAAAAAATACGCCGCCACCTACTGGCTTAGCACAAGTTCCTTCTCTAGAGCGGTGGGAGGCTATAATGGCCAGCTCAGACGCGTTGACGTAAGTGCGGGCCACTGAGTGGGCTCACAAGGCCGCCAAGAGCAATTACCACTAAGGTTCAGTGCTGGCAGTAAATGCTGTCTATACAATACAATCCCTCATGGCTCAGTTCGGTTGTCTACTCAGATGTATGACAGTTACTGCGCATTTCCTTTCTACAAAAAAAAAACTATTTTCAGTTTCATCTCATCCGTTCATCTGTTCACCCTCGGCGCCGTTGAGGTGTTGAGCAGCAAGCAAGAGTGAGAAAAGTTACTGCATTTATCCTTTATCATAACCATTTTGCAAACTACACAGCTTACTCGGAGCGCAACTGTTGTGATTTAATAATTTAATATATTTATTAATTGCCTTTGAGGAAAGGAAATGAGCAGTAATTGTCTCACATATCTGTGGACATGCGAGCCTCGTTTCGCCTCCACCCCTGTAGCCGCGACAGGGTTCGAACCCAGGAACTCCGGCCCAGTTCCTGATAGCCCTAGTCACTAGGAAACGCATCGCTTTCCAAGGACACCTCAACCATGCCCTAAAGAAATGGAGGAAAAAAAAGCTACAGTAGCGAGCTGCAGAAAATTCATCTGTAAGTGAAGAACAGCGTTCAGCGAACCGTTGCACCAAAACCTCTACCTTGCCCTACTAAATGCTGTCACTTCGCGTTTGTGGCTTAGTCTTCTGCAAGAAGTATCGAGGTGGAGGACGGATATTTCATTCACTGACGTTCAGATCGCGTCAGTAATTCTAAGATTGTGCTCAGTTTAAAATTATGAAGCCAATTTTCACTGTAATGCATAACGCAGTGTTCCCCAAAGCCGTCACGACGCGAGTGTACTCCACTGAAGGATAAAAGTCTGTCTCATTGGCATCTGATTAGCTACGTTCGGCGGCAGCCGCAGTCACGCTAGCTCAACAAACGTTCATTTCGCCTCTATAGCTGAACCTCGGCCACTGCGTTTTCTGTTCCTGGTGTTATCTTTGTAAACTTGACATAACATCTTTGACCCTTCACCACTGTTTAGTTTATAACACTTATATAATTTTTATTTCTTTTCGAGTCTTGAAGCTGAAGCTTGTCCTGCGCTGGAGTCCCCACATTGAACCGAAGCACAAGTCCCTTCCGCTAAACACGCCATGGCTACTGCAAAGCCATCCGTGTTAGAAGAACGTACGCCATTAACCCTGCGCTGCACCAGAAGTAAAGCGGCACCACTGTGTAAGCTGGTTCGACGTGTCGCCGAGTATAACAAGGTTCTCTGGAACGTACGCCTTGGGATAAGAGTGGAAAATGGCCTGGGTGAATTGGGCATCGCTATTTCCCCGGGAATCGTAGTCATGGACCCTTGGGAAGACCCAAGTATTGACTGTGAAAGCCTAGACTTCGCCATTATTTTGCAGGTCGACGTCCTCGCCCATCATCACTGCATTGTGGCCGTCGAGCTGACTTTCTTTGTAGCGAGCAACTCTTTCCTCCTCAGCCTTCTTCAAGACATGTACAGCGTCCGTAAGGTGACCATCTCAGATGTAACGTGCTGTGAAACAAAAGTCTTTGAAGCCCTGGAGAAGCTTGCCAACCCCTCGGACCAAAATTATTCAGACGAAGGGGGAAAAATACTTCTGCTTCTCTGTAAGACTGCCACTGTTTGTAATCCCTAAGGAGCAGGGCAGCATCACCCTTACTGCGCTGGATGTCGCCGATCTGGAATTTAGCACCAGCTGCGCACGACAGTTGATAAACATATTCTTGCAGAATAACACCATAAGTGACTTAACCGTCGGCTCCTGCGTGTTCACTTATGACTGCGTCGACCTCCTTCATGGCTTCGTCCTCTACCTGCAAAAACACCGCTCGCCGCTCAAGAAGCTGAATGTGCGAACACCCGAGGCCAGCATGCACGCACTAGAGTCTCTGGTCAAGGCCATTGCACAAACAACGACGCTAGAACAGTTGGCCATTGACATAGATATCTACGATGCCGAAGACAAAGCCCTCTTATCCGAAGTAATCGCCCGGAACCGTACTCTGCGTACGCTAAGTGTTACGTGGACGAGAAACTGCCTCATGTCCACCATCTTCTACGGCTTCGACCATCTCTCCGGAGACGCAGCCACAAGGATCGAGCCGTGGCTGTTAGCGCTGCCAGAAAACGCTACACTTTTGGCGCTGACCGTAGACCTCTTTGGTTTCTCAGAAGAGGAGTGCTGCGCGTTCTTTCTCGGCCTGGCACTCAACAAAGCTCTCCAAAATGTCGACATAAGCCATCTTCCAGTATGCGCTGACCTCAGGGAGATATGCCAAATCATTCGTGATTCCCGCTTGGTGAAGGCCATTCACATTGAAGATCACCACCTGAGCATCGGTAGCCTTTCCATGCTTCCCGAATGCCCCGAGGCGACGTCCCTCACGGTCATCTCTTTCCACCTCAACAATTCGGAGATTTTGCGCGTAACCTTCGAAATCCTCGCCTCCTGCAATCACTTGAGTTCACTTCGCGTGTGCGTGCAATACTGCTTCCTTGATAAGATCCAGTCTGTCATGGCGGCCTCTATAATGGAAGCAAGCACACTGAAGGAGTTAGAAGTGCGAAGTGTGCGTCTACGTCGATGTACCTGAGGTCGAAGACCAGCAGCATGACCCTGACACCGAAAAGCTTCTGGCGAAAGCGCTGGCTTCCAACGTCAACCCCACCAGAATCACACTCAGAGAGCTGCGTCTGAGCGAAGACCACTGTGAGTTCCTTGCGAACGCTTTTGTCAACAGCCAAAATCTCTCCGCGCTCTCGTTCGCGGTGCCCAGCCGCGATAGCAACACTGTCTTCTTGCAGACGCTGGTGTCGGGCATCGAAAGCAATCACCACCTGCTCCGCGTCGATCTTCAAAGTTGCAAAGGCCATGATGCAGAGCTCGTCGTCATCCGGAACATCACGAGGCGCAACGCCAGCCTCGTCGCCAGAGCAGCCCGCTTCGTGACGGATGACACGATCCTTACAACGCACGCGCGGCCGATCTGGTGTCGGGACATGAAAGGATCCTCCGCATCGTTCAAGAAAATGTTGGCGTCGAAGCCAGTGAAGCGGCGACAATGCTGAGGCGCGCCTTGGGGCTTCAATGTTTGACGGAACTCGACGAGTACATGAGACTGGCTGGCGTTGTCAAGCGACGGGTGCAGTGCATCGGAGGACTCTGGAGCTCCGTGCAAATCGACGACCTCAGGAGCCACTGCTGGATTCACATCCGGACATTTCTGATTGTGGACGACGTTGTGGGCGCTGACTGCTCGTGAAGCTGTGATCGGACCTAGTATGGAGATCACCTTGCAACGTTGTTCTTTACCTGGTTTGTATGAAAAAAATAAACATGATTTTAATTAGTAAACATTTTTCTCGCTTGCATGTGCGCCACACTTAACACTGGGGTGTTATGTATGAAATGAAGGCCTCGAATCGGGCTAATTCCCACGCATGTGTGGTTGTGCGCACTAGACTTAATTGCTCTCAGATATATCAAGTGATCATAGTGTACAACTAGGTTACGAAAAGCATGACATTGCGGCACTACACCTAAAACGAGATCGAAATGCATTCTGACCCGCAGGTGGTAATACCAGTGAGGACTGACTGCACCTCGAGAGGAATTAGACCGGCAGCGCACCTTCCCACATTTAAAGAGATATAGGTAACGTGCAAAAAAATGCGGACAAATTTTGGATAGCAAATAGTCAATAAAATAAATATAGTGATAGCCCGCAATGCTCAAAATCTCGCAACCCTAAAGGTGCGTGGCATCCAGGCAGGGAAAGAACCACGCTTAATGGTTGCATAAAGGTGGATTTATCTGATCATATGCTGTGGCAAATACACCGCTATTCGCGTAACCTGCAAATAACTTTCGAATAACGTGTATTTCTTAACTTCTGACATCTTCGGGCGAGTAAGACTTGATGACTTAGACAGCCACAACTATACATCTCACAGAATTAGTAATTATTTTTTCAGGCATTTATCTGTTCACAATAATATGTGGAGACCTTCAGTGCCCTATTCAGTAGACATCACTGGAAATTGTATACATGGATTAATTAAATCAATAAGAAGTTTCTAGTTAAAAACACTCACAACCAAGCAGAACCTCGTTCATATGTGTCATGGGCGACTGCCATGATATCAACGAATATGTCGCACCACAGACCTGTTTAGATCAGTGTATCAAGAGATTGCGCGAAAAACCTTCGTGGTCCTCTTTTTGAATGTCGTTTTTTAGCTCCATCACCAGAGCAGCTTCGTTTCGAAGTATGAGTATATCTTGTTGCCTATGGCCGGAATATTGGGAACGAAAGCATCGCCCATCATGCCTAGCGTATTTTACCAACAACAGCACTGCCAACTCATGTGACCGGAATTGCGAACTGAATGGTTCGTACATCAAAATTTGGCATCAATCAACGTGCGGTGACTCTGCGAAATGAGAGTTATGAAGCAGTTTTGGCGCTGGCGCACTTTAATAGCTATGTCGGCTGCTTAGAAAATATGTCATGCTAATGCTGATCTCTTCTTGACGGCAATTTTCAACCAGAACGCTTTCGAGGAGTTCGCACGAAGCTAAGTAGGGTGCCAACTCGCCGCATACCCTATTCTAAAATTCCAACAGCGCAGCATACTGAAAACAGTGAGATAAAATCACACTAAAATAAAAAGAAAAACTTGCGAACAGAATTCATTCGGTAAGCCACCAATGAAACTATTTCCACTCTTGCTAAGACATCCCTGTCTTCAAGATACAGCAGTTTCTGCTCAGTGCAAATGAAGGCTTCCTTGTGCCAGATGGAAGTACCTTCTCATTATTGAACGTTACTCTCCACTTCCATGTGTACTGGGAAATTGTCAGCAACACTGTAGGTTGTGAACGCCAGTGTCAAATGTTCCGCCTGTGTGATCAGTGGTGCTCGCATTATTTTATCACTATGAAATTATCTTCCTTCTGTCCTTCATCCGTTGTTCGCGCTTCGGGCAGCTACCTTTTCAAGGCGTATGATAGCAGCCCTTATTGAAAGCACTTCTTTTTTGGTTTTTTTTTACAAAGGGCATCTATTTAAACCTGATCTTGAAAATTGGGTTGAAAAAAAATGAAGATTGGTTTTTGCGGAAAGAAAATAGCTCAGTATATGTTTCGCATATCGGCGGACAGTAAGTTAAAATTGTGTACTGTACCGAGATACAGAATCTAAGGGAGATACAGCATCGCCCTCGCACTAACCCTTCCCCACAAAAGAACTAGCTCGAAAAAATTGGATATCTGATAAGATTCGATGTCAGATGACCCTTTTCAAATTAATCCTACAACAGAAGACCCACCAGCAAGGAGTGGCTCCATGTTTGACGTGTCAGTAGGAAGCAATGCTAGCGCCACTGCGTGGAAGGCGTCGTTCCGAGTGACTCCTTTGCGCCGCTCTGCCATGTAGCGCTTGTAGAGATGGACCACAGCGGCGATCTCGCCCCAGATCATCTTTAACATGCCCAAGATCACGAGCACTGCCAAGCTCAGAGCGCAGACCCATGCGCAGGCCCCGAGAGTGTTGTCACGCACGAAGTTCCGCATGTGTGGGTCGTACTTCTCGTGGTGGATCTGCAAAAAAGAGATGGCGCACAAGCCGATGCAAATTGTCGATCCTTGGTGCAATGACCCTACAACGTGATAATTTAGAACTGTCACCTTTCTTCTGTTCATTGGTTACAGGAACGTTATTGTGCAAATGACCTGATTCTCTAAGGTAGACAAAATGACTGGGTATGTGGGTCTTCTACCTGCCTGGATAAGCATCATGCCTCCCGATTAGGATCTATAAAGGTGTAAACAACAATGATCGTTGTGCTTAGCACAACCACGCAGCCTTTAAAGCATGGTGTGCGTGTCAAATACCGCAAAAGAGCAACCATTAACCCTCAGCTTGTAAGCAAATATGTACACAGTGCGTGCAGTGTGTGAAGCTCAGTATGTCAGCATCCGCATCCCGCGATGCTCCTTGAGTTAAAAGCAATTGTTCCCTGCCACCTCGGTTTTACTCAAGCGCAAGAACTACCGTGACATTTTTTTTATTTCTTAGCACTGAAAGTGAAAATTTGGTCGTCGGTAGGCGCGTCAAAGAATTCAATCCTCGCTTAAACTCCGTTAGTTTCACTTTGTGCTTAAGAGGAGATTAGCGTAAGGCCGAATTTTTACTGTCTGCAGCTTAAGCTGTTAGCGCAGAGATTCGTTAACCCGGTAAGCTAGCATGCACTTAGCAAGAAAACATTCTCCAACCACAGTGGTGCATATATATATATATATATATATATATATATATATATATATATATATATATATATATATATATATATATATATATATATATATATATATATATATATATACCTGGATAACCTCGGCGTGCTCTGACATGGCCAACATCTCATAGAGATATGCGCACGCCTCGAAGATGTCTTCCTTCGACCGACCCGACGGCGTCCAGCACCACGTGGGAAGTGTACAGGTCTCCGAGCCGTACAGGTACGACAGCGTGCGGGGCACACGAGGTACTTGCTGTAGCCGTCGTACGCGTACAAGAACACCGCCATAGCAAAACGGTCTCGCATCATCTGAAGAAGCAACCAGCGCAGCAAGGCTTCATTAAGTAATGCCAAAAGAGCACCACTTATTCAGAGGACCGCAAAGGTTACATCTCTCAGCAAAACTTAGTAGTTTTGCTGAGAGATTTGACTCTCCGTAAAACTTAAGCATTAAAGAAAGCAGCAGGACATTCCAAACAGATTGGCTCACACATTTTGTTCAACCCTTCCTTAATAATTTAAAATTCAGCTACTTCCAAAGCCAGGTCCCAGGGCAAACGCGATTTCACAACAGTCTCTGTAAAGATAATCTCACCAGGATAGCTTCCAGGTAACAGGACAAGAAAATCAAAAGCAACGTTTTGGGCCAGTTGGCGATTAATTATCATTTCAGTTCTATACTGCATTCTTACATGAAGGCACAAATGACCAAAAGGAGACCGTAGAACCGCCAGTATTCGTCAGCATTTGAAGGAACAACAGGGCCGTACATAGAAATGAAACCCTTTTCTTATTTGCAAGAGGGTACAGTGGATAGACTATACGGGGCTATTTGTCCGTCTCCATTTCCTTCGGTCTTAGTCTGCGATCCTTCTTCGCATTTCGCCCTGTCCCTGTGATAAGCCTGCCCTTGTTCTTTCCTATCCTACGTTCTCAACCCATTTTGTAGAAGGAGGCTTGTAAAGTACATGGCGGTGGTTCCAGAATAGAGCCCAGGAGGCGGGATTCCGATGTGTCGACGTCGTGTCTCCGGGAGCGCCGTCGCTTACGGTGGAGACAACCGCGTCGTTACCCCTTTAGCGAGTTCCCTTGCGGCGCCCGCCATCATGGAGCCCGACGCGTAGGCAGCACATGGGCAGAGCGCAACTCCATGTCGAGTTCGAGGCGAAGAAAGGCATGCCGCGCTGAGAAGATGATGATAACGTTTGTTGTGCACGGTTGGCCCTTTGGCCTAAGATAAGAAAAATATAATTAACCATCGGCAGTGTAAAACATAACATAAGCATCCTATAATTTGTATTTGCGTCAACACAGGCACCTCAAAGCGGAGCATTGCTTATCCAGAAATTAAACTAGCTGTGCACGCACACATACACAAAAACCCAGAACAACTAAGCGATAAACTCAGTGGCTATGTACACGCCAATCAACTGTGAACCTCGCAGAAATGGTATTACTCGCACAAAACACATCAACTGGCCTTGGGCTGTGTCTCGATAGATTTTTTGCCAGAGGGAGCAGTAGACGTTTGGCTTCTCTCGGAAAAACAAACAATCCTCAGCCATGTGGCGATCGTTTCGTGAACAGGGCCACACAGCCCTGAGCGTTTTGCCCAAGAACGCCGCGCACACGTCTCTCCCACCCGCAGCGATGAAGCGTGCGGAGCCCAATGGCCATCGCCGCTTGGGAGGCAGCGTTGACCACTTCACAGAACGACACCGCACTTTCGAGGAGGCGTGCGCAATCAGGCACCCTAAAACTTTCATTTAAGCAGCCTCGCCAAAAGGACAAAAGGGGAGCTTCATAAAAAATCCGATAACAACACATTGCACAGTCATGCTGTGGCGTAACGATTAATTTCCTTGTTGCTGGACGTCGAACGGACCTTTTCAAGCTTTTTCAAGTCCGCTTTTCAAGCTCACTTCCTTTCATTTTCTTTTTTATGCTCAAAATAGCTTGGAAGCAAATTATTTAAGATCGCTCGTGGGTTCGTGTTGTCTTTTAGATAGGAATTTTGGATGCGTGAGCTAACAATACCATTTAGAGAATTGCAAGACGAGCTATTAGCCCTAACTAGAAGCTGTCGTTTTATGCCGTTGAGAGTTCGGAACCACCCGTAAAAGCGAAAATTATTTACAACTCGCAAAAAGTTCTAAGCTGCTGTAAATAGCCATCCAATTGTAGCCGTGCAGCTATATGACACGTTGCACGCTTGAATGAGATTATTTTAAAGCGCTTAAGTCAAGGCTTCCGCTCTGCACTAAACCAGGCGGCAACGTTGTCGGCGTTGTGAGCGAAAAAGCAGATGCCCCACTTGCCACATAGGTCACGAGACATTGTGACGTCATCACAACGTGCTCGACTTGTCAGGTGGCAGCTACATTAATGACTGGTCGTGAGAGATGGCTGTGTGTGAAACAGCTACCAGGCCATGTCAGGTTGCGCGTCACTTAACTCCTGCAACTATGTGCCAGGAGAGATATATGAGGACTTCCCACTTTATATAAATCTAAAGCACATAATGACCACGTCTGCGAAGCGATACGCAAAGAAGACACCAAGCCGCTGAAGGGGCTCATTAACGCTATCGCGTCATATCCCCAAGGCAGAGCTCGAGTGTTTCCTCAAGCCTTTGCATGCAAGTTAGGTCTAGAAGTGCAATGCGAGCCAGTTTTGCAACTATCACCGCTAATCCCGAGGCCAGCAGGGGACCACTCGCCCTGAACAAGACGGCCAGCCACACCGTGTAGAGCAGCCTGGTCAGGACCAAGACGGCGAAGGATGCACTGTGCCTCCCTTTGTGTAGCGCCTCGAGACATAGGTACAGCACAACTTCGGTGCCAGCGAAGATTAAAGACTCGATCACAATCAGCGCTGGCACCTTAAGGTCGGTGAGCAGCGGTAAGGCGGACTGCCGGTGGCGCATCATCACGCCCAGGAACACCAGAAGAGGCAGGTCCTGTAGAAGTCGCAATAGGCGTGGCAGATGTGCAGCGCTGTTCCAGGGAACTGAAGTTCCCAATGAGGATACATGCAGGGCGTCAAACGAAACCGATGTTCTGAGTGGAAATCCTAACAGAAAGTGACGGACTGCGTAGAGTTCAATGAGAACAACTGCAAGGCAGAAACTCACCATACCTAAGTGTCACCCAAACCACAGAATATTTAGCTTGCATGCTAGCATTACAAATCGTCGTCGTACGTGGCTCTTATTCTGTGAAACACAGGCGCCTTTTAAGACGTGAATGAGTAAAAATGAACCACAGCAAACCTAAGATTGAACCAGATTATATTTGCGGACAAGATACGCAAGAAAAAAATTCTTTGCTGCTAGGCTGCGCGATCTTCTAGCCACGTCAGTGTGTTGACTAGGGCAAACAATTCGGTATCTTTACTCAAGGCTTCTTCGATATCTTCAGAGAAGCCTTCTTTGTGGTGTATTTTTTCTCTCTTTTGCAGTCTTTTTTTTTCAGGAGATGAGAAGGATATAAATTACAGAAATTTGAACACGGTATTGGTGACGCAGCTAGGGGAGCGGCAAGTCTAAGGTTGCGAAAAACATGACACACACAAGGGTTCATGGTATACGTGTACACTTTAGGTCGCATTGATAGGCGAGAAACTAAAGGCGAAATAGTTAATCAAAGTCAAAGATGAAAAAGTGAGAACACTGCACTAAAAAACCGTATGTACTCTTATCAGGATATCAAGGCGGTGAAGCACTTAATTCCACTGCGTCATAATCTAGCGTAGCGTCCACATGTGTTAACGCGAGTTGGTAATAGTGGTGCGCTTTCCATGCCAGAATGAACTCACCACGAAGGCGATGGCGGATGCCAGGACTATTGGCGTGACGGCCCCGTCGAAATGCAAGGACATCTTTCCGCCCAGGCGCACCATGTTACCAGAGCATCCTTCGGTGCGATTACTCCTTTCATCCCGGACCATACAGCAGCGCTTCTGCAGAGCCCTGAACGCAACCTCCTTCTTGCTGTCAGCTCCAGACAACCCCTCCTGACGAGTCTGGGTGCAGAAGATGACTGCTTTCGGGACAAGACCACGCCCTTCATCGCAGTCCTCGTAATTTCCGCCGAAGCCAGTCTGTAGCGCACCCAGGCTTTCAGTGACACCCACTTCCATACAAGGCGTGGAAGCATGTGACGACCCTCCCTGACACATGTCGGTCATGACTGGCACGCCCATGCTTGTGCTCCTTGAGTCCAGATGGTACGGCTACATACGGCAGCGAATTTTGAGCAGATGACGGCAGGGAGGGGGGCACTAGAGTCTTACGCACTTTCTCTGGCACTCGTCACTTAGCGCCGCTCGCACACCCACTCAGCCTCTTTCCTATTCTTCATTGTTGTTGTTGGCCTCTGTTGGAATGGCACATACCGGCGGTGGAAAATTTGCGGGGTAAATAACTATGGAAAGAAATATGTTGGTGTGACGATAAGAAACCGGAAGCGGGCGGAGTGGGCGAGGGAACAAACGCGGGTTAATGACATACTAATCGAAATCAAGAGGAAGAAATGGGCTTTGACAAGGCATGTAATGCGAAGGCAAGATAACCGCTGGTCCTTAAGGTTAACGGAGTCGATGCCAAGAGAAGGCAATTGTAGCACGGGGCGGCAGAAAGTTAGTTGGGCGGACTATATTAAAACATTTGTGGGAATACGGTGGGCAAAGCTGGCATATAACAGGGTTAATTGGAGAGACATGGAGTGCCACGCCTTTGCCCTGCTGAAGTGGGCGTATTCATGATGATGATAAACTCAAACAGGAGGTATATGTTTACTCACTTCTGTTAGGTAAGCATCGGTAAACTTTTTTGGATTCAAAAATAGTTCAATATAGAAATGCATAACGAATGAACCTACATTACGCAATGATTTAATAATGTACAGGTACGCACACTGCTTTCAGAACGTGACTCCTGCAGGACGTTTCCACCAAAGGAGAGGAGAACATGAATACAAGGATGAAGCCCTGATCGAGCGAGGGGATCGCCAAATAAGTTCTTCTCCGAGAAGAAAACCTGCGGAAGCAAAGGAGGAAGTATTCAGGTGATTCAGATTTTGGACTTCGTTCACAAGGGTTCGACGATTGCCACAAAGATAGTCTCGAAAAGATCGTGAAGCAACCTTGCTCTTTCTCTTATGTTTCATGGCAATGCCTATGCTTGAAACCATTCACAGATATTTTTCAGCGAATGGTACACCCCTTTCTTTCACATTTTTTTTAATTGCGAATCCAGACTGCCATGTTCGCTTGCTCGAAAATGACTCTTTCATCTAGGAGGCTTTTAATTTAGGCGCGGCACATCGATGTGTAAATCTTCAAGCCACTGACCAGAGCACTGCTGATCCTGCAGACGTGGCGTAAATCGGGGTGGGGGGAGGGGGCAGGGGTTCCTGACCCCCTCTTCCCTTCGCTTTGGGCGGGGGGGGGGACACAGCTTTCGAGTGCCACCAGGATAAGAAATGCAGGTTCTGAGGCACACCATGGGATCAGCTTGTTGCTGTGTCATGTAATGTAACATGTAACAAGATTGGTGTAATGTTTACTGCGTGCATGGTTGCTAAGTAGCATTGTACCCCCTGGGACAGTAGACACCACCATAATAGCAGAAACCTCTGTAACGTGTTTACCATTAGATTGCGTATCTGGAAATTCC
This sequence comes from Amblyomma americanum, assembly GCF_052857255.1. Taxonomy (NCBI): domain Eukaryota; kingdom Metazoa; phylum Arthropoda; class Arachnida; order Ixodida; family Ixodidae; genus Amblyomma; species Amblyomma americanum. Next base: position 41,982,848 of record NC_135497.1, read on the forward strand.
CGTGATCACATTGACTTCACCTGTTGGCACACAGGGATGTGTGTGCCCTAACTTCATTTGCATTGATCCGATCTTTCAGTTCTGACGTAAATTGTGTCTGCTGTACAAATAACTGAGCATTCTATAACTGATAACTTCGCATGCACGGTTGCAAATGCGTGGCCGGATAGGACTACTGCGCGTGCGCAGCAGGCATACAGCCTTCGTCAAAAATGTACATACCAAGAAGTTTGCTTCTAAGCTGCTTAACGCGGCTCCCTAGAACATTTAGCAGTCCAAAGCTTGGGAGGATTGAGAGCATGAAGCCATTCCTCTTTCGAGATGTTACGGCCGCTGCGGATGTATAATTAAGCACGCTGCAGGCCTCGCAAGCAAACGCTTTGGGCTGTATACTTTTGACGGGGGCTGTACGTTAAACCGGTATGCTTCTACGCTGGTATGTCTCCTGGGTGCTACATCGCTCTGCGGATGAACTGAACATAACCACCAGAATGCAGCAGCAAGAGCTTCACATACGCGTTTGCCAGCGAGAGCGCCTAGAAAACAGGCGGCATTACGAGAGATTCGGGGTTGGGTTCAGAGAGAGGCACTTGTGAAATATCTGCCGTGGTGAGCGCCACCGCTAGTCTTCCCTAGCGGCCGTCAGCTCTGTCTGGTGCTGTAGTGAAATCACGCTTAGAATGGCTTGGTTTAGGAACGCCCCTTTTATGAACTGTTAAAATACTTATGAAAACCTTCATGAGGAATCCTAAGCACCTGCTAAAACTAAGAGCTCAAATTATCCGATCATTGTTTATTTTCTATAAGGAAAAAATTGCTGCCCAAATCAATCCGCTTAATATCCCTGAAATGCTACGACATTTATGAGCCCGTTGCAGGGCTGACCGCGGCGCAACCAATGTGGAAGCACTAAGTGCGCTACATCTCTAAGAAAGCCGCGTTCTGGCGGAATTGCTCGGCCAGCACTGCTCTTGACGCGTTGCGAGGGTGCGTGGAAGGAATGGAGGCACTGGCATTGTAGAACAAGCTGCCACTTCTCGTTTGTTGCCACTTTGTTTCGATACGATCCCTATAAGTTGTTCCGTCGATGGCGTTTACAAAGGCAGAATCACTAAAAAAAGCCACGAAATAGTACATGAAGGCACTGTTTTCTTGGATGTCATATTTGCATTTTGTCTAATTGTTTTTTCTGCTCATTACAGTTTTTTTTAACAAGGGGGGTTCTGAAGATGGCATTTGTGTTTCCGGCTTTGAATTTTGTAGCGTGAGCTACACTGGCCGAGGTTAAGCAGTTTCGCGTGGTTCCTGGAGAGCCGTGCTGCGCATGCGCGAGGAGCAGTGACGTCACACGGCGCACAGCTGGCGCGCCGGAGCCGCCACCGCGCGCGCCTCGCCCGCAATAGCCGATGCAGAGGCACTGGCACCGGCGCGAGCCCAGCTGTGCGCCTCCGTTGCACAGTAGCCCTCTGACGCTGCGCCGGAGCCGCTTGATGGCACCTCTCATTTTGTGCGCATGCGCAGAGGTGTCAGTGGGAGTGTACATATAGCAGGGCGTTTGCCCGCGTGGTATAGCCATGAATAAGGTCTAAGAGCACTTGCTGCTGGGCTAGTTGGTTTTGGTTCATAATTAAATAGTTTTTAGGCGCAAAAAAGGATAAGACACATAGGGTAGGTGACAGGACGAAGCGCCAACTTCCAACTGATTTTATTGCATGCGTGAAACGTACTTAAATAGCTTGTCGTCACATGTGCAGATGGGTCACCTAAAGCTCAAGAACGGCTTGATTAGGCACGCTCCAGGAATTTCTTTTCACAGTCGTACAATACAATCGATGTGTCACTTACGCACAGGTCGCCTTTCTTTTTGATAAAAAATGCTTCTATCAACTCCCTAGTATTAGTATTACAGCTTTTTGCCCAGAATGCGCACATCAGTGAAGCAAGGCTCACAATTGCTGCGGGACGGGCACTTACTAATGTGCTTAGTTAGATGTGTGCCTTCCTTTTTCTGCTCTACGTTTCTCTCATGTTCCCTCGTTCGCTCATTCAGGCACCTGCCAGTCTGGCCTATGTAGGAGTGCCCGCAAGACAGGGGGATATCGTAGACCACCCCTTCAGCACATTTTACGAACGGTCTCCTGTGCTTTGTTCCGCAGCCTCGTTCCTTGCTGTTCTCTTTATCAGTACGGGAGCAAAGGCCACCTAGCTTTCTCGGTGCCGAAAAGACGAGCCGTACAGCATGGCGGCTGGCAACGTTTTTCAAATTATGGGCCACACGATGCACGTATGACACCGCCACTGGTCTTACCTCTTCTCGAGGGACCTCTGGCCTAGCTCTACCAGTACCATTCTTTGTCTTGTTTAGGAGACATTCAACCACTGCCGTCACGAGCGAACGGGGGAACCCGGCTGCAAAAAGCCTAGCCAATTGGTTATAAAAACTGTCCCGCATTTTGTGAGGGCATGACTTTTTGAGAGCGGATTCAAGGCAAAGCGAAGCAATCCCGCGTTTAACAAGTTTGGAATGGCAGGAGTCAAAAGGTAGCAGCTGCTTCTTTGCACGCAAAAAGTAAGACCAACAGACCCGATCACCATAGAACTCAATTTTCAAGTCTAAAAACTGTAATGAATCATGAGCAGGTAGTTCGTGTGTGAACTCCAGACCTTTTCCATGCTCTCTTAAGGCAGATAAAACACTGTCTACCATTTTCTTAAGGTTGTAAAGACCTTCTTTAGTTAAAACAATCATAAAATCATCAACATACCTAAATACTTTAAAAACCTTGTCAATGGGTAAAACTTGCTGCAGAGCTTGGTCAGTATGAGATAAAAAGATGTGACATAGCACCGGTGCCACACAGGACCCAATGCATATGCCTGATTTCTGCAGAAAAAACTGCTGGTCAAAAGTGATAAAAGTAGATTCCAGGTAAAACTGTAATAAGGTTAAAAAGTCATCTATGGAAATACCGGCTGAGTTCTGAAAAGAAATCGGGTCATTTTCCTCCATACATTCCCTAACAGCGGAGAACAAGGGGCCATGAGGGACTGAATAGAACAAATCTACAACATTCACTGAAAAAGCACTCCCAACATCAGGGTTGGGTTCAAAAAATTCACAAATATCATTTGACCGTTTTGTCAAAAAAGGATCATTTACATGCAGCTTGGACAGGTGCTTAGTCAAATACATGCTAAGATTTTTCTGCCACGTGCCTTTTTCGGTTACGATAGTTCTAAACGGCATGCTTTGCTTGTGAGTTTTGACAGAAAAGAAAACTTTGAGCGCGCTCTTTTTGTTATCTCTAATCTGGTTGGTAAGGGTGCTCAACCCCAGACCATCACACAAGGCCATCGCGGCCGATTTCACTTTTGTAGATTTTTTAGATATTGGAACGAAATTCTTTCTAACCGCTTGAGTTGCTCTCGCTGAGTAGTCATCGTCCGAGATAACTACAAATCCGCCCTCCTTATCAGCTTGTAGTAGACGCAGTTGATTTCTTCTGCAGTACGACACAATGGCTTCCGTCGACATTCCCTTGTTTCTTGTGGTGTCCGGAATACCCGACTTTAGAAGGTATTCAACGCCTTCCAGCAGGCATTTTTCTCGCACCTCTGCTGTGGCTTTTCTTGCAATTTGTCGGTTGATGGCTAATATATTTTGAGACGGCACTTTTGGCTCCACTGCGTACTTCGGTCCTTTTTCCAAAACAGATTTCATCTTCTCTGGCAGATGTACGTCACCCATTATCACCAATCCTTCTCCACCTTTCATCTTCTTGTCCTTTCTTACTTCCCTCAGCAAACAGTTGAGCATGCACGTCCACTGTTGCTCAGTCATCCTTGAGGCCAACTTGGTGATGGATCCAAAAGCGGTCTCAGCTACACATGCAGGACTTTGTGCGAAGCAGGCTGCACGCAGAAGGTCATAAAAAAGGCGATTCTGGCGCCAAAACTCCGACCTGAGGATCTTCCTAATTCGCTTTACGTGACCCCACGAAGGAAGCACAGGGCGAAATAGCGCACTTACTACAACAGGGACCAAGCCGTTCTTGATGCAAAAGGCGACTGTCCTTGCACGACAGGTGTTGGCGACGACACATGTGATGCAATCATCAATGAAACGTGGAGATGACACACAAAAGGAAGGGCCCACTGTACTAGAAATATGGTCTAAGAGCACTTGCTGCTGGGCTAGTTGGTTTTGGTTCATAATTAAATAGTTTTTAGGCGCAAAAAAGGACAAGACACATAGGATATGTGACAGGACACGCATGCAATAAAATCAGTTGGAAGTTGGCGCTTCGTCCTGTCACCTGCCCTATGCGTCTTGTCCTTTTTTGCGCCTAAAAACTATTTAATCATGAATAAGGATAGCGAAATTGCTGCTCAGCGGCAATTAGTGGTCAGGGGCTCAGCGTAGCTCACGCTACGTATATCTTGGCATATTCGAGCTAAGCCACTGCTAATTGGCTGACTGGAGGCGTTTCTTGAACCCAGCACCGACAGCAGATCCGAAGTGAAATCTGATACGATAAAGGTATCGGTCAGCTTCTTGCCCTTGACACGCTCGTTGAGGGCGAGGACGAAGCCGACATACTCCGTGTACGCTTCGCTCTCGGTCCAGCGGGTCTTGTCAGCCGGCGTCAGTACGCACGGCTGCGGCTCGGCGTACATAGGTTCTTCTTCGCTTTCTGACATCTTGTCAGTAGCAATGCTTCGTCGTTGAATGGCTAAGGACGCCTGCCTTCCCAAAAGACCACCAGACAACGAATCTTCTTCCTCGTGACTCATAAATCTGCGCTGGTGATAGTGTTGATGGAGATAAGCCCAATGGCACTAGAACTTTCTGACGTACGCAGCTGACTTTGTCTACGAAGAATTTTAAATCCTCAGTAGAGATACTTCAATTTTCGTTGCGCATTTTATTATTTGTAAAGATGCTTAAGGCATTATTATACACGGATTACCACCTGGTAATCACGTACGACAGCCAAATAATTTATACTCTCATTTCTTTTGCGTGCCGCTTCGACTTCAAGAATCGAATGAGGACTGTGACATCAAATTGTACTACGCTAGTCATGTGAGACACAAAAAAGTTTCCGGTATAACCAGTCGCGACGGCTCAGTGTTTAGGGCGCTCAGCTACTGCACCGGAGTACCCGGTTTCGAACTCCACCGATGTGGGAGCGTTTCGATAGAGACGAAACGCAAAAGGCGCCCTTGTGCTGTGTGATGTCGGTGCACGTTAAACATCCCCAGGTGGTCCAAATTATTCCGGAGACTAGGGCACCTCCTTCCTTTCTTCTTTCACTCCCTCCTTTATTCCTTCCCTTAATGCACGGTTCAGGTGTCGAACGAGATGGGATGGAAGACGCTTGAAAAACGTAGATATTGTTTGAGGTTAACATTTTTTCATAGTATTTACTATTCCAATACTGGCATAAACCGTGACCTGTACATCCATTCACCAAACTATATTTCGCTACGTCGTGACCATCGATTAAAAGTTAAGGAAATTAACTGTAAATCAGAGATGTATAAATATGCTTTTTTCCCTAGGTCTATAAGAGATTGGAACCGGCTCTCTGAACAGGTGGTATTAATTACGTCAGGTGATTTATTCTCATCTCTGTGAATGCTGTTTTTAGGCTGTATTACTGTTTCATCATGGTTGCATTGTATGTGCTGCACTTTGTTACCTTTCTTTTCGTTTGTATGATGTGTTATTCCCCCCCACTGTAATGCCACTTGTGGCGCTGTGGGTATTACAATAAACTAATAAACAAATAGACAGGTACTGCGCCACTTCATTTGCCCCCTCCCCCACAAAAGAAAAAAAGTTTTCAAACCATCTGATGCTTCCTCAATCGTTGTCATTCCGGCTCTTGAAGGAGGCTCTATTCAGCACTGCAGTGAATTAAAGCGATGAAGCAAAGATTTTAAGGACGTTTTTTCATGGCGCACGAGACACAAATATACACTCTGACGTCACAGCCATCATTCGGCTGTTCAAACCGAAATAGGACAACGGAAAAAAGTCGACTATAAACTTTTTAGCGGGCGTAATTGAATATCACATGGTGATTCATGCGTAGTAGTGCCTCCCGCATCAATATAGAGAAGAAAACATGACACCAAAATAAGGTGTCTATACTCGTTTAATGTTGCGCTTATCTACCATATTATACAAGCACAGATTAATGAGTGCTGCCTGTCAGGAGGCTATGCTGGCTGCACGCATGTCGTGTAGCGTCTTCGCCGAAAGTAAACGACCAGCCGCGGCGGGAGCGGGCTCGCAGCCGAGTGGCGGCGCTGCGGTCTCCGGCGCCGGCCGCTGCTCCCGTGTACTTGCAACCTAATAGTTCCTTAGTTGAGCCTTGAGGGTAAGCTGGCGCCTTTTCACTTCATCCACCATGGACGCCCGACGCATGCTGGGAAGACAGATGCCGGATTGACATCTAGTGCCCTGTTGACTGTGTCTACTGGTCCACAGCAGGTGGCGAATTTCCGCCTCTCCAGCCGGTGTGGATTAATTCGAGCAGTCATGAGGGAAGGGGAAACTTCGCGAGGGAATGAGGCCGCGTGTGCGTTTCCTTAAAGGGGATGCTAAGATGGGCTGAGCGGAGCGGGCGTTAGAAGGGTGCCTTGTGAGGGATGTCCGGACGAGGTGGCTGAGAGAGGGTATAGTCAGTGTGCCCTGCTCTGCAGGCATATTTTCGAGCTAGGGCGTCGGTGCGTAGTTATGTACCTGGACCTTCTGTACCTGTATCTCAGCAGAGCGGGCACGATCTGGTGGGGCGCAGCCTTAGCAACGAGTGGAAAAACAAGCAACTAATTAGGCTTTTAAAACTAATTGGAGCCGTTTGAGAGGTTAAATTTGGCTTTTGTTCGTGATGAGAAAAACTGATTAAATTGCGATCTTGTCTGATGTCCGAAGAAAAAAATCAACGCCACTATTGTATTTTCGTCAGCAGCTATACCGTACCCTCAATACTGCGGCATCCTGCCTTCGATTTCCTTGATGATGTAAGCTGTTTGCATTATCCGTATAGTCCTACACTTCAGCGTGTAATGCAAAGCGTAAGCTGCCATACATAACACTTACCGAAATTTAATTTACATTACGCTGATATATTTAAATGAACCAAATTACAAAATGTCGCACAAAATATCCTTGAAGGCGACTATGAGGTGTCCTAAGGTAAATTGTTCGAGAGAATGGGGGAACATCAGTGTGGTATCACAATTTTAACAAGCAGTGCTTTTACATAATCGAAGAAACCAGGAAGGGCCGTCGACGATTACCCAAGGCTTAGACGATGTGTTCACTTTGCCTTTTCTTTGTCTTCAGCATTAGTGACATGGAATTAAAGGTCCGATGAGCCCACCGTACTAGTGTGCCTGTGTGCAGCCGTTTCAAACTGCAATTGATACGGTTCACCGGTTCGATAAGGACCAGTAATTGTTTTTCCCTTGCTTTAAACACCAGACGCTGTATTTTTAAATCTGTTGAGGGAAGGGTTATTCTAGTGCACACAACCACCCATGCGTTGGCATAACCCTATTCGAGGCCTTCATTTCATGCATAACCCTTAGTGTTAAGTGTGGTGCACATGTAAGCGAGACAAATGTTCACTAATTAAAATAGTCGTTATTCGCTTCATAATAACGAGGTAAAGAACAACGTTGCAAGCTTACCTCCAAACTATGTCCGATCGCAGCTTCACAAGCAGTCAGCGCCCAAAACGTCGGCCACAGTCAGGAATTTGCGGATGTGAATCCAGCACTCCTAGCTGAGCTCGTCCAGTTGCACTGAGCTATCGCGTCCGACGATGCACTGAACCCGTCGCTTGACCACGCCAGCCAGTCTCATGTAGTCGTCGAGACCCGTCAAACATCGAAGCCCCAAGGCGCAATTGAACATCGTCGCCGCTTCCCTGGCATCGACGGTAGGATTTTCTTGAACGATGCTGAGGACCCTTTCATGTCCCGAGATGAGCTCGACCGCGCGTGCGTTGATAGGATCGTGGTCACCCATCACGAAGCGGGCTGCTCTGGTGACGAGGCTGGCGTTGCGCCTCGTGATGTTGCGAATGACAACGAGCTCTGTGTTACGGCCTTTGCAAATTGGAAGACCAACGTGGAGCAGGCGGTAATTGCTTTCGATGCCCGACACCAGCGTCTGCAAAAAAGAAATGTAGCTATCGCGGCTGAGCACCGCGATCAAGAGCTCGGATAGATTTTGGCTGTTGGCAAAGGCGTTCGCGAGGACCTCACAGTTGTCTTCGCTTAGAGGCAGCTCTCTGACTGTGATTCGGGTGAGGCTGAGGTTGAATGCCAGCGCGTTCACGAGAAGCTTTTTGGCGTCAGGGTCATGCTCCTGGTCTTCGAGTTCGGGTTCATCGACGTAGACGTGCACTTTTAAGTCCTTCAGTGTGCGTGCTTCCATTATATAGGCCGCCATGGCAGCTTGGATTTTATCAAGGAAGCAGTCCTGCACGCACACGCGGAGTGAAGTGACGTGATTGCAGGAGGAGAGGATTTCGAATGTTCTGCGCAAGATCTCCGAATTGTTGAGGTGGAAAGAGCTGACCGTGAGGGACGTCACCTCGGGGCATTCGGGAAGCATGGGAAGGCTAGTGATGCTCAGGGGGTGATCTTCATTATGAATGGCCTTCGCCAAGCGGGAACCACGAATTATTTGGCATATCTCTTTGAGGTCAGCGCATGCTGGAAGATGGCTTATGTTGATGTTTTTGAGGGCTTTGTTGAGTGCCAGGGCGCGAAAGAACGCACAGCACTCCTCCGCTGAGAAACCCAAGAGGTCTACGTTTAGCGTCAAAAGTGTAGCGTTTTCTGGGAGCGCTAACAGCCACGGCTCGATCCTTGTGGCTGCGTCTCCGGCGAGAAGTTCGAAGCCGTAGCTGATTACGGACACGACGCAGTTCCTCGGCCACGTAACACTTGGCGTACGCAGATTGCGGCTCCGGGCGATTAATTCGGCAAAGAGCGCTTTCGCTTCGACATCGTAGATATCTATATCGATTACCAACTCTTCTAGCGTCGTCCTTGGTGCAATGGAACTGACCAGAGACTCCAGTGCAAGCTGGCTGGCCTCGGGTGTTCGCACATTCAGCTTCTTGAGCGGCGAGCGGTGTATTTGCAGGTAGAGGACGAAGCCATGAAGGAGGTCGACGCAGTCATAAGTGAACACGCAGGAGCCGACGGTTAAGTCACTTATTGTGTTATTCTGCAAGAGTATGTTTATCAAGTGTCGTGCGCAGCCGGTGCAAAATTCCAGATCGGCGACATCCAGCGCAGTAAGGGTGATGCTGCCCTGCTCCTTAGGGATTACAAACAGTGGCAGTCTGACACAGAAGCAGAAGTATTTTTCCCCTTCGTCTGAATAATTTCGGTCCGAGGGGTTGGCAAGCTTCTCCAGGGCTTCAAAGACTTTTGTTTCACAGCACGTTACATCTGAGATGGTCAACTTCCTGACGCTGTACTTGTCTTGAAGAATGCTGAGGAGGACAGGGCTCCTCGCTACAAAGAAAGTTATCTCTACAGCCACAATGCAGCGATGATGGGCGAGGACGTTGCGCAGCAGAATCCTGGCGATGGTTTCACAGTCAATCCGTGGGTCTTCCAAAGGGTCCATGAGCACGGCCTTCGGGCAATAGCGATGCCCAATTCACCCAGGCCATTTTCCACTCTTATCTCAAGGCCTACGCTCCAGAGAACCTTCTTATACTCGGCGACACGTCGAACCAGCTGACACACTGGTGCCGCTTCACTTCTGGTGCAGGGCAGGGTTAGTTGCGTGCGTTTGTCTGACACGGATGGCTTTGCAGTCGTCATGGCACGTTTAGCGGAGCGCTCTTGTGCTTCTATTCAATGTGGGGATTCCAGCACAGGACAGGTTTCCACTTCAAGACTGGAAGAAAGAATGAGTATATATATATATATATATATATATATATATATATATATATATATATATATATATATATATATAAACGCTATTATAACTAAACTGTAGTGAAGGGTCAAAGATGTTATGCCAACTTTAAAAAGATAAGAGCAAGAACAGCAGACGCAGCTCGCAGTGGCGTAGCTTTAGATAGAGAGGCGAAATAAGCATTTGCTGATCAAGTGTGACTGCGATTCTCGCAAACATGGCTAAATTAGATGTCAGTGAGACAGACTTCTGTCCTTCAGTGGAATTACACTGGCGTTGTGACGGCCTTGTCGAGCATTGCGTTGTGCATTACGGTGAAAGTTGGCTGCCTGATTTTAAACTGAGTACAAACTTGGACCTTACTGACGCGATCTGAACGCCAATGAATTAAATAGCTTTACTCAACCTCGATACTTCTTGCAGCGGACTGTAAGCTACGAACGCGAAGTGACACCATATAGTAGAGCAAGTTAGAGGTTTGGGTGCTACGGTTCGGTGAACGCTTCTCTTCACTTTCTTCAGCTCACTACTCTAGCCTTTTCTTTATTGCTTACTCTTTCTCTCTTATTTCACTCCCTTCGTAATCCGTTCCTTTAGGGCGTGGTTGAGGTTTCCTTGGAAAGCGATGCCTTTCCTTTTCTGTAAACTAGTTTTAAGAAACTGGCCAGCGCGTTCGGCTACTGAACCGGAGTTCCCGGGTTCGAACCCGGTCGTGGCGGCAACGTTTTGATGCAGAAAAAACGAGGCCCGAATGTCCACAGAGATTTGAGACAATTACTGTGCATTTACATTCCTCAAAAACCATATTTAAAACTAACTTTTTTTCATGGGTATGAATATTTGAAGGGTTCCTCCAAGAACCGCATCATTGCCACATCACACCAGTTACGCTCCGAATAAGTTGTTGAGTTTAAAAATTCATTATCAGATAAATAAAGGGCAGTAGCTTTCTCTCTCATTCTTGCTTGTTGCTGGACACCTCAACGGTGGCGAGAGTGAACAGATGAAGGGGAAGAGGTGAAACTGAAAACAGTTTTTATGGAAAGGAAATGGCACAGTAACTGTCCCGAACTGCGCCATGAGGGGTTGTATTGGTAGCACTAAACTTTAGTGGGCATGGCTGTTGGCCACCTTGTGAGCCCACCCAGTGGCTAGGATTGCGTGAACGGATCGGAGCTGGCCATTATATCCTCCCACCGCTCTAGAGAAGGGACTTGTACTAAGTATGTATGTGGCGGCACATTTTTGAAGCTCCATAGGATGTGATCGTATGCGGCTATCTAAAATAGAGGGGATCATAAGGCAGGCATATAAAGCAGTCATGGGGCTGCCCCACTGCACACCTGCGCAAAGACTTCTTAAACTGGGGGTCTACAACACCATCACGGAACTATGCTACGCAGATATATTTGCACAATTAAGGAGGCTCGCAACCACACCCGTGGGGTGGAAGATCCTGAGCAACGTAGGACTACATGACAGAATCCCGGATAGAAACGCGCGGGCAAAGTTACTAAACGAAGTGAAAAAATTACTGACATTTAAACCTATTCCAAAAACATGCACCCTGTTTTTCACGAAGGCAGGAGGCAAGCAAGAGCAAATGCCCTTGAAGCTAAGTTAGAAGGCTCGGAATGCACAGCCTATACAGATGCGGTGGAATACGAAAGAGGCGACTCCTTTGTGATCGTCGGCGTGAACGACTCGGGAGAAACATTAACGGCTGGTTCGGTCAAACCAAAGAACTCAGGGACAGCGGAAAGGCGGCTATCACTATGGCAATGGTCACCGCCAAAGCAGTTACCATAATTATTGACTCCAAAGTCGCGATAAACAATTCCGCGCGTGGTATTATCTCTAAGGAGACAAAACGAATCCTAAGACATCGAGACTAGAACCAAAGTGAGGTGGAACTATTATGGGTGCCGGTACACTAAGGGAACAGGGGAAACGAGTTGGCTCACAGTATGGGGAACCTGCCCTGCCAAGGTGGCACTGCAATTGTTCCATTCGGTGACTCAAAACTGCCTTTTTTAGCCGCTTGGGTCGCTGAAAACGCGAGAACACATTCTACGCGATTAGATACCCGCGTTTGGCTGACAGCTTTCATTGCCTAGCTTCTCTCGGCGTAGCCCAGATAGCTGACGCACGGCACGTGCGCCTTCGACAGAGCGCAGAGGCTCACACCAATAAGCGCCTGAAGGTGGCGCGCAAAAGTACTAATAGTACTAACCAAAACTGATTGGTCTTCTCGCTGGGCAGTGTGTTATGGCGCTGCAATAGGCACAGCATACTTCAGCGCAATTTCCCCATAGCTCGTGGTTATGTCAGCCGAACAGTGAGCCGGTTGAGTCCCCAAATTTCCCGATATATGAATTTATATCCTTTCACAACTACGCCAATTAGTTTAAAATGGAAAGGGGGATCTTACACATGACAGAATCCCGGATAGAAACGCGCGGGCAAAGTTTCTAACCGAAGTGGGAAAATTACTGACTTTTAAACCTATTCCAAAAAAAACATGCGCCCTGTTTTTCACGAAGGCAGGAGGCGAGCAAGAGCTAAGGCCCTTGAAGCCAAGTTAGAAGGCTCGGAATACACAACCTATGCAGATGTGGTGGAATACGAAGGAGGCGACCCCTTTGTGATCGTCGGCGTGAACGACTCGGGTGAAACATTAACGGTTGGTTCGGTCAAAACAAAGAACTCAGGGACAGCGGAGATGAGGCTATCGCCTTGGCAATGGTCAGCACCAAAGCAGTCACCATAATTAGTGACTCTAAGGTCGCTGTAAACAATTTGCCGCAGGGCAGGATCTCCAAGGAGACAAAACGAATTTTAAGACGTCAAGTATGGAACCAAAGAGAAGTGGAAATAATATGGGTGCTCCGGCACACTCGGGGAACAGGGGAAACGAGTTGGCTCACAGTTTAGCTCAAGGTTATGTCAGCCGAGTAGTGAGCCGGGTTGAGTCCCCAAATTTCCCGAGAGATGCATTCATATCCTTTCACACCTACACCAATCTGTTTAAACTGAATAAAGGGATCTAATTGCCACCAGAAAGAAAGCGTGACAAAATCCAGGAGGTAACGTGGCGTCGGCTCCAGACGCCATGAAGGAGGGGAGTGAAAGAAGAAAGAGAATGATGTCCGTAGTGGAGGGCTCCGGAGTAATTTCGACCAGCTGGGGATGTTTACGTGCACTGACATCACACAGCACAAGGGTGCATTTAGCGTTTCGCCTCCATCGAAACGCAGCCGCCGCGGCTGGGTACTCCAGCTCAATAACCGAGCGCTTAACCACTGAGCCACCGTGGATGAAGAAAAAAAAGCACCCTTCTGGAGGGCTCTAATTTAATTTAAACTGTTTGAGGTTCTTTAACTAGCACACGGGAGTCTTATCTTTGGCCTCCATCGAAAGGCGGTCGCCGCCCCTCGTATTGAACAGATTGAAGCCGTGCACTCTTTCTGTTGATCCGAGCGCTGAACCAGCGCGCCGGCCATCTCTGTCGACGGACAGACGAAGATGTTGCAGCGAAATACGGGGAACTCACATGTTTCAGCATCGCAGGGACGAAGTCCTTCGGCTGAGGGTCGGCCAACAGCAGCTCGGGTTGCGCGCGCTTCCAAATAGCTCGCGCAGCATCCGCGCGAGGTAACGCGTTGTTTTTTTCGCAACCAGCGCTCAGATATGATGCGTGAGAAAATAAGAATGGCAAGTAGAAAGAGAAATGAAGAAAACACTTCAGGGAACTCACCATCATCGAGATTAGACGAAGTTACGTGGCCAGTATAGACGCGAATTGAGCAAGCGCGAGCCTCGCCGAATCCCTCCTCTAGCCCGACCATGTAATTTAAGAACATCTCCTGCTGTGACACCTTTGATACTTGAGACAATCACGTCATTTATGAGGGAGATTCCGCGGCGGAGAGAGAGAGGGGGGTTTAGGTTAAAGCAGTTAGATTGGCCTGAAAAATATATGTACACTGGTCTGCTAATCTGCACTGGGGAACGGGAAGAGGAGAAAAAAGACTGTCACGATGGGGGATGATGATGATGATGATGATGATGGGACGAAGCAGATGAAAAAAAACAAGGTACACTTTCAAACATTACAAAAGCCAGTCAAAGCCCGTGACGCTTAAAAACGTGAGAACGCTCGCGTTACCTGTAGAGTTTTCGAACTATCTGGCCAAGCGCCGAGGGTCAAATCCTGCGCGAAGGGCATAGCGTCCAAAGATTTCAAGTAGGTGCTAGCATGACTCTTTCTCGTGCATATGCTGGGCACGCCACTAAAACATGCTCTACACTTTCTAGCACGCCAAATGTGGAAAAGTCCGGGGAGTCGTTTGCTTTTTTCTGAAGACCAATGTCCACAATGGCTGCGTTCCAATACTCTAGACGTCTAACAAGACATCTAGTGTGACGTTTAGGAAGCCGTCTAGTGAGAGTGGCATACGTCTAGAAGCCCATGTATTTGAACTTTTCTACTGCTCACTCCGTCTCGCGGCATAATAAGGTAAAAATAAAGCTTATGAACAGTTGTACTACAATTTTTCTCAAACTGAGCAATAACGATCATTAAAAACGTGTTTTCAACAACTTTTCACATGTTTTTATGGAATGACATTGCGCGTAAACCGGACTGGTGGATGTGCCTATCGGTCAGTCTACATGTAGCAGACGGGGCCTCTCTCCGAAGACAACGCTAAAGAGATATGCGATTATTCTTTTATTATTGATGCTAAACTGTACATGCTCCTCGAAAGTGCTCGTCCAGACAGCGCTGTAAACATAATAAAGAATACAAAAGACTGTAATCAATATGCGCGAAATGCGATACGGCTAATATACACTGCAACAGCAAAACACATGCGTGCCATTAAACCCGCTGTCTGCCGTACATGGCACTCGGAGACGGCAAGAAACCTAAAGAAAGCAGCAAGCTATAATCCTGCAAAGTCTAAAATCAATTCGCAAAATGCCGGTGTGCTTGTTCTGAGAGTGTAGAGATAAAAAAGAATGTACGCGAAAGAGTTGATGACATAATACAGCAACAGAAGAACACATTTGTTAACCGTCACGCCAGCCGTCTTAACGCCCGTCGAAGAACCCAACGACTGATCAATCATAAATAAGTGTAAACATTCTATCACTGTAAGATAATGAATTAGAAAGTAGTAGAAAGAAAAACAGACCACATGCCACCGGTGCGATCCGAACCACAACCTCTGACGCTATGGAACCCAGCGGGTCCATTAATTTGCTTCCCTTATCGAGAAAGTTGTTTGCACGCGCAGAGTACCACCTCTCACCGTGTCCCGGCGCTGCACTTACGCTTTTTGGAAAGAAAAAATTGGAGGCGACGCTTAATCTCCGCCTTAAGGGTATAACGCGGTAACTTTAATGGGTTAATGTTCCTATATCGAAAATTGGTCATCCTCTCTTAGCATTTATGGATCGCTGCGAGTCCTTATACCACTCCTGGCGCAGTGGTACAGCGGTTAAGGGATGCGCCACTGCTTTGCGATGGCAGGTAAAGGCGCTGCCACCGGTGTGGCTTGTGCGACTCAGGTTGCTCTTCCCGAGAACCTCTCGGGACCAGTCGTTAATTTCCCTGCCACTTGCCACGGTGTGCAGTTTGCTCACAATCAGGAGGGCAGGTTGTGATGACGCCACAAGTGTTACGTGAGCTGGGAAGCCCACCTGCCTCGTAAGTTGCTTCTCTGGGGGTTTTTCGCGGATTTTTCGCTGACGGTCGACGACGCCGGATTTTAAGCTACATGCGCTCCTTGACGCCATCTTGTTGAAAATTGACCGCCGATTTCGCTTATCGGTAAGGCGAATTCTGATGAGCACAACTGGCGCGTTACTTGAACCGCAGGCCACTCCATACGGAACACGCAGTGCCGAGCGGAGGCGGCTCTGCCGTTCGGATTGGGCAGAGCGTACAGCAATCTGCCGCCGCTGAGCCTCACGGATGGTGGTGCGCGCAACTTGGCGCCGCGGGTCGCCGCCGAGGAACCTGTTTTACAATCTAGCTCACATATAATGGCCGCAGTTACATTGAACACTTGCTTATTACGAAAGAGGTAGGTGCTAACATCAAAATGTGTATTGGTGCAAGGACATCGTCATCATCAGCCTGACAACGCCCACTACAGGACAAAGGCGTCTCCCGTATATGTGCAGTTAAAGAGGCAACGGCACTGCCCCTCAGATACAAGGAACAACTGTGGCCCCGCGACTAGAGCGAAACTCGTCCCAGCAATTGAAAACCCCGTCTTGTTGCAGGTGCGCAGTCCGACGTGCGTTTCCCAAACCCGCAAGGCCAGCGACCGCTGCTCTAATGGGCCTGCAGGATCGCGGAGCCCTGCACTGAGGACTCCACTCAGGAAGACAAACAAGCACACTATACTTAAATGTGTTTATTTCTCCTCCTCCGTGACACCACCTTCCCCCTTTCATACTGAAAGAACACGGCGACCCAGGAAAGCAATATAAAATACGGGATGGACGAAATCCCGACGAAACTTTATATCAGATGCGGCCGTCCAAAAAGCATGCCTTGAAAGGCGTGCTTAGCTTTGGTGAAAGGTGCAGTAAGCTTCACGTTACCATGCTTTTGCGCTCGAGCATGGATGGCAGCGGCCGTAACTGCCATTTTGCAATTAGCAAGACTCGCAGCGCGCAGTGCTTTGGAGGCTACGGTTTCGTACACCACAGGCATGCGGCAAAAAGGTCTGGATGATGAGCAACATTTTTTCTTTAAATGCGACGATTGTGCCTTTAGCCATAACTTTAAAGGGTGTTTGGGGATAACAAGCGACTTGTTCGCTAAGTGGCCTGTTGATCCCGACCATAATATGGCGAAAAGAAAAAAAGAAAGGTCCCGCTCGCGCTCGACAACCGCGCGGCGCACCATGTTCTGCCTGGCCTGAATGCGCTGCTGCCCGTGCTCCTCTGCCACCGAACACGACGAGCAAGACGAGCCACTTGATCAGTGGCTTAATTCGCGCGCACAAAGTGTCCTATCGGTGTCTCGCGACCATTGTCGGCGTCTTGTTACTGCGCAAATAAAGCTGGGGATTGCGTTCGTCAACAATCCAAACCGATGGGTGATGGTTGGATCGCGAGCGCTCGTCGCTTCCACTACTCTGCGAAGAAGTTGCGAGAAGTCCCTTCCCTTCTCTTTAAGGTTTATGCACTGTGCAGTATTTTCGCTTTGTTGGCGAGTTTTGTGTGTGTCACAGGTTCAACGCTCACTTGGCTGCGTACGGTTCCTGTGATAAGTGGGAGTATATATGAAACATGCTCTCCCCAAGGGCGCGCTGCGTTTGTTCCCCTGAATGTCGCCTGTTGTAGTTCCTTTAGACTTTTACTGCCGATTGAATTCAACGTCTTCGGCATTTATTTCTGGAGCTTCTTGGTCGCACCGTGCTGCGCAACCAGACTGTATCGGCTTGGTACTTCAGTCATCAAAAAGTCGGTTATCCTCAAGAATAGACTGACTGCCCCGGTGCGTCGTCACTATACACAGCGGAGATTCAGTTTGTTCCGTGCTCCATGTCGCCGCTTCCACGGCCTGCTCCTTCGCCACGGCACTGTGGAACTCCAACAATGCTTCTTTCAGCAGCGAGGTACGATCAAGAAGCACCAGGTATGAATGCCCAAGACGTCAAGCAATGGCACTGAACAGCCAATAACTATACCAATAACTACTGTAGGACATTAATATGCTAGAATTCGAATGAATACAATTGGGTAGTTGGATTCTTTATGTCTTAAAAGTGTGTAAACGCGCGCAAAGAAGACAAGGACGACGGAGGAACGCAAATGACGCGTACAGAGCGCAACTTCCAACCGTTTGATTTCTCAGAAAGCAGCTAAAATTTGTGACAGCGAGAGCGATCACAGAAGGCCGACAAGACGATATTGTTGTGTCTGCACTTCATTTATAGCACAACTAAGAACATGGTACAATACTGATACACAACATGGAAGCCATGCCCCCGGCACTACACACACATACAGCGTCAATACGCACGCATGCAGCTTGTGTTGCACACACACGCACGGTACGCCGCTGCTTTTGGCACACAACACTTCCTCCCTTGTGATTTTTTTACAAGTCCAGTCTCGATGGTGGTCGACGTACCCTCACTGGGCGACCTGTGATAGGATCAAAGAGGCTCACGGGAATTGCTACCCGAGGAGTATTAAGTTTGTCTTCTGGTGCACTCACACATGGAACACGTTGAGGTGATGCAGAATTGTTTTCATCTGGAACACAAGCAGGTGATGTCTCGTTGTCCGGGGAGGTTTGCATACTGGGTAGGAATTCAGGTTCCGGATCCAGATGGCGTTTGTTGTCGGTGTAACCCTTGCGCAGGTGATCAGTGTGACGTCTCCAGGTTGTTCCTCCAACTTCCACTTCATATGATAGATGCCCTGTTCAGGTTGTGATTGTTCCGGGCACCCATTTACTTGTACCCCTATAGGAGCCCACAGATACTTCTTCCCCTTCAGAAAAGGAGCGCTGAGGCTTACTTGCTTGAGATGACCCTTGTTTCTCATACGTACGTCCACTGGGTTGTGGGCGTAATAGTGCCAGTTGAGTGCGTAGCTCGCGCCCGAGATAAAGGTTTGCTGGTGTCTCACCAGTAGCACAGTGGGGCGTCGTACGGTATGCCAAAAGGAAGTTTGTCAACTTCTTGATGATGGATCCCTCTCCTTTCATGGCCTTCATACTGTGCTTGAAGGACTGCACGAACCTTTCTGCAAGACCGTTCGTCGCCGGGTGATATGGCGCGCTAAATGTGTGTCGCACACCATTCTGCATGAGAAAGGTCTGAAGCTCTTCCGATGTGAATTGAGGACCATTGTCCGTGACAATGCGTTCTGGAATGCCGTGAGATGCAAACATAACGCGCAGTGCATCCACCGTGTGCTCTGCCGTAGTTGAACTCATCACATGTATTTCAGGCCATTTTGAGAATGAGTCAACAGCAATAAGAAACATTTTGCCCAGGAATGACCCTGCAAAGTCTAAATGAACTCAGCGCCATGGTCCACTCGGCCCTTCCCACGGGTGCAGAGAGACCTTTGGTGGCATATTGCTCTCGCTGGAGCACCCTGCACATTTCTTAGTGATGGGTTCGATATCGGTGTCAACAGATGGCCACCACACAAACGAACGTGCAAGCGCTTTCATTTTCACAGTGTCTTGATGTCCAGAGTGCAGGTCGTTGAGGACTGCCTCTCGCAATACAGCTGGAATGACAGTTCTTATGCCCCAAACAATGATGCCGTGGTGTAAAGAGAGTTCATCTCTACGCCTGTAGAATGGAAGGATTTCGTTGTCTTGTTTGCACGAGTCCCACCCGTTCAAAACATGGTAGCGGACTCTCTATAGCAGACGGTGACGCTCTGTGGCTTGTCTGACTTGATGAGCTGTTACAGGTAGTTGCTCCATTTGGTTCAGGTAGAAAAGTTCAGCTTCATCTGGTTTGTCTTCAGGCCTGTCTGGAAGAGGAAGGCGTGACAATGTATGTGCATTGGCATTATCCGATGACTTACGGTACTGTATCTCGTAGTCGAGCCCAGCTAGAAACAAGGCATAACGTTGAATGCGTGCTGCTTGCATCGCAGGAACACTGCTGGTTGGGCCAAAGATATGTGTCAGAGGCTGCTTATCCGTGATCAGCTTGAAGTGTCTTCCATACAGGTATGCATAGAACTTTTGTATACCCCAGACAATGGCTAGTGCTTCTTTATCTATCTGAGAGTACTGCTTTTCCGAAGCCTTCAAGGTTCGAGATGCAAACGCGATGGGTCTTTCACTCCCATTAGGCATTTTGTGCGAAAGGACTGCTCCGAGTCCGTGGGGGCCAGCATCACATGCTAGACGTACTTCCAGGTTCGGGTTGTAGTACACAAGGGCAGTTTCTGAGGCTATAATCTTATTTGCTCGCTGAAATGCCACCTCACATTCTTTTGTCCACTTCCATGGTGATGATTTCTCCAGAAGTGCATGCAGTGGTCTGAGAAGATTAGCACTGTCTGGAATAAACTTCCCCTAATAGTTCACAAGGCCAAGGACTGACCTCAACTCAGACGTGGACTTGGGTGTAGGGGCACGTATCACTGCCTTGATCTTGTCCTCTGTCTTGTGTAACCCGGTTCCATCGAGCTTGTAACCACAGTATGTTACAGAGTCTTCAAAGAACGAAAATTTCTGGAGGTTAGCTCTGAGCCCATACTCTTGCAGTCTTCTGAGCACTTGCTCTAGGTTTTTGAGATGAGAATCTTCTGACTCACCAGTGACAAGAATGTCATCTTGAGTAGCATGGCACATTGGGATTCCCTGCAGGATTTGATCTATTGTTCTCTGCCACACAGCTGGCGCAGGAGAGATGCCAAAAATCATTCTGTTGTACTGATGCCGCCCTTTTTCTGTGTTGATGGTCAAGAGCGGCTTGGACTCATCGTCTACTTCCATTTGTAGGTATGCTTGTCTCGGATCTATCTTTGAAAACTTCTGTCCTGCTAACTTTGCAAAGATGTCCTCAATGCGGGGTAAGGGACACTGGTCCACCACCAAGTGAGGGTTGATTGTGGTTTTGAAGTCTCCACATATGCGGACAGTTCCATTTGCTTTCACTACAGGCACTATGGGCGTGGCCCAATCACTGTGATTCACTTTTCTCAGGATGCCGACTACTTCCAGCCGTTCAAGCTCAGTGTTCACTTTCTCCATCAAGGCATAGGGCACTTGTCGTGGCCTACAGAACTTCGGTTGCCCACCACTTTGAAGACGCAGTTTCAGTTTGATGTGCTTGAGTTTTCCAATGCTATCATCAAAGACGTCCCTGTGTTCTGCGAGGATCTTGTTCAGTTGATCTGCACGTGGCCCCAGTTGGTTTTCGATCCTCAATACACTGCTCAGCTCGAGAAGGTTGAAACGATTAATCCAGTCTCTTCCAAAGAGCGGAGGTCCTGGAGTGTCGACTACAAAGAACTGCACGCGTTGCGTTTACTTCCCAAACGTGACATTGGCTGTTGCCACACCGTTAGGGCTGAAGGCTTGACCAATCAACGTCTTGAACCATACTGAAGTTCCCTCCAGAGGCAGATGAGAGAGATTCGCTTCGTACGTGGTTCTTGGCACAAGAGAATACTTGAATCCAGTGTCCATCTCCATTACCAATGTGTGCCTTTCAATCTGTGGCTTCAGCCAGATCGGACTGCTTTTGTTCCCATCGTCGACATGTGCCAGAAGCTCAAATGCATCACTGTCTTGTTCAATGGCATGCACTTGACTTTTTGAAGCCTGCCTATTCTTGTAAGTAAGGCTTGACTGGCATGGTGCTCTATTGGCGTCGCTTGACTTGCTTTTACAGGCGGTACTTATGTGGCCAACTTTATTGCACTTGTGGCAAACACTTGCGAGAAACTTGCATTTCGACGGTGGATGCCCCTTGCGGTCACACCTGTAACATCGTCGTGCTTCCTTCTCGACATGAGCCACAGAAGCCGGCACTTCTTCCCTGCTTTTGAATTCGGCGATGTCCTTCACGGCAAGTTCATGCGCTACTGCTTCGTCAAGGGCGTGCTCTAGCGTAACCTTTTTTGCGGTTAGCAATCTCTGCTGGACTTGCACGTAGCGAAGACCGCACACAAAATTTATCGCGCAGTGCCTGGTCCAAAAATGACCCAAAGTTGCAGTTCTGTGAAAGCCGCCGCAGTTCTGCCATATATACATACATACATACATCTTTATTTTCCAGAAGACAACTGGATGGTCTCTTGGGCTAAAAGCTACACAAAAGCTTGACGAGGCCCAAGAGACGATTACAAGGCAGCAGCGTAAAGAATAGAAACATAATAGATGAATAGTACATAGGTAGACAGTAATAGGGAAATAATAAAACAGTTACTGTGACAGGTAATAATGATGTCAATCACATAAATCTACCAGTAATGAACTGAAACCAAAATAAAACAACTGAAAAGCATATACGCGGAAACAACAAACAAAAATTAATGGATCACAACTGCACAAAACAGGAATGTAATTGTTTTTTGTTCAAGCCCACTGTGTGTCTATATTTGTTTAGTATTGTAGGGAGGTTATGGGTAAGTGACTGATATTTATAAAATGTACGAAAATGAGGAACTGCCCACGCATCAACATTTCTTGTTTGCACGCTAATATTTCGTCGCTCTAAGGATGCCAAGGACTTTAGAAGGTTAGTAACTTCAGGGGAGGAAAAGTAGATTGACTGTAATAGGCGAAATTCATACAACTTGTCTACACTTATGATATTGAATGATTCAAATGCACCCTTTGTAGTTTCCATGGGCTCAATATTTGCTATGTAACGGAGGATTTTTTTCTGTAAAACCAGGAGTTTATTTAAATTGGTTTTTGTGGTTGTGCACCAAACTAGACTGCAGTATCTTAAATGAGAGTTAAACAAAGCATGATATACTTGAAGTTTTATCTTGGGTGGAAGTACAGTACGACAGCGCGATATAACTCCTGTAATCGAGGAAAGTTTTTTACGAAGGTGATCAATGTGAGCATCCCAGGTTAGATGTGAGGAAAAATGTACACCTAATATTTTATGGTTGTCAACGATTTCAATTTCTTGGTGCTCATAGGTTATAGTGTGATTTATTTCAACTAATTTGTTTTTAGCGCGGAATATAATAGCTTTAGTTTTAGTGCAATTGATTTGAAGTCTGTTTAACTTGGACCATGTGGATAGCTTAGCTAAAAATTCATTACATTGCATGATTAAACCATCAGCATTTGGGCCAGAAATAAGAATAGTACTATCATCAGCATATATCACTAGTTTTACTGTATTATCAATATTCACCAAGTCATTAACGTATGTATTGAACAACAGCGGACCTAACACACTTCCCTGGGGTACGCCACTCTTTATCGGAAAAAGGGATGAGCTGCAGTTTTTGACAAACACTCTCTGAAACCTGTTGCTGAGGTAGCACTTCAGCAAAGCTAGACACGTGCCGCGGATCCCGTAAGCTTGTATTTTGGATAGAAGAATGTTATGGTCCAGACAGTCAAAAGCCTTGCTGAAATCTATAAAAACAGCCAACGAGAACAAATTACTTTCTATGTTTCGTAAAATATTTTCTTTTAATGTTAGTAAAGCAGTTTCCGTCGATTTGTCCTTCCTAAAACCGAACTGTGCATTTGTTATTATGTTTTCTTTGTTAAAGAAGTTAGTTATACGAGCAAAAATGATTTTTTCTAGTGCCTTAGAAAATACAGGGAGGACTGAAATTGGGCGATAGTTTGTTGCCAAGTTTGGGTCGCCGCCCTTGAAGATTACAGAAACCCTGGCACATTTCATTTTTTCAGGAAAGACGCCCGAATCCAGTATTAAATTAAATATGTAAGCAAGTACGGATGTAAGTAAGGTCAATACATACTTTATCGGCATGATTTGAATGTTTTCAATATCAAGCGCCTTACTGTTTCGGAGCAACATGAAAGTGTTATAAATCTCCTGCTCATCAGTAGGCTGAAGGTATATTGTTTTCATTGTACTAGTGGAGATTCCAGTTGTATCTGGAGGATAGTCACAAGGATTTGCAATACTCACGAAATAATTGTTAAGGTAATCCGCAAGCGCTTTACCGCTCAATTCAACACCTTCATGTGTTAAAACATCCGGAAGGGAACTTTTACTTTTACGACCCAAAACAGTGTTTATTGCTTTCCATGCAGCATCCGGGCGTTGTCGAGCGCAGTCTGCAAATAACTGCTCATAGTATAAAGATTTGGCTCTCCGAAGCTCAGCGTTTAGCTTATTCCGCAATATTTTAAACTCCTTTAGAGTTTCTTTTGAACGTGAACGCAAGAAAGAATGAAAGTGACGATTTTTATTTTTGATCATTTGTAAGTGTTCTCGAGTGACCCATGGTTTCTTAATCTTTTTTGTTGGCACGATAGTTTGCAAAGGGAAATGTTTAGCATAGATGCACACAAAACGATTTATGAATTCGTTATACGCGTCATTCGCATCCACATTTTTTAGCACGGCAGACCAATCTTGGTTCATGATTTCATTCTTGAACGAGATTAGCTTTCCTTCGGTAATGCGCTGAACAAAAAATGTTTCCCTTTTCACATTCCTGTCCAGTGAATCAGTGCGATATGTTAAGAAAGTAGGACAGTGATCACTAACGTCGCAGGCAACTGTGCCTGCATTGTAAATTTCAGTGTCAAGATTCGTAACAATGCGATCTAGCATGGATGATGTAGAACATGTAATTCGAGTTGGTGTTTTAATCACATTTATGAAACCAGATGAAACCAGTTTTGTGCTAAAGTCACGAACACAGTTATTTTCCTCTAACATGTTTATGTTAAAATCACCACCACTGATGAGCCTAAGGTTGTTTTTACAAATAAATTCCAAGAAGTCTTCATAAAATTCTAAGAAGCGTGCAACATTCCCAGTTGGTGGACGATACAAGACAGAAATTATTTCTTGTTTATTTTTCAGCGTTAAGATTTCATAATCCGCAGTGGTCTTACTGAATTCCGGCAAAATTTCACACTTCTTGTGCTTTGCAACTAGAATTGCGACGCCACCACCCCTGCTGTTTTTACGATTAAGAAAGAAGTTATTGTAACCATCTAGTTCCAACATTTTGCTGCTGTTTGTATACCAAGTTTCCGATAGCATTAGGACAGAAAATTGAGAGCAAAATTGCTGTAATAAAAGGACAATGTCATCTTCTTTACGGTTCACTGAACGTGCATTGATATGCATAACTGATTCGCATGATAAATAATCAAACTTCACATCAGATGGTAGAGTAAGCTCCTGATAATCCATCTTAGCCCCTTCTCTCTGAAGTCTCTTGTAGAACCGATGTCGCTCAGACATTTCAAGAGGCACAGGTGAAAAGTAGTCTCGCAGGTACTTTTTAATGTCTGCGTACGTTTTCTCTGAGTGTTTGTTCGGCGTGGTCAGCTTGCGAAGGATAGCGTAAGTTTTCGCTCCCATGCTTGTAATTATGACCGCTACCTTCTTCTCTTCCGGTAAGCTGTTGAGCGCGAAGTATTCGTCCGCCCTTTCTATATACGACGACCAGTCTTCAACAGTGTCATCGAAACTGTCGAGCTTACCGATTAGCACTGCTTGAGCTGCCATTGTTCTCCCGCCCAGCGTAGGGCTCGCAGAGTTAGGCCTGACACTCCGTGTTTGTCAATGCTCTTGCGGCTGCCAGTTACTGTCGCTTGATGTGGTGATCTTCAGGCCGTTCTTGGAGCGTTCTTGATCCGGTCCTCGTCGCCATTTGTTGTGTCTGCACTTCATTTATTGCACAACTAAGAACATGGTACAATACTGACACACAACATGGAAGCCATGCCGCCGGCACCACACACACATACAGCGCCAATACGCACACATGCAGCTTGTGTTGCCAACACACGCACGGTACGCCGCTGCTTTTGGCACACAACAGATATGAAAACAAAACAGAGCAAAAAGGCGAACAATACACGTTCGGGATTCAAATCATCAACACCGCCGCCAAGAATGATGGGAAGCCAAGATTCACCATTAAACCAAAACAGCAGCAGCCTTCCTATAAATACAAAGAGTAAGCGTAGTAATAAGTGCGTGACAATGGATGGCGATAACGTCTGGTCGTAGCAAAAGCATTGTAAAGAAGTCAGAATCGAAACAATAGAAAAACATTTTAACAAACGGCCGGTCAACAGGATAAAAGGCGTCTTAGGAAAGCAGAGTCAAAGATCAAAACTACGCGAGGCGAAAGCAGCGTCAGTAATGTACGCTGAGGTAATCCAAGCAAGTTGTACAACGAAATCGCACTTGTCTGTTTGAGAAGGCTAATTCTTAGTTCCGAAGTAAAACTGAAGAAGTGTTAACACATTTGCCACCGGACTCTGTGACATGAAACGCCTTGATTATTACTCTCTGAGCCTTTGTTTTGGCACGTGCCAGGATTGTAGCCCCTGTATACGAAGGCTTTCATTTACGACTCGCAGCGTGCTCTGGAAGGCGGCCTCTTCCGCTGTCGGTCGCTGACGTCTTGTGTTCGCGCATTCTGTCATTTACGCACCTCCCCATTTTTTCCAGTGTGTAGGCGAACGCATGTAAGAGGCAGATGTACGTAGTCAACGTTGACATAGCTGTCGCTGCTTGGGCGGGACTTCGCATATGCTAGACAGCCTTCTAGGTGCTGAGAAACGCGCATTCGCATCATATTTTCCTGCGCCGTATTACTAAGCGGTTTCCTTCAGGAGTTGAAACGGTATTGTAAACAACATATATTAGGTCCATACTTGATTACTCCTGTAACGGGATCCTTGGCTCAGAAATGTTATTCAATGAATAGAACGAATGCAAAATTTAGCGCTTCAATAGATTCTCGGAAATTACACAAGAAATTTCAGTGTAACATGTGCTAACGAGAGCCTTGGCTGGATTTCGTTACAGAAACGCGAGAAGATACTAAGACTGAAATTTCGTCATAATCTTTTTGGCTCTCGAACAGACGCACGGCGTGTTAAGTGCTTACTTCCTCCCGATTATGTGTCATTACGACGAGATCCTTTCAACAAAACTAGAGAACTATAAGGTGTAAAACTGTACTTTTCCCTGCACAATTTCGCACTGGTATCAGACGTGATGCGACCACCGCTACTGGAAACAACCCGTTTTCATTGATGCTGTAGTGTTCGTATGCGGTGGAATGTAATTAGGCAAAAAATGATTTTTTTGAGGGAGGGTGGCGGGAGGGGGGGGGGGGGGGGAATACAATGAATGTTCTTCTGTAATTGCTAGGCCCGTTTATGTGTTTTTATGGTACAAATATTGCTCTGTATTCTTATGGATCTTTGTTGTTAGCGTGTTCTTTGTGATATCACAGATAATTTGTTCACATGACATATCTCATCTGTTTTCATGTGTAAGCATTACTAGTCCCTTTACGAGAAAAGCCGGCGGCGTGTTAGAGTGTGCATTCGCAGATGGTACAGAGAATCCCAGCGATGGCAACAAAAATAGGGTGACGTCATCAAGCGGCCGTAGGATGCACGGAGCAAGCCGAGCACCGCTATTTCAGACAGTCATATACATGTCGTTCGTCTGTATATACCCACCAATGGCTGAGCTCAAAGTGTCGCCAGTTTTCCCGACTACATTCGTACCAAGATTGTGACGCAACCGTTTTTTATACAGTGTTCTTGGTGGTGTCATATTATTTCTCTTTGCATATAGGTTACATGTGCTGGTCAATTTGGAGGCTTGCTAGCGAAAGGGATTCGAACCGACGACATATGCACCTTTAGTTATGTGCCTACCCAGACTCTTCACCTCTGCTCTCTGAAGGCGCGGTTGAGGTGTCCATCGAGATATGAGACAGTTACTAAGTCATTTTCTTTCCTCAAAAACCAATTTTCGAATCAAAATTCTGACTCAACCGTTTGTCGTACACCGTTGCGGGTGGTGTCATACGATTTCTCGTTGCACACGTCTCTTAGCCAGGTTGAAGGCTAGCTCACGACATGTATTCGAACCGAGTGTCCGACTGTTTCACTCCGTATTTCCCACTGCGCAACCTGCGTCGAGGTCGAACGCTCACGTTGACAGACTAATGATTTAGCCTTCACAGCACGTAAGCGGTCGTAAGTGCCTTCTGAATTTTAAGGCGAAAGCCTTTATAGGCTCATGACTCGCCAGCGGGGATGTCCGCAGAAAGGTGTCACTCTATAGCGGTCAACCAAGCGTCATTGAGGTGTCCACCGAGATTTTGAGGTACGAGAGCTAGTGCGTCCTTTCCTCAAAAACTTTTCCTTTCCTCAAAACACATGCTTTCGCATTCCTCCACGTAAGCAGACAAGTGTCCGCACAGTAAAATATCAATCAGTAATCAATGAAACCGCAATAAGTAATTAGTTAATTAACAATTAGTAATCAGTCGATTGGTAATTAGTTAATTGGTAAGTGTTGTTGATTAGTTAATAAGTATTACTAGTGGTTCGTGTAGTATGACGTAAACGGGAACTCTGTATACGATAATCCACTGCGCATGCGCAAGGCGGCAGCAGACAACGCACCTGCGCTTCAGCCTACTGCGCATGCGTGTGACGTCACTCAGTGGCGCCAAAATCGTTCGGGAGGAGCGCTCACTGATCTCGAGTAGGGGGCTGGATGCCGCATCGGGCGACCGAAAGTGAAGCCACCGGAATTTGTTCGGCATGTCCCGGAACTCGGTTTTTGACAGTGCACGAAATCGGACCTCAGCACGGTTTTTCAGCTTGAGTTTTCGTTTTCCACTTAGCATTTTCTCTTTTCGACGTTCTCGTCTTTTTTCATGACAACGCCTACCTGTTGCGCCGTCAACTCCATGAGGAGAGCAGCAAAGTCTTCGGGAAAGACGTTTGAAAAATAAGGGTTCATTGCATCGAAATTGGACGACACTAGCAGAGGACTAGGACGTCGCTACACACAGCAGGTACGCAGCCTCGTCTGCTCAACTCTGTGTCGTCCCGTTGCGCTAGCGTTGCTAGCTCTGCTCTTTGTTGTGATGCACATTGTCGCGCTCTAAGCCCAAGTTATACCATCAATTGGGGATAAATTTAAGAAAGAATAGGTGGAAACCTTCACCAGACAGCCGACCTTGCAGTGACCATTTTACCGAGTTATGTTTAGACCAAAATGAGGTGAGGTGCCGACGGTGTTCTGCTGGTTCACATTAGCGCCTCCAAAAGGCATGGCACTGCTTTTTCGACGGAGTGTATCAAGTACTGTTTCGTACTCTAGCAAATTATGCCTGAATGGGCTTTTATTCGTGATGCTTGGTGCAGTTGACTTCTATAACAGCGCTTGTCACGCGCGCTGCATCACTTGTCTTTCTTCTCAGTCGTTTCTCTCGCTTTGTGCAGCCGAAACGTGGCTGTGCTATGGAGTTAGATTAAAAGCATGTCTGGAAGGTAAGTGACACTCTAAAGCGACAAACAACACCTGCTATCGATGAGAAGAGACACCGTCCGCCACCAACTAACCAAGCTGTATAACGAGTGGCTCTTCGGGTGTCAGGATTTCCGCGCCATCGTTCGCCTGTTCTTGCTACTCGAAAATTCGGTTTTGAGGTGGCGTAGACTAATCGTCCTTCCACTGCTTGTCCTAATTATGCTCTGAAGACAAGAACCAGATCAGAAAACAGTGTTTAATGCACGTACCCCTTTGCCGCGGCATGGTGAGTCCTGCATGCCTGTTTTCTTCGGATTCTCTGAAATTACAGGGTTCCCCAACCAATGCGCACATTTCTCGCGTGTAGCTTGCTTATTCCTTTGGTATTACAGTAGACGTTACACGAAAACAACTCGAAAAACTGAGGACGGAAGGGCGAAAGACGCGACTTTTTGCATTGAAATACACAAAAGACACCGAACTTCCGGGACATGCCTCCGTACTTCCGGTGGCTTCACTTGCGCCCACTTTGGAAAGGGGGAATGCGGCATCCAGCCACCTAGAGGAGATCAGGGGGAGCACTCCCTAGGCAATCTTGCCAGACGCCTCTTCAACGCGATCTGGAAGGATGCCGCCTAAACGCTCTCGTGTGTCTCCAGCAAGCAAGCGTACGTGCGCGCACGAATGAACAACAGCGAAAGTGTCGTGAAGCGAAAAATTGTGTAGTCTTTAATCAGCATCTTCACCGCACATGAGCGACACAAGCAGCAACACGGCCCTAAAGGCTTTCGCCTCACCGCACTTTAGGCCAACAAAGGGCCCCCTGAATCTTTTCCTTTTGTCCCCTTTCACTGCAGTCTGCAATATCAGCCCCCGCCCCCCTCTTCCCCCACTGAAATGTGATCTATGGCGCTATGCGTAATATGATAAATAAATAAAAATTTGTTGCCTATCTTCTTCATGTTGTGAATTATTTTATGCAGATATGAAATGCCTTGCGTACGCTTTTTTTTTTATTGCAGAGATGAAACCTGTGTGTGGTTTTTTTTTGTCTTCTGTAGGAGATTTCCAATGGCCTGTATTCGCAAGGCGCTTCATCTGGTTTCGAAGGCCGTATTTCATGAGTGCGTGCGTAGCCGTCGGTGTTGCTGATTTGAGTCACGCGCTTGTATTATTTTCCTTTTTGCTCTGTACTGCATGCACGTCGGCTTTTCGGCCTTTTTGTGATCGTTCTCGCCGTTATAAAGTGCTCCCTAGCCAAAACTGCATGCCAGCACGCTATATCAGCGGATGCGCAGCTAAGAGCCTGGGTGCGTCGACATATCTGCCTGACCCATCTCGATGATCTGATGCTGGCCTTACCGCCGGCATCAACGGAGCCGCGCCACTACCATCAATGTGCTATCAGGGCCCAGCAGGAAACGAAGCTCCAGACGCGGCGGCCCGAGCACTCATTCACCGGGCGTTCCCATTGGCTCCTGAGCACCTGGAACCTGAAGGTAGCGGCTTACTCTCCTTCAACACTATCACGTCCTATTATAAGGATAAGCATCGCCTCTACCCGGCCCCTGCAAAGAGACCGGGGAAAGGAAACGAACGCGTTCTACTCCGATTATTCACGAACACAATGCTGTGCCCGGCAGTACTAAAACACTTCGGTCCCGCGTTCACTGGCAGGTGCAAACACTGTGGCGAGGTGGCTGACACCTACCACATGGTTTGGGCTTGCCAGCGGAACTCAACTCTCTGCCCCCACCCCAACACTACCAGGGAGGCAATGGAGGCGGCCCTGCTTGGCTGTTCGGACCTTCAGGCCCAAAAGGCTTTGGTCAAGAGGGCTAAGCTGGCGGCTTCGACAAATGGGGTCCCCGAATAAGGACTCCACCCATTGCGGGGCTCTTTAAAGAGCCTAACCTCTTTCATTCAATATAGGCTTTTCACCACCACCACCAGCACTGCCATCACTGCTCGCCAGGGGCGCTTTTAATGTTTCATGCCAGCATTTATTCACGAACGGCTCCATTCTAACGCAGTGTGACCACCGTAGTTCGCGCTTCACTGTGCAGCAAGTTTATTGCGCTATGCAGTATAAACACTCGTGCATCGGTTTTTCAAGTACAGTTAAAATTTCGCTTTACTCCTGAAAACGCGCGGAAAAATAGCATGCAAATTTGTCGAATTTCAAGCGCCAGAAAGACAAGGACACAAAAAACGATTTTATTGTGACCTCGTTTTTTTGGTGCCAGATATTGGGGAAATATGTGCCAACTAGCCTGCAAGAATGTTACGCCGTCTATGTAGCCATTGATCAAATAGTAAAGGAGAACCTCAAAAACAATATTATTCACACCGACTCGCTAAGTTTACTTACAGCTCACCACTCTAGAAATGCAGTCACTCCTATACTTCGTGATATCATACACAACATAGTAACAACCACAGCTGAAGGACAAATCCTGAAACTCTGCTGGGTACCAAGCCATATTGGAACTGTAGGCAACGAGAGAGCAGACATAAGCGCTGCTCAAACACGTGACAAGCAAATAAACACAGTAAATATTCCGTTAAAAGATTGCATTAACTCAATATATCGTAACAAAAGACAGAAATAACAGTCAGCGTGGAAAAATAAAGTAAAAAACAAACTACGCAATGTGAAACCAGTTATATGTGAATGGTAGTCCTTCACCCACCAGGAACGTTTTAAGGAAGTGGTTATCTGCCGTCTTCGTATCGAACACAGGCACCTCACGCACAATTTTCTACTGACAAAACAAGATCAACCTGTTTGCGAAGAATGCGGAGGCGACGTTACGATTAACCACATTTTATTGTCTCGTGCGAAACTTCAAAGACTAAGGAAAAAGTATGTTACTCAATTTTATACCGAATGCATTCCTTTTCGTCCTGCACAGCTTTTATGAGATTACACAATTATCGATATATCATGTGTTTTAGCTTTCTCAAAGAAACCGGATTTCTCAAGAGTGAAAAAGTTTTTACCCACTGGCCTGTTTGTATTTTAGTGCACCTCAACCACTTTCTCATTCCGGAGAAAAGGGCAGAGGTTGTTTTATTTGATTGACAAGGCGCCTCCAGTCCTTGCCCAGTCAACGACGTGTGATGAGGTTACCCGACCTCTTTTACAGCTTTTAATGTTATCCATTTATAAATCTTGTTTTCGCTCTGAATACTAGGTAGAATGAAATACCTTTTCAAGTTTCTACACCGCCGTAATATTTTATCTTTGTGAAAATCTCCAGAAACAATTCCTTATACCTTGAGCCTGGCGCATGATAGGTTTAGTTCCTTATTGCCATTAAGCCCAACACAACACAGCACACTTTTCAAGCGCTGGCGTCACCAGCGACACAATCGTAAATTGAGACACCACACAGCCGCTCTCACTACTAAGGCAGAAGAATACGTGAACACGCTAGCTCGCGCAAACTGGGCAACCTTTTGTAACGACCTCAAGGGTACATAAAGCCCTAAACACACATAGTTCCTCCTACGCGCTCTCTTAAATCCAAAAACAACTAAATCTCAGGCACAAGTAAACACACCACGTCTAATAAAACTAGAGGTCCAAAAGGGCGCAGACGTAATTGGCCAACTACGCGACACTTATATACCCACACCCTTCAGTCAGCAGATCCACCCAATCCATCTCCACCTAACCCGCAAATTGATGCCGACATCACCTTAGAAGAAGTCCGCCGGACAATCTTTAGTATTCACCACTCTACGGCGCCGGGGCCGGATGGCATAACGTACAAGGCACTACTCAATCTGGACGAAGTCTCCCTCCAGGAACTCACGGAGGTCTTTCATAACCACTGGCACGCTGAGACGCGCCCATCAGCCTGGATCCATGCCAGCATGCGATTTATACACGAACCGGGCAAACCCATTATGCTTTGAAAATTTGCGCCCCATCTCCTTAACGAGCTGTGTCGGCAAGTTCTTCAAGCATGTCATTCTCAATCGCCTGCAACCGTTCCTAGAAACAACAGGCTTTGTCTCCAACGTTCAATTTGGCTAACAATAAAAATATTTGGTTTTGGGGGAAAGGAAATGGCGCAGTATCTGTCTCATATATCGTTGGACACCTGAACCGCGCCGTAAGGGAAGGGATAAGGAGGGAGTGAAAGAAGAAAGGAAGAATGAGGTGCCGTAGCGGAGGGCTCCGGAATAATTTCGACCACCTGGGGATCTTAAACGTGCACTGACATCGCACAGCATTTGGCTTCCGTCCAAACATCTCGGCGCAAGACGTACTTCTAGGCCTTAAAGTGTCTCTCTCTCACACTAAGCGCCGTACAGCCACTACGTGAGCCATACTGGACCTGGGTATTCATAAGGCTTTCGAAACAATAAGCCATGACCATATCCTCACGACATTAGCCACCACGGGCTGCGGCGCCCGCATATGGCAATATGCATGGCAGAACTCCACCTTGGTTGTTTCTATCTATCCATCCTTCGCACACTCATGAGCCATCCATTCGTAGTTAAAATGTATAACACTTGTGTCCTAAAAGGTGCAATGCCACTGAAATGGTCTATATTGCATCGATATCCAGCGTTATGCTCCAACCGTTTCTACAGGCAGAGTCGCTCCACTGTGGCCGCAACTACTCCTCAACTGCGCTATTTATTTGAATAGCGCGTATAATCGCATACGCAAAATAGACAGTTGATATTCTCAATGCCTTAGTTTGTAAATTTATCTGTAACGCAGAAATGCTGAAAACAAACACGTAACACATGTTTATTTTCTTGAAAAAATAAAAAATAAAATTGGTTTTGAGGAGAAAAAAATGGCGCAGCAACTGTCTCACATATGTCGGTGGTTCGGATGTCTACCGAGATATCTGAGACAGTTACTGCTTCATTTCCTTTCCTCAAAACCAATTTTCATTTTCATTTCTTCAGCAAAATAAATGTGTTATGTGTTTCCAGGTTTCTTAAACTGCGGCTTTGCTTGGTTTGCTTCACGCATTTCCTACCACCATCCACTGCGAGAGACCATAGTTTAATCAGAAAAACTGAATATTGGTTTTGAGGGATTTTTTTTTCAATTTTGATGGAACCCGCCATGGTGGCTCAGTGGTTAGCGCATTCGGCTACTGATCGGATAATCCGGGTTCTAACCCTACCGGGCGGCCGCGTCTCGATGGAGACCAATTGCAAAGGCGCTTGTGTGCTGTGCGAGAGCAGTGCAGGTTAAAGATCCCCAGGCGGTCGAAAATATTCCAGAGGCCTCCACTACGGCACCTCTTTCTCTCTTTCTTCTGGGCAGCAGAACAATGCAGTTCGGGGGTCGACCGAAACATGAGACAATTACTGCGCCATTTTCTATCCTTTAAAGCCCCTTTTTTCCAGTAAGTTACCACCCCACATGGCGATGCACGCGGGACGCAGGAACGAATCGCGGGTCTTGCGTTGGAGGCAGCCGCGTTGCGATGGAGGCGAAACTCAAAAGGCGCCCGTGTGCTGTACCCGCCGCGGTGGATCAGTGGTTAGAACTAGCGCTCGGCTAAATATCTAAGTACCCGGGTTCGAACCCGACCACGGCGGCAGCGTTTCGATGGAGGCGAAACGCAAAGGCGCCCGTGTGATTTGCGATGCCAGTGCACGACAAAGATCCCCAGGCGGTCAAAAATATTCCGGAGACCTCCACCACGGCACCTCTTCCTTCCTTTCTTATTTCGCTCCCTCCTTTATCCCTTCCCTTAAGGCGACGTTCAAGTATCAGCCGAGGTCTGAGACAGATAATGCTCCATTTCTTTTCACGAAAAGCCATTTACGTGGGCTGTACGATGCCAGTGCATGCTAAAGATCCGCAGGTGGTCGAATTTATTTCGGAGCCCTCCACTACAGCACGTCTTTCTGCCTTTCTTCTTTCACTCCTCCCTTTATCCCTTTCCTTGCAGCGCGGTTCGTGTGTACTCCGATATGTGATAGAGACACTGCACCATTTCCTTACCACGCAAAACCTCTTAAATGCGGAAATTCATCCCCCACATGACCAAGAATAAAAAAAAGAAGCCGAGCGCGCAGGGGCGCGCGGTCGCTTGAGCTTCGCGTGGTCCATCTTCACGTGACCTTTACGGCGGGTATATAAGGAGGCGACATACGGTCCTGCAGCCCGTAATTCGTGAAGAAGCGTGCAGGCTGCCCCTGCCACAGCCAGCACGCCAATATATATATATATATATATATATATATATATATATATATATATATATATATATATATATATATATATATATATATATATATATATATATATATATATATATATATACAAATATATATATACAAACAAAAGAAAGGTCCTAGCGGATTTGCGGCTACACCGTCCGCCGCAGTCTCAAGACTTAGTCGATGTTTGTCCTAAGGCTGTCTTATAAGTGGTGCTCCAGGAGTGGCGTAGAAAGACCAATTGTGCATATTTTGATATGCTGATAAAACTGCTACGAACGCTTTATTTTCATCAGAACGCAAATTATAAACAGTTCGTTATAACGAATCGCGCTCTTGACAGGGCAACGCTACGATGTATTGTTCATCGTACACTGATACCACCGGGAAAGTGCGAGCGCCATTGTTTTTTAGGACACGAGCGAAGGTGAAGGCAGCGACGGCGCTCGTGTCTTGCGGTTTCTCTCCTAGTGTCCTCGTCCTGTGTGCGCTGTTCGATCCTGCAAAGTAATTAAGTTAATCTTCAGTACACACAGTACAGACTGCCAGAGCCGCTGTTTTGCAATCCATAGGCATACATAGATTACGAAACAAAAACCAAACATAAAAGCACTGTAAAAAATACAATACATTAAGGCGTATGCAGCAGCACAGTAACGACTACCATTTCTCTCCAAATCGTTAATGTGTTCACTTCCTGGTACCATGCATGTCCAACATAGCACGCAAACTCTTACCGTTGTAAGACACCCATATGATGAACTTTGAGGCTAAATTTTACTTTTATTTGGCTCCGTCTTTTTTCCTTTGGCTCGCTTCTTTTGCTGTCCTAATTTGTGATAAGCAAAATTTCAAGTGACTAAATGGGCGAGGGACGTTTTCAAAGAATGCGCAAAGGATAATGACGAAATAGGCTGCTCGATACCTCGTTCCAGCTTTCCTTCACTGCTTGCCTCTGTCATCGAAGTCGTTGTACATGCGGGCATAATTTAATTACAGATGCATTTAAAAATTTATTTGTGCTTCAACATTACAGATAGCGCCGCGTAATCGCAAGGCCTGAGCATGTGCATGATTTGGCCGCTGAAATCGACAGTCACGAAAAGCAAGAGCTGAAGAACATTGAGGGTTCTATAATTGTTGGTGGGCGTGCAGTTTTTCTCAAAAGTTTAGAGCCCAGGGGGGGGGGGGGGGGGGTTAGAGGTGTTTTTAAGCCATCCGGTAGGGATTCAGCAGCATCCGTGCAAGTCGTTGCCTTTACGGCCGTTACCAAACTGCCATTGCGAGTGTCGGATGCACTTTGCTCACTATGGCAACTACATTTCAATTGATTTATTTCTTCCTGAAATGCTAGAAAAAAAAGTCAATAGTTACTGTCAGCGCACAATTCCCAGGCAGTGGAAGCAAAAAGTCGAACCGCTAAGCGCGGCTATATCGGCACTTTTTGTTGTACTGTTTTTTTTTTAAACAAATACGAGGGTGAGTAGATGAAGTTAGCCAACCCACCTCGCGCAATAAAGGTTCGGTTCATTATCTGTGGGGCATGCGGGTAGCACGCAGGCATCTCTCATTTTCGAAACTGACACTCAGACGTGAGGATCAATGCTCTTTAATGCTCACATACACAGGGTCGATCACGGTTGTGCGACATAATGGACGCTCCAAAAGTTGAACAGCATGGTGTCGTGAGGTTTTTGACAGCTGAAGGTGTTTCCCTACCAGTGATTAGTCGCCGTGGGGCTGCCGTGAACGGTGAACTTTGCATTTCATTGGCCACATTGAAGCGTTTGGTAAACGGTTCAAAAAAGAACGTGAAAGTTGCAAAGACAATCAAAGACCGTGCAATCACCCCCGACACAATAATTGCAAAGGTTGATGAGCTGATGAGCCGTCGTTTCCTCGGAGAGGTTCTGTTCACTTTTTTATTTCGAGCGTCAGGGACCATTACTGCTCAAATTTTGTAAGCCTGCAGACTACCAATCTTTTCCGATATTGTGAAAAGCTACATCGGCCGCTTGTCGCATGTCTCATGTCGCATGTTGCATGTCGCAAGAACAAGCGTGTAGAAAATTGACGAATGGAGTCATCTTGCTCCACGACAATTCCCGTCCCCACGTCGCTGATGTGGTTACCACAAAACTGGAAAACTCAAGTGCGAAACGCTGCCACATCCGCCATACGGCCCAGACCTGTCGCCTTGAGATTTCTACATTTTCGGGCGCTTGAAAAAACAGCTCAACGGAACCAGATTGGTGTCGGACGATGACATGAAAAAGTCAGTTACAGACTTTTTGAACCAGCAGCAAAATGAATTTTATGAAACGGTAATCACGTGACTCGTTAGTCTGTGGGACAAAAGTCTAAATGCTCGTCGAGACTAGTTTTAAATAATGTACCCCGTTTGACATACCTTCGCATTGCCTCACTTTTATGACCCCCTTGCCCTCGTATTTGTAGCTCGTAAATAAATTATCATTCTGTACAAGCCATTGCTTTTTTTAAAACGAAAGCTTCACGGCGCTACCTCATAACGATTTCGTATTGCTTGTGGTTTTGGCCTTCAAGCCAGCCAGAGGTAAAGCCTCTTATTGCGCGGTTCGGGTTGGTTGGTTGGTTTTTAGGGAAAGGAAATGGCGCAGTATCTCTCTGACATATCGGCTGAAACCTGAACAGCGCCTTAAGGGAAGGGACAAAAGGAGGAACTGAAAGAAGAAAGGCAGAAAGAGGTGCCATAGTAGAGGCGTTCGGGTGTCCACCGAATCAATCTTCAATTTTTATCCAAAGCAAAGAAAAGGCGAATAGCTGGCCCCCTGGGACGGTTGACACCTCAGTCGCGCTTTAAGCTACGTGGCGGTAGTGACAGATCTTCGCTGCATACGTTGGCATTTACAACGTTGTATCAGAAACGCGACGCTGAAGCTATAGATCGTCGGCCTTCTTTGTTAATTGGCGTTAGCGTTGACAACACTCTAGACTCCGATGATATTGAGGAAAGGAAGACGCATGCATAACTGTCACCCTGGGACAGCAGACGCCTCAATCGTGCTTTTAGGCACGTGGTGACGGGGAGAGAGAAATGTCGGCTTCATGAATTAGCGCTGAGAACGTTGCCGCGGTGGCTCAGCGATTAGAGCGCGCGGCTACTGATCCGGTGTACCCGGGTTCGAACCCGACCGCGGCGGCTGCGTGTTTATGGAGGAAAAACGCTAAGGCGCCCGTGTGCTGTGCGATGTCAGTGCACGTTAATGATCCCCAGGTGGTCGAAATTATTCCGGAGCCCTCCACTACGGCACCTATTCCTTTCCTCTTTCGCTCCCTCCTTAATCCCTTCCCTTATGGCGCGGTTCGAGTATCCAACGATATACGAGACAGATACTACTCCATTTCCTTTCCCCAAAAACCAATTATGATATAGACCTCTGATTCGGGTTGCGCTGCTCTGATGTGTGCCTTGCGCCCATGCTCATCGCTTCTTGTTCACGCAGCCACCAGCCACTATGCTAATAAAGTTCAGTGAGGACGGTCGTGTTCGCTTTCCGGCGGCTGAACATCGCGTTGAAGAAAGACAAGCGGCGTTCAGCACATGTCGCAGTGTGGGAGCAATACAAGCCGTGCTTACATATACTTATCCCGTAGCGTCTGAAGAAAATCGTAGACGACGAATTCGGCGGACGCCGATATCTCGGCGCGCTGCCGCTTCCATTCGGTGCCCAGTCTTGTGCGTCGGCGGTACCGGTGCGTTCGCCTATTGAACATGAGTTCGGCACAGAAAAGTGTCGCAGCTAAGAGCCCGTCTTGTATTCGAATGAACGCTTGTGACGACGTCGAAGACGTCTTGCTGAGCATCGGCCCGTCAACACCATCGGGAGATGACTACTTGGCCGAAAAGCGGCACCTACAGGACCTTGCTCGCTATTTAGATGCTTCGACGGTTGCCGAACACTCAACGGCGGCGGCGGCGGTCCGTCTATGGCCTTTTATGAACATCTATAAGCATCCATAGGGGTGCTTATTGCCAGCTATTGAAAAATCTATGCAACTAAAGCTATAGCTTTGGAACCATACAATTGTCTTAAGCTCTCTATAGAAAAATATATCAGCCTGTATAGACAGCTATAGACAGAAATAGGAAAGGTCTGTAGCTATTTGGGCCAAAATTCGATAGCCGGCCATAGGACATTTTTGTATGGGGAAGAGGTGCCGTAGTGGAGGGCTCCGGAATAATTTCGACCACCTGGGGATCTTTAACGTGCACTGACATCGCACAGCACACGGGCGCATTAGCGTTTTTCCTCCATAAAAACGCAGCCGCCGCGGTCGGGTTCGAACGCGGGAACTCCGGATCAGTAGTCGAGCGCCCTAACCACTGAGCCACCGCGGCGGGGCCCTCTTATTGCGCGGTTCGGGTTGGTTGGTTGGTTTTTAGGGAAAGGAAATGACGCAGTATCTCTCTGAGATATCGGCTGACACCTGAACAGCGCCTTAAGGGAAGGGATAAAAGGAGGAACTGATATCGCTGCCGCTTTCATACGGTACCCACTTTTGTGCGTCGTCGGTGCGTTCGCTTTTTGAACATGAGTTCGGCCGAGGAAAGTGTCGCAGATGAGAGCTCGGCCTGCACGGGAGCGAATAGCGCTGAGAATCCTGCGCCACCATCGTGCCCTCCAAAGAAGAACGCTTGTGACGACGTCGAAGACGTCTTCCTGAGCATCGGCCCGTCAACACCATCGGGAGATGACTACTTGGCCGAACAGCGGCACCTACAGGACCTTGCTCGCTATTTAGATGCTTCGACGATTGCCGAACAGTCAGCGGCGGCGGCGGCGGTCAGGCCGCACCAGACTCCTAGTGACGCGAGCACGGTTGAAGAATGGCTCGAGGGTTCTTCGCGCAAGGCTTTGTCGTGGCGCCCGACAGCTGTACCATGCACGCCGCAGGATGCCACTGCCATAGACGACGCCGTAGCGACGCCCAGCACAGTGCGCGCCATCGACGACTCCGCTGTCAAAAGAGAGGTAAGGGCTCGACGCGAACCATAGGCACTCAAAACTCATATTATTATTAACTGCTCGCAACAAATTGGCGACACTCCATGATGTTCTACAGCGAAAGCAGTGGCCTCGTGGAAGGGTTCTGAGGACAAATGGGAGATGGTCTATATCGATATATAGACCATCTCCCAACTGCGTTCCAACCACTAAGCAACCACACTCATCGTAAACGGAGCTTGTATAAGCTAGAAAAGACTCAAATATGAAACGAGTTGCATGGGTCCATTGCGCCTTTTTTTTTTGTTTTGCGCTGGTCGCAGAAGCTACATCACACCTCCAATCACTGTAGCAAGCCGTCCACTTCGGTAAGGACGTTACGAGTCTGAATAGACTGGCGGTAAGGTTTTTAGTTGCAATTTTTTCGGTGGTGAATTCGTGTTCTGCCGCTGGAAAACCGTCGACATGGCCAGAGAATAAATTTTTATTTGGAACAATAACAGGATGGAGCTAACCTCTTTGCCCCCACCAGCTCTTCCGATGCAATTTTTCGCACTTTCCGGGGCGAGTCATGGATGCTGTCAGACGCGCTCTTTGATTTGTTTGCGGCGTGTTTCGCACGCCTTTCTTATTGAGCCTCGGATACGCGTTCTGCCTTCGACTCGCGACCGGGTACGTCCGCACAGCTTTGTAACTGCCGAGCGTTCGGGCGCTTCTCTCGCCTGGCTTCAAACCCGCGTCGCATTCGATATTCCGAAGACGCTCGCTGGCTCTCTAATCCTCCAGCTCCTCCCACAGATTGCAGCACCACTGCCGCCAAGCACGAGGATGCAGTTCATCAATGCAAACAGAGGTGAACTGGTGTGACGCACCGTCCAGTGGTCTGAAGCGTCAGCCGAGCACGCTACTGGCGTGGGTTCAAATCCCGTTTCGCGGTTTTTACAGCAATAGCAGTTAGTGTCGTAACGCAACACGGGCTTTACACCGGAGCACAGAACCGCTCGGCTGATCGGCAACGTATGGCTGCTTGCGGTGATCTTTGTCGTGCCGATCGTCGTCGTAACACAGCCGCAAGCGTTTTAGAGATAATCGTCTTTGAGGAAGAAACCCAGAGGATGCATGTGTATTCTCATGACAACACCCGGGGATTGGAAAGGGTAGAGGCATGCATAGGCCAGATAAT
Source organism: Amblyomma americanum (assembly GCF_052857255.1). Taxonomy (NCBI): domain Eukaryota; kingdom Metazoa; phylum Arthropoda; class Arachnida; order Ixodida; family Ixodidae; genus Amblyomma; species Amblyomma americanum. The sequence continues at coordinate 42,024,185 of NC_135497.1, forward strand.
TGGTTATCAGGAAAGGCGCAGTAGCTGTAACTCGACTCCTAAGCCACGCCCCAACCAAGGGGAAGGGGCAATGACGTCGGATAGAGCACGGAAAATAAAAGTAAACATTTCGAAAGATTTGCCTGTCTGGTTGGGTTTGAAGACTTATAATAAACTGTACATCTCCAACAAAAATTTAACTTCAACCCAACGTTTCGAAGCAGACTCGGCTTCTTCATCAGGGGTGACTGTGGGCAATAGCTAACATCTTTTAAGTATGGGGGAGGAGGGGGTCAAAGGAACGACAGCTGTGATGCGAAAGGCGTGGCGGAGGGTGGTTTAGGCTGTTAGTCACGCTGGCGCACTGCAGGGAGGTGGTGAATGGCGACTTTTTTTCGTTGAGTCGAAGATCGAAGTCCCTGGGCATATACCGGGGGCAGGTTTCCTTTTGTGCGGTTGATGTTGTTTGGGGTGGTTTGGATGTGCCAGAATTCCAGAAGGAGCCTTTTGTGGTAATTTGTTTCGGTTCCGAAGATGCGGGTTTCTTCAAAGTTGATTCTATGGTTGGAGTCCTCGGAATGTTCGGCTACTGGATTGCGCTCTCTTGCGAATTTGCGAACGTCGTTTTTATGAGGCAGAATTATTTCTTTGAAATTTTTGGTTTCGCCGGTGTAGCTTTCGTCGCAGTCGGCGCACAGAATTTTGTAGACAATGCCTTGGGCTCTTTTTCTCCGCGGCCGGTCCTTGGGAACAAGTAGGCAAAGCGCAATAGTGTTTGTGGGCTTGTGCGCAACCTGCAGACCGGCTTTTTTTCAGGATTCGGGCGATGGTTTCTCTGACACCTCCGACATAAGGTAAAGTGAGGTATTTTGGCGGTGGCGTTGGTCTTTGTGCGTTGATTTCTTGGTGAATGTTGTTTTTGACGTCGAATGGCTTTTTGAATAAAGTCTTTTGGGTAGCCGTTCATGATGAGTTCTGTGAATGTCGTGCGTTGTTCTTTTTTTCTGTCAAGTTCTGTGCTGCAGTGTGTCTCAACTCTTCTGAACAGCATCTTCACCGCTGATGCTTTATGGGCTGTCGGGTGGTTCGAGGAGAAGTGGAGATACCGGCCTGAGTGGGTTGGGTTGCGGTATACGGAGAATGGAAGGGTATTGTTGTTTCGGGACGCGAAGACGTCCAAAAACGGCAGGAAGTTTTCTTGTTCCACCTCTAGCGTGAACTGAATGTCAGGTTCTACGGAGTTTAATTGACGAAGGAAATTTTGAGTCTCAGATTTTTTGATGATGGCGAAGCAGTCGTCGACATACCTGAGGAAAATATTTGGTTTCGGGTGGAATGAGTGTAGGGCTCGTTGTTCGATGTGTTCCATGGTTAAATTGGGCATGACGACAGAGATGAATGCTCCCATTGGTGTTCCTTTCTCTTGTCGGTAAAAATCCCGGTTTGACTAGAAGTAGGTATTTGATAGGCACAATACCAGGAGGCGGCACACATCATTTACACTCATCGGGGTTCGTGCGCTGAGTGTGTCGTCGCGTTGTAGGGTGTCTCGGGTAGCGGTCACCGCAAGCTTCACGGGGATTTTTGTGGACAGGGACACCACGTCGAAGGATACAAAGCATTCGTCAGCCTCAAGGGTGGCTTGGGACATCATTTCGATGAAGTGACTAAAATGATGGATATGGGTTGCTGTTTTTCCTGCGATTGCGGATATGAGTTTGTGAAGGTATTCGGACAACGAGCGAAGAGGGGTACACAGGAAGTCCACAATCGGGCGCAATGGGATCCCAGGTTTGTGGACTTTGGGCAGGCCGTAGAATGCTGGAGCCGATCTGTTGGTGCTTAATAACTGAAGGTAGAGGTTTCGGAAGTTGGGGTAATTTTGGAATACTTCTTTCAATGTTTTGTTTTGCCTTGCTTGTGTAGTTGTGTTCGGGTCCTTCTTCAGTTTTTCATATTCTTGAGTGCTGAGTGAGGTGGATATTTTCTCTTCGTAGTGCCACCTGTCCAGAACGACTGTTGTGTTGCCCTTGTCCGCTGGGAGGATCACTATGTTGGTGTCTGTCTTGAGGTCTTGCAACCCTGCAAGACCTCAAGACAGACGGCGGCGGTGTATTGTATTCGTTATGGAGGGCGCGAGAGACTCAACAACGACAGAAGGAAGCGAGGAAGAGACAACGCGCTCAAGAGACGCCAGAAGAACGCACCGCACGACGCTGCTAGAAAAAGTCGTGCCACGTCCCGGCCTGACTTTTCAACTGCGGAAGAGACCGGTTTCCCAAAAGCGTCGGAATGAGACGCTGCGTAGACAACGTGCGAGAAAACGAGGCTTTCGCAGTTACACTAGGGTTAGCCAGAGGCAAACCACAGCCATTTTTTTTGTAGTGGGAGCTACAAAAAATGTAGTCGAGCATTTCACGCCACACGCAAAAGGCCAGTTGTGCGCATGCGCCGTTACCATAGCGACCGGGGAGGAGGAGTGGGTGCGCCGCGCACTTCTTCGCCGCCGTCGCCGCTCTTTTTTCCCGAGTCCCTCCTTTATCCCTTCCCTTATGGCACGGTTCACGTATCCGCCGACATGTGAGACAGATACTGCGCCATTTCCTTTCCCCAAAAACCAATTTAACCTTACGGCCGCGGTCTGTGGTGTCGGTCTCCACGGCAGGCGCCTTATGGATAACACCTACCGTTCCGCTGAACGCATCAAAGTGCACCGGCATTTTTGAAAGCTTGGCTCCGGGGGGAAGGAAAGGCTGCAGTATCTGTCTAATTTTATCGGCGGACACCTGAACCGCGCCTTAAGGAAAGGAATAAAGGAGGGACTGAGAGAAGAAAGAAAGAGGTGCCGTAGTGGAGGGCTCCGGAATAATTTCGACCACCTGGAGACCTTTAACGTGCACTGACATCGCACAGCACACGGGCGCCTTAGCGTTTCCCCTACATCGAAACCCAGCCGCCGCGGTGGGGTCCGAACCTGGGTACTCCGGATCCTGGAGCGGAAGGATTGACTTTGTGCATCAGAGAGAAAGCAACAAGTCTAAATACTGTGTAGGCGCCATTGGGACAACTGCGCGTTACTTTACCGATCATCGGGCAGTGTTTATCTCTGCCAAAACAATTGAATAAATAAACAATGTGTCTCACCGAACACTTCTTCAATGCTTAACATTTTAGTCTCAACAACAAACTCGACAACATGCGTGACCAGCGTAAAACTAAAGCTCTCGCTACGTATATCCTGGCATTGCTGGGCTAAGCCACTGCCAATTATTTTTTCCTCTTGAGCATGTACCAATTCGCCCAGCAATTCACGCTTCTTTCTAGACACCGGGCTTCCTTCAGTTTTATTGAAATGAGCGGCAGCGCAGCAAGGGCACGAACAAGAAAGCGACACCACATGCGCACACATGTTAGTGTCCTTGATGCGTCGCCGTTCATTTCATCATGCTCCAACGCCCCTAAGGCCGTTATTTCCTTCAGTTTTGTTGACACATAGATTGGGCCCCATTTTTGCACTGTCTAGCGAAGACAGCCTTCGGTAGGTAAAACTACGCGCTAGCACATCTCAATTTGTCTGAAAAAGTGAAGTATGCCGGGTTGCAAAAGTGAGGCTAAACAGAGTCCCGAACCTGTTCGGCACGGTTCCTTTGAATCGTTCCTGTTCGGGTTCAGTTCCAAGAGGGCGAAAAAAAATGAGTTCGGTTTAGTTCCGGTTCCGGGCAAAAAAAAGGTTTCGGTTCCGGTTCGACACCATGGAGCCTGTGGAGGAGGTAAACTTTATTAAAGAGGAGGTCTTAGGCGCGGTTTGGGGGGACGTTCCCCTCCCCGCGGTGGGCTCCTCTTCTAGGCCGGACGCCAGGTGGCTGTGTGACGATGTCGTTCGGCGACCTCTTCGGCCCGTTCTGTGACTCGGTGTTGAACCTCCGGGCCGAAGCTGAGCAGTGCGGCCTCCCACAGCGATTGGGTAGAGAGCTGCAGACTGTTCTACGGCTTGTCTTGATTACAGGAGTATAGGATGTGTGGTGTGTCTGCCTTATGGTGTTCACAGAGAAAACAGACGGGGCTAAACTCCTCTGGGAACCATATAGAGTACATGTACGGATTAAAGTGTCTGTTTGGAGCTGCCACCAGCTGACTCGTGTTTTACATAGAGTTCTACGTTGTTTTGGGAAGAATTGTCTTTTTTTCTTGTAGTAGGTAATAATTTCTTTGTAGGTCATCACTCGATCCTTTGCAGACCGGAGCTTGGTGTAGCGCACCTCCCGGTTAACTACGATTCCTCGGGCAAATTGGTGTGCCGCCCCGTTTCCAGGATGGCACGAATGGGCGGGGAACCAGATCGATGTGATCTGGATGGTATTGGAGATTTGTTGTAATAATTTGATGGCTGCGGAGTGGTCCCTTCCTTTGGAAAATTTTTGAATTGCTGTTTTAGAGTCGCTGATCATGTATTTGGCAGTGGTGGAGGTAATGGCTAAAGCTATGGCAATTTCTTCGGCCTCCTCCAGAAATTTTCGTTTATCGATTGTCGCCTATGCGAGCGGAGAACCTCGATGATCGACAACTGCCAGAGAAAAGGCGTCTCTGTCCGCATGTTCTGTCACGTCCAGATGCGCCGTGTCTTTCTGAACTGAAAATCTTTCGTGAAGTTTTTCTGCCTTAGCCTTTCTTCTGTCCGTATCGTAGTGTGGATGGGTGTTTTTGGGCAGAGGATAGACTATTAAGTGTTCGTGCATGTGTCTTGGAATTAGGAAGGTGTGTGTACGGATTCCTTCATGTTGTATTTCTGCCTTTTTTAAGATACAACGTCCCGTTTCAGACCTGATAGTCTATCGTATTGTGCGGTGAGGGTGCTTCCATCATTTCCGCTAAGGTGTTGTAATTTCCTAACTGTAATAGTTTTTCATTAGGCGTATGACGGGGGAGGTTGAGCGGGAGGTGGTTGAGGGGGAGGTTGATTCACACAGATTCACCATATATCTTGCGCCGAGCCGTGGCGGACTCCCTCGGCGCTGCGTGGAACTCGTTTTTTAACTGTGAGGGTGGGGCACATTGCCGGCGGGCGCGCGAATTACGAAAAGAGGCGCACTGCTCAGACCACAAGCTCCAGGTGCAGGTTTTCAACCACGCAGCGCCGAAGAATGCCGCCACGGCTCAGCGCAAGATAGGGTGTATCTGTATGAATCGATGTCCGCCCGGCCTCTGCGGCGCTTGTCCACCGAGGCGCCCTAGCACGAGAGGTTGCATGGCACTCACCGCCTGAGCGACGCTGAGGTAGAGTTGTGTTCGGCCGAGACGGGACCTTGTCTTGCAACGAGGTTCAGTCTCTAGAATGTGCTACGCCGGTAGTGCAAAGCATTTCGTGCTTACGTCTATTCTCGACCGCGAGTTTGGAACACTGAATCTTAGTTTTTTTTTTTGCCGCCTACAGGTGAGGCCTGACATTGAGGGGTGCACTGTACGGACCCGGCAAGGCAGCGCAGAGACTGCCAGGCACATACGCTTTTTCCTGCTTCCGTGTTTCGAAATATTTTGTGGGCATAAGCACCTAACTTGGCCGAGACCCATTCAAAGAGTGAGGCTAGCAGCACTTAAAGGGGCCCCGAAACAAATAATCAGTGCATTGTTTAGCCTCTTGGTTCCATAGAATGAGTTATAGTGATGATATTAGCATCGGTCGTGCCGCATATACTCCGGTTTTTAATATTTTATTTAGCTCGCAAAAACAAATTAGTGGCGCTGACGGTGTCGCCATGCAGTGGCGGTTTTTAACAGCGGCTATGACATCACTTAGCGGGAGCTGGATGATTGGACAAAGAGTAAATGTACTGCAAATTGTGTTAATAACCAGAGATACGTTTTGCCGATTTTGTTTTTTATATTGCATTAACAAAACCAACTTGTTTGCCCTAAATAAAGCACTGTAAAGCAAGTAAAACAAAAATACACCACCAGAGGCTCTGGCTACTTTTTGCATCGAAGGACTTTGCGCCTCTCTGTAAACATCCTGCGACCTATCACTCCACACTTATGGCTATTCTCTATGTATCTGAGAGCGGCTTTGCGGACGAGCCGATCGAGCCATTGCACTGTATAAGTGCTCGTTTAGGTCCCAAGGAAGGATGCGTTCCTTTCACATTTAGCAGGCATTGCGCACTGTCAGCTTGTGGAGGATCACCGGGCGGCGGTGACCGATGGCGCCACGTTCCTGTCAACTGCGCGCGCTCCTTGCTCGCCGTGACCAACCAGCCCGCTAGGAGCGACTGGTGATGGTAGGCGGCAAGCAGTAGCGATACGCGCCATGCTAAATGTGTCTCATATCTTGAGCAGGCTGTCACACCGTCGCAGTATTTCGCGCTCGAGTTCGGATCCACAAGTAAGGGAACGTCACTTATCAGTGTTCCCTTCTGAGCCGTCAACGTGACCTACCTGGGGATCTTAAACGTGGACTGACATCGCACAACACTCGGGCGCCCTTAGTGTTTCGCCTCCATCGAAACGCGGCCGCCGCGGTCGGGTTCGAACCCGGACACTCCGGATCAGTAGCCGAATGTCCTAACCACTGAGCCACCGCGGCGGGTCTCGTTGTTGTTTCGTTGTGCGGTTTTGCGCTGGTTTGCTCGCTTCTTGGGGTCATTTCACGTTTTTGTTCACGTATGAAGACATTTTTGACAATTGTGACAATTGTGACAATTGTGAGAGGCTTGTAAAAAGTGGTCGTGGTTTTCTGAGCGCCTCAACAGCCGCTGTTCTTTGAATATTTTCAGAACACTTCAACTGTTGGCATACCTGACAGAAAAGCGGAAGTACAGATATCTGACTTCAAAGCTTAGTCAAGATCCTCTTGAGAATCTGTTCGGAATCGTAAGGCAGTTTCCAGGATGCAATCAACACGTATCATACACTGAACTAATATTTAATCACAGGCAATCACCTTTCATTTGATGGGCTATAGCTCATAAAATGAGTATCGAAGGTAATCATCCTGAGACAGTGATATATTTTCTGCTAGACTTTGAAGACAGATGTTATGGAGCATGCCCAGATAAGCAGCCTTCAAATGCAGTGTCAAGACATTAATTTCACTCATGATCAGAATTCAGCTTGTATGCCAGCGTATGACCACAATGAGCACGCAGCTAAAAGTGACTGTAGACTTTTTTTCTACCGAGCAGGGTATGTTCCACGGAAGTGCGTACTGAAGACAAATTACCAAATGTGCATAACCTTGCTTACAAGGCAGTCTCCCGATGAAAACTTTTTCTCTGCGAGGATGACAAAATACCGCGACCACGGAGGACTGCAGTACCCATTGGTGCAACTTAATGGCTTTGTGTTGAAATTTTAAAACTTCTTCACAGATTGGTTTAGCTGGAATAAATTGCATTCCGAAAGAATTCCTGATGTGTTGGAAGTGGTTAGAAGTGGGCTGCAGCTGGAAGTTGGTTGCCCCGTTCACGCAGAAAACCTCCCTAAGTCACAACTTAATCATAAGGTTTCATTTCGTAACTAGTCTGCATTTATATGTGAAAGGTATATATATATATATATATATATATATATATATCTATATATATATATATATATATATATATATATATATATATATATATATATATATATATATATATATATATATATATATATATATATATATATATATATATATATATATATATATGCAGTGGTGACAAATCTGCCTCATTTGTTTCAAACAGCAGTGGCTGCATGGCTGCCCAAATATATAAGAAGTGACTGTAACTGTTGTGTCTAACTGGCTTGCGGATATGTCTACGTGCCGAATTCCTTCTACCTATCGTTTTCCTAGCTACCCCTGTGTTTTCTGTAAGTCTCGGCTCCTTGTGAAAGAAAATAATTATTGCCGCTGTCACTCTTAATTCCGCGTTTGTCCCTGGCATGAATCAAATGCCGCTACACCACATTCTACTACTATTGACGTTAAGTATTAATGTAAAAAGCTGTACAACCCCTCTGTGTGCAGTGCTTTATAATCTCCCTCATGCAAAGTCCCTTGTGAACTTTTGAGGAATGAATAAATATCTGCACAGGCCAGAAATAAAGTTCAATTCAAGGTCCGCTTAGCCATTTCGCTAACACCCACGCGAATGTCACGATAATAATTCAATTCGTCGGCGTGGCTACTTTGCTTACTGCGACGACAGCCATATTTGCCACTCGTTTTTACCAGTGAAGACGCGTGCAGCGCCACCACACGCCGCCGCGCCCTGTCGACCCCAGCGGTGCCACCCCGAGCCGCGGCTGTGAGCACCACGGATCACCTCCATGTTGACCACACTACCCAATATTCTATTTCACTGGGTGCGTTCCAATACCTCCGAGTACACGGTAACTTAGACGTCTAGCCGGACAGCCGCCATCTTGGGACGCGTTCCATTTCTCACGATGCCGTATAAGATGACTGCTTCGCCGAAGTCTACATCGATGCAGGCTAACTTGCTGTCTAAAGATGGCGGAGCTGATGTACGTGGATGGGCGAGTCGTGCTCTTGAGGGCGTCGAATTGTACCCGGAGTATAGGAAAGGAAAAATGTGAGTCGTTCCATTGTTATTTGGTACGCAAACTAGTGGCTAATTAATCTTTGTGGACGTGCGATTCCTAGGAGTGAATCACGCATGAGAGAATCGTGCGGTTGAGAGCTTTGCTACAGCAGCGGACGCTGTAGGTCTGTTCACGTGGTCTGTTTACGTGATCCGGCATCTGACGATGCCGGATCTTAATTAGCACTTTGATTTTAGGGATTAATACTCGTCGCTGTCGTTGGGTTCCTCGACGGGCGTTAAGACGGCTGGCGTGACGGTTAACAAATGTTTTTCTGTTGCTCTATTAGTTGCATCAACTCTTTCGCGTACATTCTTTCTTTTATCTCTACAGTCTCAGAACAAACACACCGGCATGTTGCGAATTGATTTTAGTCTTTGCAGGATTAAAGCTCGCTGCTGTCTACGTTTCTGGCCGTCGTCGAGTACACATGTACGGAAGACAGCAGGTTTAATGGCACGCCTCTGTTCTCCTGCGTTTTCCCATTGCAGTGTATGTTAGCCGTATCGCATTTCGCTTATATTGATTATTCTTTCGTGTTCTTTCGTATGTATACAGAACAGTCTGGAGGAGCACGTGCGAGGAACATGTACAGTTTAGCGTCAATAATAAAAGAATAATCGCCTGTCTTCAGCGTCGTCTTCGGAGAGCGGCCCCGTCTGCTACAAGCAGACTAACCGATAGGCGCAGCCACCAGTCCGATTTACGCGCAAAGTTATGGCAGAAAAACTGTGCAAAGTGTTGAAAACACGTTTTTAATTACCGTTATTCCTTAGTTTCAGAAAAATTATTGTATAACTGTTCATAAGCTTTAGTTAGATTTATATGCCGCGAGGCGGCGTTAGCAGTAGACAAGTTCCAATATATGAACATGTACACGGCTTAATAGACATGTCACTAGATGTCTTGTCGGACGTCTAGAGAATTGGAATGCACCCAGTGACTATAGCCGCGCAGAGGAAGGGTCGAGGAGCCATTTTCTGCGGCTTGCCGCGTGCCGCGGAGCGGGGAGACCAATCAGGAGCGCCCGGCTTGGTCACGTGAGGAGCGTCTGTGCTGCCCCCTCTTGGCTTCTACAAAAGTTGCATTCCAGCAGCAGCAGCGGAGCCTCGCGCGCACCTTGAAGGAGAGACCTTGAACGGTTTGGCCTGAAAAGACGCTTTTCCCGCGCACTCTTGCCGCAGCATGGCCGTTCCTTTCGCGCCGCGAACGGTGCCGCCAGCCGCTTGACGCGCGTTTTTGAGCTTGTGTGTTCCTACCTTTACTTGTCCTGGAATGTGCTACTCTATCTCTGAAAAGCATTTTACGTTTGCACCTATACTCGGCGACGCCATGGACCAGGAATCGCTTTTCTTTTTCTGCGTCTTTTTCGAGCGGTTCACAATGCGAAGGACAGGCGTTGTTAATTAACAAACTAAAGTTACTTGAGTGATCGTCCCACCGGCTTTAAGTGAAAATGGGTGGATACTTGAGAAGCAGAATACAGCTCGTTCTTCTTGTACCCCTTCCACGCTGTTGGCCTGAAAGAAGCAAGCCGGGGTGCTGTAGAGAGGGCCAGGAAGGCTGCTTCAAGTCCCAAGGTGCAGCGCACCAAGGAGACGGACGAAGACCGCTCATGAAAATGAGGGGCACATAATAAATGAATGAGGTTGCAGTTATACGTATGCACATACTCTTAATAAATTTTGCGCCGACGGCAGAGATGTATCCCGTGCTTTAGCTTCACTGGAAATGTAGCGACGCCCTACCGTATTTATTCGAATATAGGCCTATATTCTTTTTATACACGAGATGAAACTCTTAGGTCGGCTTAGATATAAGAATTTTGTTTTTGTATTCGAGATAATCTTTTTCTTGCGCTGCAACGAGGAGGGCTTTCACGGGCCTTAAGAAAGGCCGCCATCCCGATGGGGAATCAGCACTGGCAGAGTTCGTAAAATTTCGGAGGTTAGTGGCACTACCAGTGACCACAGAGGTGCTGCAGGCCAGAGCGGGTGAGCTGGTAAGATAGCGAGGCATTCCACGGGACCAGTAACTAACTCGCTAACTCCAACAGGCCTCATCAAGAGCTGTCGCTAGGAGTTGTAGCTATAAGCCGGATCGCTGCAGCTTGGGATGACATCCCAGACAGCTTGGTTGCGCGCTTGTTCCGAGAGTGCAGCATTTCCAATGCGCTTGATGGCACAGAAGATTGTGCACTGTAAGAATAAGGACCGGGATAAGGAGGTTCGCGATGGCCAGGGCGAGTGAGCGGGAGCAGGTTCCTATGCAATAAATGCCGCTCGCCTGCTGTCCTTCTCAATTGCTTTTTTCCGCCGGCTGACATTCGGGGAAAATTTTTTTTATTTGGCCTTCAACTTTCGTGCGTCAGCTTAGAATCGAGGCCGAGCTAGATTGGAATAAATACGGTATTTACCTCACTAGGTTGACCGAATGGACTGCAAGTTGTTTATAAACGAAAGGGACGCTGCCTATACAGGCAGAACCGCAAACATCGGCGTTTGGTTGGAACTCCACTGACAACTCGACCTTAGTTTGCACTCCTGAATATTGAGGCGCATATTTTCCCCACGTTTTTGTTGAAGTCAAATTACCAACCATGCCTCAACCTCCCAAGTTTAAACCCAGTCGTCATTATTCAAGTATTTCAACATTTCTTTTCGTATTACTGCAGGATTCGGCAGCGACCGTACTTGTGACGCCCCTCTCTTCTTTGCCTGGAACATCTGAGCCCTCACTCATCGGGGATACCGTGACATTCACCCCCGTGACTGCGCCTACATTGGGGACTCATGGGATTGTGCCGCAGCTACAGTTGAGTGTGTTTCTTTTCTCCTGCCTGAATTTCTTGCTCGAAAACAAGCCAACAAAGAATGTTAGACAATAGAGCCGGTCAAAGCGATGCAAATTAGCCAATGTTGCAGATAAAACAGCCGCGCTCGTTCAAATTACTATGCGTGAGCGGCTACCACACCAGCGGCCCCGTCATGGCGTACATTTGAGGCTCGATTTTCGACGCGCGGTTTGTTACCAGCAGATTGCGTCGTTTTATATGAGCATAGCCTCGCGTTGTTAGAAAAGTTCCTCTTCAGGGGGGTTTGCCAGCCGTTACTATCAGTCTAATACCCCTGTAACATTGGCGCATTTAGTGTCACTTTCAACGAGTGGCATTCGCCTAAAGTGACATTCGCGCAGTGTCACCTGATGAGCTTTAGTGACACTTGCTGCAGAACGCACTTTTCCCGTAGTGAGTTTGGCGAACTGGCACCTCTTGGTCTGGTATGGCGAGTGTGTATTTCCAACAGCAGTGCTCCGATGTTAAAAAAATGCTTTGAGGATTTAAAAGGTCTTAAAATCTTCGTCTAATTTTCTTGATTGTGGCTTTTAAACAAAACTTGTTTTAAATCATCAGCAACTAAAAAATAATGCGCACATGAGAACAACTACTCTCACTTTCCAAGTGACATGCATGCTCTGGGAGGAATGGCGCGGCAGGGAAAGTCGTGGACGAATGAAAGAAAGCACACGCACACAAGCGCCAACTTTCAACTTTAATGCCTGGCTCTCTATACACCGAATTTATACATGGACGTGCAACACACCCCTCGAAAACTGCTAAACTGCAAATTTTCATTCGTCCATGAATTTCGTTGCCGCGCCATTCAAGTGACGACAACCGCCTTCCACAATAGGCTTAATGCGTCCGCAGGGTTCGTGTGGAATTTTGGCCATTGTGGACAGCGAATTCCCGCGTTTTAGCAAACAGAAAGGAACAAAGAGTGTAGTTTAGAAAACGGTGACCTGAAATCGACTCGCTTACATTACAGGACACACATACAATGAGCGGGAAGCACCGGTGGGACCTATAGAGTGTCGCGCATTGATATATATATATAGGCAGCCAGCAGCAGCCGTCGGCGTCGCTTGTGGGTAACAAATAAGGCGGCTTCAATGAATGCGAACTGTCAGCGAACATGCTTCTGGATAAACTTATTCAAAATGAAGTATTCGTCTCATCAGAGGAAGCCTGGACGATTAGCGAGAATCGCCAGTCCTACACGATATCAGCAGCCCGGCTACCAAGTGTTTCCCAGGCGCGCGGTCGCATATCAGCTCTTCCCACAGAGTTGTCGCATTGTGTACAGGAGCAAAGGTGCAACCGGACCAAAAATGCGATTGTTTAAGATAACGAATGCGCAGCATGCATTTTATGTCATGCACACTAGCCCTCGCAGTTTGTAACCAGCGATGTGAAAAAGAGTACTGGAGTGCAGTCGTGCTCATCGGTGCATTCGTGGGCTAATTTCGCGCTTAAGCGGTAAATGTTCAGTGCCGTACTATGATCTTCAAGCACTCATTTAGCGAGTACGCGAGATATTTGCTAAAAATGAAGCAGAAAAAAAAATGAGCTGCGGTTCAACTACAGCTGAATCAAGTTAGAGAGCGAAAGCTAGGGTGTATATCGGGTAAGTAGACGCGGCTTGGCGTCTGTATACCGTTGAGTGCGTTCCGCACACTGGATAGGCAGTGCACCTGCCCTGAGTGGTGGCGGTTAAATAAATGGTTGATGGCGAGAGGGTGGTCACATAAATGAAAGCTGATGCATATTGGTGGAGTGTCGCGTGTCTGCCACTACGTTGTCAGCGCTAATGCGTGCAGCCCACATCTCTCTCTCCCCACCGCCACGTACAGAGACAGAGCCCCGATAGCGGGCCCAGAAAAGAATGAAATCGATCCCTTCCCTTCCAATCCTACCCAAAAGCACAAATATAGCTTTTATGGTCCAATGGAACTGCTGACGAATTACAGTCACTTAATACATATTCAAGAGTCAATGTTTCCTGTTGCTTTGACATTGGGAGACCAATCTTGGTTCGCCACATGTGAATATCTTAAAACACTATAAAACTTTTCGGCACAATTGCGAGCAGGCAACTGACACCCGGGAGGCGTAGCAATTGCCATTCAAAGCTGCGTCCCTGAGCAAGAAATCAACTTTAACTCAAAACTTCAGGTGGTCGCTGTAGGTGTCGTCAGCTACAAAACAATAACAATGTGTTCTGTATTTCTTCTCCCAGATATGAAATTAACAATCCAAGGTATAGAAGTCCTTATCGATGAACTGCCGGAACCATTGTGTGGTTTTGTGGAAGCAAACGTTTTGGGGAAGCAAACTGTTTCTATGGGCCAGATAATCGAGGGTTTCATCGTCGCAAATAATGTATCTTTTAAATACGGGAAAAGCCACGTATTATTTCCCAAGCTCGGTAAAAATGAGCTTCCTCGATGTAGCTTTCGCATCACCATCTCTTTTTAACGATTTAAATGGGATGTTTTAAATGAACCGTAGGAAGTGATCATCTACCTACTGTCATCAGGCTCTCATCGTCTACTGCAATCATTCCGAGAAGACTACCGCGCTGGAAAATCCACCTCACCGATTGTTCAGTTTTTACAAATGCCTCGCTGGGAAAGGAATATTGTGAAGACCTTACCATAAACGGAATAATCAAAGGGTTGCTACATGCATAACATCGGCCGCAACATTATGCGAATGTAGAATGCGTTCTGTAGTTTGTGGGATGGCTATAGCTATCCCACAAACTACAGGATTCGCACAGCAGAAATACAAAGTATGATGACATAAGAATGCACATTGGCAAAAAAAACCGCAAAACAAAGAGTGGGGCGCACTCTGTCGGTATCCCACTGCAGAGAACTCGCTTACCTTTAAGAGGGCCAAGGCCAGAGCGCGGTGTTTTAGAAGAAATGCAGAGAAAAGTCCCTGCCAGAAACATGTGTCCTCTATCAGCAGTTCAATGCCCTAAAAAAAGTGGGAACACGTTCTTTTTTTCTTCTTTCAGTCCCTCCTTTATCCCTTCGCTTACGGCACGGTTCAGGTGACGAACGATATATGAGACAGATACTGCGCCGTTTCTTTTCCCGAAAACTAAGTATTAATTATTAACACGTTCGGAAATTTACAGGAGACCATGCCAATTTCACATTTCCGCTGTCGACAACACCCGCTACTCAAACATCATTAGAAGAACAGGGCATTGTATTGGACGAACATATATTGCTGATGTCTCGAGTTTGTCCAACTACACAAACACATTGCAAAAGCACAAAGCAAAAACAGAAAAACAAAAGCTTCCCTCTGGAGCAGGCGTGAATGAGGACTACAGCGAGGTTATCAAAGTGCAGGAATTGAGTAGAATACTATCATCTTGCAAAAAGACTGCACCAGGCCCAGACAATGGGCATTACGCTCTCCTTGCCCAACTCACCGAGGCTGCCGTGGAGACACTGTTGAAATTCTTTAACAAAATATGGGTAACTGGGAAAGTACCTGAGGCGTGGAAAAAAACGGTTATAGTAGCTTTTCTTAAGTCCAGAAAACCACCAGCAAGTCCTAGCAGTTAGAGGCTGATAGCCCTCATCAGCTGTTTCGGGAAATCTTTCGAAAGTGTTATAAACATTAGACTCAGCTTCGTGCTTGATCCAGAATAAAACAAATAAAAACTTCCAGCAAACGTAAATAGTATAAAAACAATGTATACAATACAGTAGAAGGAGATATAACACACAATCAACTTTCTTCAGAATAAACAATATTAGCTACAGCGTCATGAAAGATTTTATTATCAGCAATGGCTGCCATATCGGGGTGAAGGCGGTTCCATTCCACAAATGTGCGGGGAAGATATGACTGGAAAGAAGATTTGGTGCGGCATGTTGGAATGCCAACCTTGAGGCGGTGATCGATGCGACGTGAAATGTATTCGGGGGGTGACATGAAATAGTTGTGAAGCGCAACGTGATGATATAGCTTGTGAAATAGTGTTAGGCGACCAATTTTGCGGCGAGATTATAACGGTGGGAGTGAGACGTTACATTTCTTGGCTGTGATGCTTGCCGTACGGTTGTAATTTGAGAGAATGAAGCGAACGGATTTATTTTGAACTAATTCCAAGGAATATGTGAGGTTTGCATACGTAGGGTCCCACATTGATGGTGCGTATTCTAGTTTAGGACGTATGAGTGTTTTATAGAGTAGAAGTTTAAGGCATGAGGTAGCGGCAGAGAAATTGCGACGTAAGTAGCCTAACATTGCGGTTCGCGTTATTAATCACGTAGTCAATATGAATAGACCGTGTTAAGTTTTGAGTGATATGAGTTCCCAAGTACTTATATGTTTTTACCCAATCAAGAGGACTGCCATCAAGATAATATGAAGTAAGAGCGTTAGATGTCCGGGAAACACGCAAAGCTTTACATTTATTTGTGTTTAGTTTCATATTCCATGTAGTGCACCAGTTTGACGCCAAATTAAGGTATGACTGGAGAGTGTCAGTATCGTTGACGTTATTTATTTCCCGAAATATTACACAATCGTCAGCAAAAAGGTGAATGTTAGAAGATATGGCAAAAGGAAGGTCATTAATATAGATTAACAATAGGAGTGGTCCAAAGACCGATCCCTGTGGAACACCAGATAGCACGTTAGCAATTGGTGAATTAGTGTTATCATCATGCAGAAATTGCCAACGGTTTAGAAGGAAAGATTTAATCCATTGCAAGACGTTAGGATCTAGATTAAGATGTCTCAGTTTATGTAGTAGCAATTTATGCCATACTTCATCAAACGCTTTGGAAAAGTCCAAAAAAATGCAGTCAGCGCAAGATGAGTTGTCAAATATGCGGTATAGTTTATTAGTAAAGGCAAGTAATTGAGTTTCACCGGATTACGTTTGACGGAAACCATCTTGCGCAGGCGTGAAAAATGAATTCTCATCGAGAAAGGTAACAACAATTTTGAAAATGATATCTTCTACTACTTTGCAGCATGTGCTGGTGAGCGAAATGGACGAAAGTTTTGAGGACAGTGCTTACCACCGGACTTGTGAAGTGGAACCACCTTCCCAATTTTCCAGTCGTTAGGAAGGCTTGCTGTGTCGAGTGACTGTTGAAAAAGTTTGGTTAGTATAACTGAACTATAAGCACAAGTATTTTTTTAGGAAGCGCTAATCGCATCGAAACCAGGTGAAGAATCATTTTTTAAAGATTTAAAAATTTGGCTACACCAGATGGATCGACAGTAATGGGTGGCATTGTCGAGAACCTGTGGTGCGGTATGATTGGAAGGTTAACGCTTGAAATGGAGGAAAAGCTTTCACCGAATGTGTCATTCAGAACGGAAGCACAAAGATCATTGGAGATCAGTTTACCGGAGGCGTCTTGTAGTCTAATTAATGGGTCGTTATCAGGGTGTATAACTCGCCAAAATCTTTAACATTCGTTTTCAAAATATTTGGTAATGTGGCAGACAAAAAGTTATTCTTTGTTCACCGCAGCGGTGGCCAAGTCGTTGAGCATCCGCCTCGTATGCGGGAGGTGCGGGGTTCGATCCCCAGTGCCGCCGGGTACCCACCGGTGATACAATGGGTACAAGCTTTCCCCTGGTCTGAAGGCTCGGCTTATTTAGGGTGAAATGCTTGGGAAATGGGTCTCTGACCCCACCTTGAGAAAAAAGAAAAAATACCTTGTGACATGGCGCTCTTTGGCCATAGCTGCCCTTGCGCCATAAAAAATCCATAATCATAATCATCATATTCTTTGTTCTTTGTAAGTTTAATCGCGTTGACGTGAGCGTCGGAAGCAGACCTGTACTTCGCCCATCGCGCATTAGATGGTGAAAGCTTCGCGCGGCGGTATAGACGTTTCTTTTTGTTAGGTAATCGTATGGGGTGAGAGTTGTGCCATGGTGCTTGTGGATTAGAGGTGGCGATGCGCTTCGGGATATACTTATCAGTTGGTGCGTGAACCTTCGTTTTGAATGATATCCAGTTATCCTCGACAGAGCAGTAGTCTGAGTTTACAATAAAGTTTGGTTTATATAGGTTTAACGTCCCAAAGCGACTCAGGCTATGAGAGACGCCGTAGTGAAGGTCTCTGGAAATTTCGACCACATGGGGTTCTTTAACGCGCACTGACATCGCACAGTACACGGGCCTCTAGAATTTCGCCTCCATCGAAATTGAACCGCCGTGGCCGGGATCGAACCCGCGTCTTTCGGGCCAGCAGCCGAGCGCAATACCACTCAGCCACCGCGGCGGCGTAGAGTTTTCAATAAAGTAACCAACATATGTGCCCAGTTCATTAATAGCGGTAAAGTTTGCGCGTTTGTAATCTAGAATGATTTTTTTTATTCACTTTTGGACGTGGTATACTAATGCAAAAATTGAGCAGAACGTGATAGTTTATGCGTGGAATATATGTTATGTCAGTAGCTAACTCTGGATTAGTTGCTAGAATTAGATCGAGAGTGTTCGAAGCGTTATTTACCGTCCTAGTGGCTTTTGTAACTGAGTTAGCGAAAATGTGGCGCATAGTTCTAAGAATTCTTTAGCGTGATGCGAAGAGGGAGATGAAGAAGGCGGCTGAGCAGTCCATAAAATAGTCGGGAAATTAAAGTCCCCATGTAGAAAAAGCGGTGACGAAGGAAATTGTGCGAGAACAAGATTTATAGCGCCGTGAAGTTCGTTAGTGAATGTAGACGAATAAGAAGGAGAACGGTAACAGACGCCAATAACCAATTTAAGATGACCTCTGACTATTGACGCAAAAATTAGTTCTAGTTCGCTGAAGACTTGGATAAATGAAGATGTCTTTGGAAATGGCAAGTAAAGCACCGCCGCCACGCTTAGCTGTTCTATCGCATCGATATACCGAATAGCAATGAGCGTTATGGAAGATTTCGGAATCTGAGACATGCGTTGGGAGCCAGGTTTCCGTTAGCGCTATAATGTCAGCTGAGCATGTGTCTATGGCAGAAGATAAAGAAGTATGCTTATTAAGTAGGCTCCTGAGGTTAGTATAAAGAACTGATATCGACGATGACAACTGTCCACTACTCGCGATACCCTACGGTGCAGCAGAAGATCCAGCTATGGAATCCAATGCAGACGATTCCAATGCAGAGGATTCGCCACGTGCCACGATTTCTTCAAACGTGTCCTTGGTAGGGTTATACATGAAGCATTTTTTATTGATGTGCAGCTTGTTATATCTTATATTAAAAGAGCGGGGGCCAGCGTGATTAGATCAGAATTCAAGAAGTTTTTTTTCGAGCCTGGCGCGTAGCAGGTGAGAAATCTTCACTGATAGCGATGTTATTTGTTTTAAATTGGTTACAAAGGGTTAATATCTTGTCTCGTTTTAGCGTCCAAAAATGTAGCTATGATTGGTCGACATTTCTTTTCTGAAAAAATGCCGAGGCGATGTGCACGTTGAATTGAACTCAAGGAGCATAAGCATACTTCGACAACCTTAGTCAAGGCTTCCAGGAGTTTAGATTCAGTATCTGCCCAAGTCTCTTCCGCATCGGGTATACCCCTAAATATAAATTTTCACGTCGCGATCTATCTTCTGCTTCATCAAGGCGAGACTGCAGCAAATCATTTCGAATACGTTTGTCTTCTACAGATTTCTTTAAAGGTGAAAGCTCTTGACCCATGTCGTTGAATTTCTTTGCCTTTTCGTCGACTTCATCAAGCCTCTTGAACATGCCAGCTAATTTTGATTCAATGTTCTTCTGACTACTCCTAATGTCGTTTATATCGGCTGCTAATTCGACCTGATCTTTTGAGCTTTGCAACGTACGGGAATGTACATCCTTGAGCAGCTTAAACAGAACATTCATTTGTTCAGATGGATTGTCTGGCAGGTTGTCTATGTCAAGGGAGCGAGTCGTAGGACCCTGGTTGGAATCAATGTCGCCAGAGCGCAAAAGCAGGAAAATCATTGAAAAACATTCACAAGCAGCATCAAAGCGCACCTGAGGGCACGGGAACAGAAGTAAACAGCGATCGTCGAATTTCCTAGCGTGCAAAGAATTGTGCGCACAAACCTGCACAGTGAAGAAACGAAGCATTGGAGGCATGCCGATGTCACTGTTTCCGTGCCCACTGAAGGGAAAGCCAGCGTGTTGTCGCTTTAAATCCGGTGTGAGTGGCGATGCCATCGTCGATGACGCTGGACGGGTGTGACGAGGGATTTTATGAGCAGAAAATCCTGGCCGGGTAAAAGGCTGAATTTGTCGGCGAACCGAAGCCCAGAACTTGCAACCACTGGACCAGGGGAAGACGTCGAGTCAGTGCCTGCAGCCGGCGGAGTTGATATGCCGAGCGCCAGCACAGCCTGCACAGTCAAGAAACGAAGCATTGGAGGCATGCCGATGTCACTGTTACCGTGCCCACTCATTGAGCCCACTCCAGAGGATCGAAGAGTCGCTCTTACATGCACAGATGTCCTAAATGTCCCTTCTCTCCCGAAACATCTCAGCCATCGCGTTGTCACCAAGTGTCCCTCCAAAAAACTATTCAACAACAAACCACAAGACAAATGCGAAGAATTAGCTGTACTAATGCTCAGCCTAACATTGCACCAAGACGTGACCATTTGCTGTCATGGTACAGCCTCCTTGCAGTACGTGACTTCACATTTACACTAAAAAGCAAAAGCCAAAAGAGTACATGCTACAAGAATTCTTGTCACTGCAAGAAAAGTATGACAATAAACAGAATATTATACGGATGGCTCAAAAAGAAGAATGCATTTCGGAAGTGCAGTAGGTTAAGGCAAAAGTGAAAAAATGATGGGACTGGCACTGTGTGAATCTGTTTTTACTACCGAGTGTTATGCCATCTTTGTGGTTGTACAGCGAATAGTAAGAGAGGATCAAAAATAGCATAATATAAACTGATTCCCTGGGTATGCTGACAGCACTGCACTCTAGAAATGGTGCCGAACCCTTAATAATAAACACTATACATAATATAGTTAGCAACCGCTGTGGTTCAGTGGTTATGGCGCTCGGCTGCTGACCCGAAAGACGCGAGCTCCATCCCGGCCGCGGCGGTTGAGTTTCAATGAAGGCGAAATTTTCGGAGCCCTTCACTATAGCGTTCCTCATAGCCTGAGTCGCTTTGACACGTTAAACCGCCATAAAGAAATATATTTAGTCACAACACAAAAACATAAATCATGCCGCGTCCCTATTCATGTCGGAATTGAGGGTAACCAGAAAGCAGTTGCATGCACTGTACAAACTCGATTTGGCCAAATAAAACAAGATCCCACACAGGGATTGTTCAAAGTTAATTCAGAGTAAACTGAGAAATAAGTGACAGGTTACATGGGAAGAGCAGGTAAAGAACTACATTCTGTGAAGCCAATTTTAGGAGAATCGAAATCATGCAGACATAAAGAACGCTTTACAAAAGTTTTTATGCCGTCCACGCATTGGACACACACACACACACACACACACACACACACACACACACACACACACACTTTATACGCACCTTTTTGCTGAAAAAACAAGACAAACCTTCCTGCGAAATATTCTCTGCGAAACATACAGTGCTCTACCGCGTACTGCGCGATGTTGATGCACGCTAAAATAGCGCCCATGGTCGACATTGATCGCAGGCATTGATCGCGTGCACCTTCGAGACGTTGAAATCCACACGCCAAAGGGCCCGCCAACCCATCGTATAGGTGTCCTTGTGAACTCTTGTAGCAAGACCGCTGAAGAAAATGGCTGCAGTTTAGCTCAGCTAGGCGTGGTTTAGCGAAGTCGTCTCGACGACATAGACGGCTCCGGCCTACTCCGTCCATAGCGAGAACTGCAATGCGAATGCTACGAGAGCGGCGCCGGCTCCTTTTTCCAGCAAACGGCGAGTCACGTGGTTTGTCACGTGGCCACAACTGCCAAGGTGGTGGTCGGCACGGCAGCGGCGAGTGACACGTGGTATGTCACGTGGATGCCAAACCTCCACCGTTCCTCCACTGCAAGGTCAAATTGCGGCGCCGATGACCTTTGCTTGAATAGGCCAGAAATGCTTTCGCTTTAAAAAACCAACGCTCTCGCTTGAATCCTTGAAGAGATTAAGTTGATATGCGGCACCACAACATCCAAGGGTATTCGTTGACATACGAAAGGAAATGGGGCCGGGTTCGATGACGCCATTACCTCTAAGGTGTAGTAGCGCAATATGTTGTCACTTACTGGCGGCGGCACTCGAAAAGGGCGCTGACAGTGTGAAAAACAAACTTATTTGTTCGAGCTTGGCATGTGCCCCAAACGAGCGCTTAGCAAGCAAATAGATAAGGCCACGTGCCGCCGCCTATGAAAAATTTCGCTGCAACAGTACCCTCGGTTGTCCCGTTCAAAAACAAGCGGCGTGTCTCTCCCGAAATGCGGCCGAAGACGTCCATACCAAACGGTGCTCGCCAAGCCAGCTCAGGAATGCTTCCGCCGTGCACCTTGCAACACTGAACCGCTAGGTTCGTGAAAATTTGTGGACTCAGGGGCTGGGTAGCCGTAGGACTAAGAGAAGCTAAACAGTCATTAATAGCAGGGAGGACCTAAACGAAGTCTACGCGTAGTGCAAAAATTTATCTGCGGAGCAACGTTCGTTACAGGCCGTCGGCGAGCTACAGCTGCTTCCTTTTGCCCACCGCAGGAATGTCGTGGCCGCGGTGAACCTGTGCTGCCAGCTTGACCTTCGCGACATCGCTCTGCGCGCACACAACGCCGAGTACAATCCAGAGCGCTGCTTCGCAGCAGTCATCATGAATATCCGAGAACCCCGAACCACGGCGCTGCTGTTCCGATCCGGGAAGATCGTCTGCACGGGGGCTCGCAGGTGCGCTCTATTCCACCGCCGTTCTCTCCTTTTTTTGTTTTTTGTTTTCCTGGGCGGAATACTTTTTATCCTCCTTCGTCGGTTCAGGTAAGGACGTCAGAGGTAATCTTCGTGTGACTGCCGCGCTCTCCAGGCAAGCGGCTTCTGACACTCTTCGATGAAACGTGTATTGTGAGAAAAATATGGAAGGTCGGGCTCTCGGATTACGGACAATGACACCGGACAGTGGAGTTTCACAGAAATAATACCGCACAGCATATGAACTAACCGAAGTTGATCTGCATCGATACTCTACAGCATTCTACGACATGGACACTACTTTAACTTGAAACGGAGCTTTCATAAGCAAGAAATAGAGAGAAAATGAAGTACACGCGTCGTCATCATCGCCCAATTTCTCAAGAAAAGTGTGGTATGTCGCCGAGTAGTTTTGTGCAGATCCCAAAGGCTAGGCTACATCGCCATGCACTTAGAAATAAGTGCAGACCACGAGTTTGATAAGAGTGGCGGGTAAATTTTTGATTGGAATTTTCTCAGAAATAAATACGTCTTTTGCTGTAGGACAATCATTAACTTGACCCAGAAAGAGCCGCAGAGTCAATTTTTTAATTAGAGCGCAGATTGGTTGGAGTTGCCCTCAGTCTCGTGGAGTTGGCCTGGATAAGGAGTGCATGTATGAATATATTTTACTTACGCACATCTCCACCATCGCTTCGCTCGTAATGCTTTAGAGCGGAATTTGTGTTCAGCGAAACGAATAGATTATAATGGGAACGAATTACCGCGAAGGGCACAGGAATGCGGCAGAGGACACAAAGGCCCTGCGGTGTTAGCAAACGAAATTTCTTGAAGCTGCAGTGCGGCTTCTCTCGATCAAGCGCGGGTGTGCACCAGAAAACATTCTCAAAGCAAGTGTGAAAGAAGGTTAATGAATGGGGAAAAAAATTCCGAGAAAACATGAATGACAACGACTTACACGAAGAGGGTATGAAAGGAAAAGACGGACTAATTTTCACGAAGAACGAACAATTATATTTTGCAGTATGCCAACGCAAGGAGTGGTGATACAGCTTCCCGGTTGCGAACACAGAACGGCGACTGTCACGAGCTTCCAATGATTTCCTACGTTCGCAACCGAGAGAATGCATTTAAACCGTTTATGTCATGTATTTCAGGCATTCCATTGTGGAAAGGCTGGAATGCCTTTTCACTGCGCGCTGTCGGCATGCCGCATCCCAACGAATGACGGGAAAAAGTTATTGCGCATCCCACGCGGGATGCACAAGCAGAGAACAATAATAAAAAGGTCACTGACGAACTTTGAGCCTTAAAAACGCGCACTACGATGCGAGGCAACTACCGTGCATACATTTGAGGAAAGAGAAAGATATCACGTACGGCTGCCGATGGTATTTCACT
The DNA here is from genome assembly GCF_052857255.1 of Amblyomma americanum. Classification (NCBI taxonomy): domain Eukaryota; kingdom Metazoa; phylum Arthropoda; class Arachnida; order Ixodida; family Ixodidae; genus Amblyomma; species Amblyomma americanum. The sequence goes on from NC_135497.1 coordinate 42,047,881, forward strand.
TATGTGCCTAAGTGTTTCAGAGCGGTTCCGCTTGCATAACCAGCATGCAGCTTATTTATTTTGAGAAACTACCTAAGTATTCGAGAATGTTTAAGACACCACAAAAGCAGATCGAACCGCTCAGAGGAATCTGCAGCTAATTGTGCGCATTCGCAGAAATTAGCCCGAAAAGGCCTGTCGTGTCCTCAGCCCGTTTCTCCGTCTTGCAACCAGAAGTCGTAGAAATTTTTAGCAGTTACACACAAAAAATTTTTTTTTTTTCATTGTAGGACCAAGTACACAATGGGCGCAAGCCCTCGCTATGTTTGCGCTGGCACCACCCTTCCTTGTATTTTACTGAGGAAAAATTGGGCATTTTCTATGGGTTAATATTGTTTATGGTGGAAAATATGCGGCAGTTGCACTAACAAACAGCACATAAAAATGTACCATATTGTTACGTGCTTTGCACGCACGGGGGTTTATTCAAAGAGGGGACCGGTCGAAGCAGGATGGAAGCAGGAAGCCTAGCAGCGTCCTTCAGCTCTCTCTTTTTCTTCCTCTTTCCCCGCCGGTCAGTCCTTCATCTTCTGCTTCTTCCGTCGAGGTTCTGTGGAAGCACGTTACATTTCCCTCCTCGCAGACGATGCCCGTCGGGTGAGTTAAACAGACCGTCTGGGATGGAATCGCTTGAGGCGGGCTACATGCACCACCTGAGATTGGCGTGACCGTCGACCACTAGCAGTTAGTCGTGCTATAACGTAATTAACGTCACTTATGCACTCCAACACAACAAATGGTCCAGTGTAGTGGGATAGCAGTTTCTGACACAGACCACGCTTGCGTAGAGGGGTCCACAACCACACAATGTCACCAGGAACATAAGAAACTTCTTGGTGTTGGACGTCGTAGCGGTTCTTGGAACGCTCTTGCGAAGATAAAATTCGAACGCGGGCAAGCTGGCGAGCTTCTTCAGCTCTGCAGAGTGTGGTCGCAAGAGAAGGTTCATCGTGGATGAAAAATGGTAGCATGGTGTCAAGGCCGCAGCGAGGCGAGCGAGCATAGAGCAGGTAAAAGGGGCTGTAGCCAGTTGTCTCATGTTGCGCGGTGTTGTACGCATGAGTGATGAACGGGAGTACGCCATCCCAGTCCTTATGATCTGCAGCGACGTACATGGCAAGCATGGTGGTGAGCGTACGATTAGTGCGTTCTACCACACCGTTCGTTTGGGGATGATATGGCGTGGAGTGGCGAAAACTGCAGCTGCTGAGGCGGAGAAGTTCTTCAACAACGTCCGCTGTAAATTGACGTCCACGGTCGCTAATGAGAACTGCAGGAGGGCCGTGCCGAAGAATGACGAATCGAAGTAAGAAGTTAGATACTTCAGACGCAGTAGCAACTGGTATCGCGGCTGTCTCACAATAACGGGTTAAGTGGTCTACGCACACAAGAATCCATCGATTTCCTTTAGAGGATCGTGGGAAAGGTCCAAGGAGGTCAATGCCAACTTGCTCAAACGGGGCTGTTGGAGGTGTGATTGGCCGCAATTTGCCCGGTGGACTTGAAGTCGGCAGCTTAAAGCGCTGGCATTGCACACAGCTGGCTACATAGTGCTGGATGGTTGAACGCATGTTAGGCCAGTAAAATCGTTGTTGTGTGCGGTGGAGTGTGCGTGTCACTCCCAAGTGCCCAGACGTGGCGTCGTCGTGCATCATTTCAAGAACTGTGATGCGTAGGCTTTCGGGTACGACAAGAAGCATGCGTGCTCCTCCAGAAGCGAAATTCTTCTTATAAAGCAAACCGTCGCGAATGCAAAAAGTATTCTTTACAGAATCTTGAGCGGCATCAAACAAAGAGGTTAATGTTTGGTCCTTGCGTTGCTCAGTTCGAAAAACTTGAAGATCGGGGAAGGCTTGTGAAAGTGACGACAAGTATTCATCAAAGTTGTCTGCGTCGTCCTCAGTCGTTAGAAGCGGCAAACGGGAAAGACAATCGGCATCTGAGTGTTTACGGCCGCTTTTATGCACAACAGTGAAATTAAATTCTTGTAGGCGCAAAGCCCATCGAGCAAGCCGGCCACAGGGGTCACGAAGACTCACTAGCCAGCAAAGCGAGTGGTGGTCGGTCACGACGGTGAAAGCATTCCCGTACAGATAGGAGCGGAAGCGCTGTACAGCGAAAACAACGGCGAGACATTCTTGCTCAGTAACCGTGTAATTTCTTTCGCTCTTACTCAACGAACGGCTGGCATATGCTACCACGTGCTGATCGTGACCATGGCGTTGTATAAGTACAGCGCCGATACCGATACCACTTGCATCAGTGTGCACTTCAATTGGTGCAGATGGGCAGAAGTGGCGTAGGATGGGGCCCGAGGTCAAAAGAAATTTCAGATGCCGGAAAGCTGCGTCACATTCGCTGGTCCAATTGAACGGTGCATCTTTATGCAGCAAACACGTGAGTGGGTAAGCGATGTCCGCAAACCTAGCTATAAAGCGTCGAAAGTACGAGCAGAGCCCTAAAAAACTCTGCAGCTCTTTCACTGATTGAGGCACCGTAAAACTTTTGACAGCTTCAATTTTCTTTGGATCTGGTCGAACACCTTCTTTATCAACTAAATGACCAAGAACAATTGTTTCACGGTTCCCAAAATGACATTTCTTGGAATTGAGGATAAGGCCAGCTCGTTCCATGCAATCAAGCACAATATCCAGACGGCGGTTGTGCTCACTAAACGTTTTGCCAAAAATTACAACGTCGTCCAGATAACATAAACAAATTTGCCACTTGAGGCCACGCAGGATTGTATCCATGAACCGCTCGAATGTTGCAGGTGCATTACATAATCCGAAAGGCATAACGTTGAACTCGTAAAGTCCGTCTGGTGTAATGAATGCCGTTTTTTCCCTATCTGCAGCGTGCACGGGGATTTGCCAGTAGCCGGATCTCAAATCAATAGAAGAAAAGTATGAAGCGGAGTGCAGACAATCAATTGCGTCATCTATACGTGGAAGCGGGTAGACGTCCTTCTTCGTGGCCGTATTTAAGCGACGGTAGTCAACACAGAACCTCCATGTGCCATCTTTTTTCTTAACAAGGATAACTGGAGCCGCCCAAGGACTGGAGGATTCTCGAATTATGCCTCGCTTTAGCATCTCTTGAACTTGGTCATCTATTAACTTACGTTCAGTGGCTGAGACTCGATAGGGCTTCTGGCGTATAGGAGGTGCGGAGCCGGTGTTGATCGTGTGATGAATACGACTGGTAGGCGGTGGTGTTGAATCGTCTTTGGCAAAGTCGAACACGAACACGTGTTTCAGAAGGAGTTCCACTAGAGTGCGACGCTCGGTTGGGGAAAGAGCCTGATTAATCATAGCCTTAACTTGGGTCTCCATATCTCTTTTCACGTGCTGCTCGCTGACAGAGTTGGTTAACGCCGCGACGAAACCTGACACACCTTCCTCGAAACGGGCGAGTTTGAGGCCCCGGGGCAACACAGCTGGCTCTTCAGAGTGGTTCACTGTCCACAGCTCGGTACGGCCTCTCACCACGGGAACGACGCAACGAGGCACGACGATACTCTTCTTAGAGCAGGCGAGTGTCGTAGGCTCTACCACAGCTTCAAAAGATTCGCACTGATTGTGAATAGAGGAAACCCGCACGAATGCTGCAGAGAAAGCTGGTACAATAGTATCTTCTTCCACCGCAAATGCTCCAAAATCCGGTGTCGAGTTATCCACAAGAGCTGAAAGTAACGAAGAATTCAAAGCAACTTCTCCCGTACGACAGTCTAAAGTTGCACCACACTCTTGCAGAAAATCAATCCCAAGAATCACATCATGCGTTGACCGTGGTAGCACTGCGAATTCTGTTCTAAACGTTAGACCACCAATAACAACATCCGAAGCACACACACCAAGTGGAACCAAAGGTTCACCACCGACACCACGGAATAACGCTGCACGGTCACCACTAAACATCACTTTCCTACCTAAACGATTCTTAAACCTCAAACTCATAACGGATACGGTAGCACCAGTGTCCACAAGAGCCATTGTTTTCACACCATCAATAAACACTTCCAGTTTGTTCTTCAACATAAACACGGGCAGAGGTAGATTGGACGTCATCGACTCGCCGGCGGCCTCACCTCCATCGGCCGCGCCTCCTAGTTTCCCGGAGGCGGAGGGGATGCACGACGTCGAGGAGAAGGTGACCGCCGTTGGCGCTGAGGTGGCGGCGTCACACTGCGGTCGGATGCGGGTGATGAACTCCGCAAATTGCTCGGACGGTACGGGTCCCAAGCGGACGTTGGGGGTCTCTGCTGCGCGGTGTGCAGTTGCCCGTAAGTATTCGCCGGGGGTTGGCAGTCTTGAGAAGTTGGGAAACGACGGCGGCAATATCTAGCGATATGCCCTGCAATGCCACACCGGTAGCACAAAGGTTGAGAGCGCCAGCGACCGCCATAAGAGTCCTGGCGAACAAAGTCGCGACGTTGGCTGAAGCCAGGATCTCGCTGCTGACGAACCACGTCTTCTGGGTAGGTGGGCCTCCTTTCTGTCGGCTGGTGGCGATAACGTTGGGCAATGTTCCGATCGTCCATGGGCAAAGTGCCGTTGGGTGGAGCCCACGGAGTCGACAGGGCGGCAACATCTTCCTCCGGTGCAGAACTGTGCCGCAGATATTGTGTGTGGCAGAAGGTATCCCGGGATCTGGACAATTCCTCGCGCACAATCTCTCGAATCATATCAGCCATAGAATTTGGAGGACTGGCTTCAACACTGGCTATAGAGGTGACATTGGCCAATCTTCCGAATTTAGGGGTGATTCGACGCAGCTTAAGAGCTTCAAATGTTCTGCAATGTTCTATAACGTCAGCGGTGGTGCTCAGGCTCTCTTTGCTAATCAGGAAATTGTAAACATCTTCCGCAATTCCTTTTAGAAGGTGGCCGACTTTGTCTTCTTCAAGCATTCTGGAATTAACTAGCTTGCATAACTTTAAGATGGCTTCGATGTATGCCGTGCAAGTTTCTCCGGGTACTTGCGCGCGGTGAAGCAATGTCTGTTCCGCACGCTTCTTCTTTGCCGATTCATCCCCAAAATTTTTCTTTATCTCGGTCGTAAAGGTAGCCCATGAACTCAGTGTATCCTCATGATTGTCGAACCAGTCAAGGGCAGTGGCGGCAAGGAAAAACACAACGTTAGCCAGTTTAGTAGCAGCGTTCCATCGATTGTATTTGCTCACCCGCTCGTAGTGTTTCAGCCACTCGTCAACGTCCTCTTCAGGTTTTCCAAAAAATGTGCGGGGCTCTCGATAATGTGGCCAGTTGTTCGCTGTGGATAGCCCGGGTTGCTCAGCATTGTCGTCTCCAGGCATGTCCGATGGCAGTGGTGGGAAGCCTGCGAGTCTACGGCTCCTTCGGTAGATGGAATGCTCCGTGGTCGATACCCAGCACCTCTCACCAACCTGTTACGTGCTTTGCACGCACGGGGGTTTATTCAAAGAGGGGACCGGTCGAAGCAGGATGGAAGCAGGAAGCCTAGCAGCGTCCTTCAGCTCTCTCTTTTTCTTCCTCTTTCCCCGCCGGTCAGTCCTTCATCTTCTGCTTCTTCCGTCGAGGTTCTGTGGAAGCACGTTACAATATGAATGCGCTCTTTTATAATATGCACCTAATATAGAAATATTTAGCAGAAATGTGGAATTTTTTCGTCTAATGCAGAAATTTCATGATAAATACTCGACATTATGTCTGTAACACACAAAAAATACTTTAAATGTTTGAGATATGCAAAACGTTGTTTGTTTTATAGCATAAAGCACCTAGAAGTCTCAGAGATTTGACTTATCAGGACTTCAAGCTATAGAAAACATTTTCTGCCCCAGAGAATGCATTTCTTGGGTATGTTACAAAAGGGGATTTTTTTCTCAAAATTCACTTCTTGAAAGATTCTAGACAGTATAAACACATAAGCAAACTTATTTATTTATTTCACATACTTTTCGAGCCCGAATGCATTACAGAACGGAGTGGTAAGTACAAAAAACAGTACATAATTATACAAAAATTGGTTAATAAAAGCTAAAAAATGCCTTCTTCTCAATGACAATATTTAAAGAGTTAATGTTGAATTTTATCACAACAAAAATTGTAACAAAAATGGAGTGACTGCTACCGCAAAAGTTCAACATACATACGAAAATCATGAAAGAAAAAATGACTTATATACAGGGTGTCCAGGCTAACTTCAGCCAGGGGTTAAAAAAATAAGATATTTGAGGTAGGCCAGGGAAACCACTTATATACAGCTACCAGCCGGCTAGCGCATCTAGGCAATTTTTCTCTTGCTATTAATTAAGTAGTAATTAAGATAATTTTTCTAAATGCGTATATGTTGAATTTAGACAGCAGATGTGAATAGCCAAGTTGGAGAGCACCTTCAGAAATTCCCATTCGATTTATTTGCGACAACGAAAGACTCACGTGCTTTCTCTAGCGCCAAAGAAAGCCTGCGAAAAGCACAAAAACAAAATGACGCGACTAGCGCATTCGCGAGCCACGATTGTGCTCCTCTCAATCCTGGCTTGAGTGAACGAAATCAGCTGCTGGCATTGGGCGACGACCCCATAGCTCAGGCAGGCCGATACGTCGACGGTGGTTGCGAAGCCATAGCGAGCCAGTCTGCAAGCGTGACGGCGCAACCACCGTCGACATATCGGCCTGCCGGAGCAAGGGGGTCGTCGCGTCATGCCAGCAGCTGATTTCGTTCAATCAAGCCAGGATTGAGAGCAGTACAATCGTGGCGCGAATGCGCTAGTCGAGTGATTAATTTTTATTTCGCGGGTTTTCTTTCGAGCTCGGGAAAAAGATACACGTGAGGCTTTCGTTATCGCAAATAAATCGAATGGGGATTTCCGAAGGCGCTATCCAACTTTGCTGTTTGCGTCTGCTGTCTAATGTCAATATTTACGCACGTAGGAAATAATCTTAATTACTACTTAATGAAGAGCAAGAGAAAAATTGCCTAGATGCGCAAGCCGGCTAGTAGCTGTATATAAGTGGTTTCCCTGGCCTACCTCATATATCTTTTTTTTTAACCCTTGGCTAAAGTTAGCCTTGAGACCCTGTATATCAGGTGGACAAAATGTTTCGAAACATAGTAACCAAAGGCAGTGCACAAGAACTGTTTCACTTTAACAATGGTTTAAGCTACAAAAATTAACTTTCCTGCCCAAGGCTCACGAGCTTCTGGGCAAAACAGATTCTTAATGTTGAAAGGCACATACAGTCACCAAACATGCCTAGAAGAGCTGTGAAATGCCTGAGAATCAGAAGATCAGGACAGAAGCTGGCATCCTTGCGATAGATGTTCTTACAAGTGAGCAAGGCCTCCAATGACGCAGCCATGCTCAACAATCCTGGACAAAAGTATTTTTGAACGGGAAAATGTTTATAAACGCATTTTTTTTTCATATATTTTAAGATGTCACTATAACAATGAATTAGGGGTGTGCGAATATTCGAAATTTCGAATACGATTAGAATATGTTTGATGTTCGATTCGTATTCGTATTCGAAAATTGATATTCGTGAATTCTAGAGGCCCGTTTACTGTGCGATGTCAGTGCACGTTAAAGAATCCCACGCGGTCGGAATTTCCGGAGCCCTTCACTGCGGCGGCCCTCATAGCCTGAGTCGCTTTGGGACGTTAAACCCCTATAAACCAAACCAGCAGCCACTTGCCGCAGCGCGCGGAGCAGAAAGGGTGCATCGGCGCCGCAGCGGCGACTTCGAACAGCCATGTAGAGGTAGAACGTTGCTGGCTGCGCGGCAACGCGATGATTCCCCCTCTGGTGCGTCAGTTCACTGCTAGCAGTCATAGCAGCCGGTTGTGCGTGGTCGTGTGCTATGGACAGTGAACGCCTGCGTTCACGCGTGGTGAGCGGGCGGGCTTCCGCCTTCCCACGAGTAAGCAGTCTGAAGTGTCTCTGCCGAATTATTTGCTATTAACGTTTTTGCTGTCGTCAGAAGCGTTGCCCGCTGGTTTTCTATGGCCGCCTTAACTTCACCATGCGAGCGATGGAAAAGGTTAAAAAAAAGATTTTGCTGCACATCGAAAGGAAAGACCATTACCTTCAATATTTCCGTAACAGTACCTTACAATTTTCCAATATTCAAAATTTTTGTCTGAGATTGCTGGATACGTCTGCACTTGCGAACTTTTTTTGTGTTTGTGTCAGCGGCTTTGGCTCTGCTCAGGGTGAGCATCGAGACACACTTAATTGTGTTGTCTGAAGTCTCATTGCCTCTCCTCTGTTTTCCTTCGTTGCACAGCGCCATCCCGGAAGGGAATATCTTTTCTCAGGCTGTCTCTGATGAGATGGCTAGGGGAAACCTTGCCCACAAAACGTAGACATATGGCAAATCACGGCCTTAATACTGCGAACATCATTATATATTGCATCTTATAGGTGGCACAAAATCGGTAAATTGGCAGCAGTTAGAAAACAATGCTTTCAGGTGGCTTGTTTCTGGAGCTCTTCGTGGTAAAATCTAAAACATGACTATCTGATGCCATCATGAGGCCCAATGTTGATACTAGGAGGAGGAGGAGGAGGAAGAAGAAGAGGAAAGGCAGGGAGATTAACCGGAAGCATAATCGGTTTGCTACCCTACAAGGGGGGAAAGGGGTGAGGGGATAAAAGGAAAGAGAATGGAGGGTAGCACAAAAGAAATCCCATTATGAAAAGTGAGCATTAAAAAAATTATGTGGGGCCGATAATCTGAGCTCGAGGTAACTTACAGACAGATGGCGCGGCTGTCCGGTGGTCTGGCATGCTTGGTAACAAACAACACCGATAATCTGTGCTAATTGCGCGCAGAAAGTCTCGTCCCAGCTGCGAGTCATTTTTATTAGCAGAATTCGCCCGTATGTGTGACGCACACCAAACTGGTAGCACTTTCAAATCGGTTCGCACATGATAATTATTGCGGTTCGGAACCGCAATGAACTGCCTGCTTTTCAACTGCTTGTTACAGGTCGTTCAAACTGTTTGCAATACTAAACTAAGGGCACCAGGAGCCTCCTTTGTCGCTGCCAACGTAATAAGCGAGCCACACAGCAAATAAGTACCTGGCGGGAAATGTGCTATAGTTACCAGTATTGTTTCCATAGACTTTCGGTGCCTACAGAATGACCACATCACATGCGATATTTATCCGTAAACTTCAGGTGCTGCTTCACTCAAGACTAATACGATCGATATTGACAGAATAACGTCCAAAAAGAAAGAGGGAAGTTAAGCCATATATTCAACTCCTGGTAAACCTTATAAAAACGCATTTTTCCCCACATTGGAAGCGTAATTAATCGCACTCAGTGTCGAGGCTCGCACTACGAAATGACATTTCTCGCGTGTTCGACTACCGCTCCCTGTTGTACGTTGACGACCGCCAAAGCCGATTTCAATTTCAAACACCAGCAGATGCGGGCTGTGCTCTAATTAGCTAGTTTAATCAGTAAGATATAAATAATTAGTTTTTGCCGTGAACAATCTGGAGAGCCACGCTCGTCCTGACCCCGTGATCTTGGTTTGTCTTCATAAAAAATTTCATAAATTGTTCCTTAGTTTTTTCTTCTTTTGACATCATTTGCTATGAATACGCGTCTGCAACTTGCATGGCCGAGCATGTGTTGCCGCAGTCGCCGTGGGCGTCGTCTGTTCCGGGCGCGCAAGGTCGCTCAAGGTGTCGCGCGCTGCAGTTGTCGCTGCCTTCGATGGAAGGACTCTGCAGGAGTAAGAGCTTGACTAGTTATATATCGCCCATAGTTTTTGAGCCATGTGACGGCGTGAAGTTGTTTTTACCCGGACATGTGAGCGTTCGCACAATATGCTAAATTTGTTTTCATTTTTACAGCGAACTACAGGCCAGCATCGCAGCAAGAAAGTTTGCACGAATCACGCAGAAGTTGGGATACAACGTAAGCTATGCTCTTTGAACGATGTCCTACTAAGTAAACTGGTCGGTTTGAAAAAGAATCTGCATTTGTTCGCATAGAGTGGCTCGCTCTGTGAAGCTGCACATGCTTCCATTCTGTTCTATAAAGTGGCAGTTAGTGCTGCGTTCATAAAAGCTTTCGATCTGCTAGACAGATCCCTGTAAGACGAAATGAAAGGCGAAAAAAGTTCTTGGCTGGTCACGTGGTCACTTTGTCCTGGAACCAGATTACTGTTTTTCTTTCGTGCCGGAGATGAAAAGACGGTTAATGTTATTGCCTCATCTACCAACGAATCAGCCCACGTCGAATTCAATATGGCGCATATACAACCGTGCAACATTTTTCACCTGTGATATATATTCAGCTAACGCATCTTCGTTTCTTTATATTGTTATGTTTACGCTTTTGAGGCACATTACATCGTCGCATGAAAATCTGTTTATTTCTGTTCCAATGTTATTTGAGCTACTAAAAGGAAATAACGAAAGTAGGCAAGGAGCAATAATACCCGTTAAGAAGACAGGCAGCACTTTCTCCTTACGCTTTATGAAATGCACATGGGCACTGAAAGTAGTAGGGGCAAGCTGTATATTTTGTGTCATCATTAATGCTTCCTTTCGGCTTCTTTAGTGCTCAATTTTTCTACTTCCGCAGCAGATAACATAGGTATGCAGAACCTGTGCCTTTGGCATGATGATTTTCGGGAGCGAAATTTCCAGCTCACCTCACGGCCGGTCTCTAGGGGAACGTGCCGTTATGATTTACGCGTGGTGCATGGCGCCGCCGACGAGGGTATTGCAGCCATTGGGCGCAAATGCGGGCAACGCGCGCGGCCCCTGTGCTTGTAACAACGGCTGTGTGTACGGCTAGTCTGTTTATTATTCATGTGTTGCCCAAATGCCACAACTCTCTCGCAGGCAAGGTTTACCGACTTCAAGGTGCAGAACATAGTGGCCAGCTGCGACGTTGGCTTCCGCATCAAGCTGGAGAGCCTGGCTCTCATCGAGTCGCAATGTTCATGGTGCGTATACCCCCGAAAGGCGTTGGTTGCAGTGATGCAAGACTATCAATAATACTATCGATAGTATCGATACTTGAGTCACTGTCGAACTATTGATGGTAAAACGTTTTGGATATGACCAAAGCAAAATTTGGACGTTGCCATCTTGTTGTGCACGATCAGTTATAGTTGGCCATCTGACGTTTAACTTGAAGCTGTTGCTAAGCGGCTTATCAAAGTCAGACAAGATCAAGGATCGGACCGACGGGGCACCTAGTCGAGCTATCGCTCTAAATACAATCGACAGTACTATCGAAAGTATAAGATCATGTAACTTGCCGCTGATAAACACTGAAGCATAAACTTGGAGACGTTTTCCCGCGTGTCCCGAGCACGCGGAATGGGTGGTACAGACGATGGGCTCTCCGTCCACGCGTCACCAAGCGCTGCAGATGTACCCTCCGTAGAATCACTGGATAAGGTATTGGTACCGCGGTAGTAGCGCGAAGCTCCTAGTCTTGCTGGCAACAGCCACCGGCGCCGTCCATAATTTAAGGGTACCAGTGGTGAGGGACGCACCACTTGGCGGGCCTGCTCTTAGTAGTTTAGGTGCTGCTTACCAAACAGTAGAAGCTGCCGGTAGTGTCAGGTAAGCTTCTACGGAAAGCTCAGCGTGAGGAAGCGGACGGTGTAGATTACAACTGCCCAACGATTGCGAACACTTCGGAACCCGTAACCGGAGCATTGTTAATAAGACTTGCGCTTTTCTACCTTGCATTTTAACCTGCGTTAAGTTCTTTTTGTGTTGCACCACTCCAAGATTCCAGAAATTGGACGAATTGATGTTCCGGATGCCGCATCTATTAACTTCTGTATGGCGTGACTGGCGGCGAGCTGTCGCACTCTGCTTCGACCCGGGCTTGTAGGGAAAGAGAAAAAATTGGCCATAGGAAAATTTTCGCGATGGTTTTGAGGTCGTTTTCTTTGACCTCAGCGTTATCTCTGATGGCATATACACGCGATAAGCCGCCCTGCCGCCTTCTATGAGGTTGGTCTCAAACTTTGTTGGTATGGGTTAGTATTGGGCATGACTATAGGGATGACCATATTTGGAACAATCAGAGCTTCGTCTAATAATTTATTTGATTTGAGAAAAAAGCTGCAGCGAAACTTCATGAAATATGTGTAACTAATAGCTAGGTATTGCAAATTTTTTGGGGCTACCGTAAGTCAAAATTTGCAAAAGTATCGATAGAACTATCGATAGGAAATGTTAGCGAACTATTGTAATACTATTTATTGCATTTTTACAATGTTCCTGGTGTAAAGAAAACATTGAGGCCTAATCCGTGAAACCCCTGGATTAACCTACTGCAGGAATACATGTGTGCTGTGTCGTGTTTTGTCAGGTTTACATAGCGAATATTTCGGCCAAGATGATGGAGCGCTGATGTAAGGTCTGCTTATGTCACTTCCTGTTCCCAGCATCTCGGCAGGAAGATGTGTTAATGTTAAAAACCTTCTTTTTCAGCTTGTTACGTGTTCCAGGAGAAGCCGGTCAGGGGGGAACTAAGGAACGAGGACGCCAGCATTGGCACAAGCACATACGTTTAATGTACACTGCAAGGCCACTAAACACGCAAAACTGGCACGAAGAAAACCAACGCACACCACGAGCACGTGCGAGCTCAGGCAAGCGCAGGTGCGATGAAGGCCAGAGATGCGGGATCGAACGCCAAAGAGAGCGCATACCAAAGAAAGGCACTTTGCGCGTTCCAAGACGATAAATAGGCATTTTTTAAATTAAATTTAAAGACGCAATGTTAGTTTCCTGGTACATCACCTCCAAAAGAGCGAAAACAAAACAAGTGCGAATGCCACTTTGCTCACGGCGCGGTTGGCCCGCCGGAGCACGCGCTTTTGGCGCGAAAGCACGATTCCGGATGTACCAACAATCTTGAGGCTTGTGCTCCAAACTAACCCGGGTAAGTTTGGAGGAGGGTCGCGCCAGTTAGCCAATGGGAGGTGGGCGCGCGTCGCCTAGGTTATGTAACCTAGTGCATTCATCACAACCTGCCCTGGAAGGTGTCAGATATATTAACGATTAATCACGAGGGGTTGCTCAAGAAGACCAACACGGGTCGCACGATCCCTACCGGTGGCTAGGATAGAAAGGGCCACCTGCCAGCGAAGTAGTGGTGCGGGGACTCGGCGAGATCTATGAATGTCGAGTACAGAATGATCAATTCTGCATGTATGGTCATTAAGCCTGTAAAGCCCTTACGGCGGAGCTTCAGTGTCATAGCTCTCGCATGTGTACTCGGTTCAACTACGTTAAACCCCTATCGCTGCTTTACATCAGCTGCCTCGCCTTCTCTCGCGTAATTTTCTTCTTTATCTAGTGACCTCCTTCCCTCTTTGTTTTTCTTTCTCTTTTTTTTCGTCGACTTCTTTGCCTTCTTCACTTAAGGCGAGTGACCGTTTGTAAAACGTCCGTCACCAGTTCCTTATGAGGTAGACAGAAACACAGTACAGAAATATCAACTCCAGCTCTGCGGCAGTGGCCGAGTGGCTTCTGTGTCAGCCTAGCACCCAAGGGCGAGTGTTCGAATACTACTGAAGCATTTATTTTATTTTCGCGAGCTTTCCGGTGCTGTGGACGGAGAAACATTTGCTGACAAGGGAGGTGTAAATGTGGCCGTTAAATTCATTTCGGTATTAAAAACTATCGGTATTATCGATATTCAATTTACGATAGTCTTGCGTCACTAGTTGCTCGAAACTATCATTGGTGGCCAATCCATAGATGCCACGGTCGAGGACATTCCAGATGTGACGAGGGTGCTGAAGTATTGTTAGTTTCGCAGCTTTTGTTGGCTTCCTTCAGGTTAGTGAACGGAAAGGCTGGTTGCCAAGGATTTTTACATTCATTTTACGCTGTGCGTAAAGGAAAAATATAACCGCAAAACTACGAATTGTCTGGCGGCGGATTTCTGACGAACCACACGTCGCAGGGGAAAGGGTTGACAAGACCGCTCGGCGAGGTATGGTCAGTGACCGCGTATCACCTGGGTTCAGTGCAGCCGCGATTTGGCACCAGTACCTCCTGTCTGAGACGTGGAGTGAGCCACCGCTGCCGTGGTTCTCTCTGTATGGGATGAACAGGACACTCTGCCCGCCGTGCTAAAAAAGAGGGCACTTCTTAGCTCTTTGGTCTTTGGTTGGGGAAGAGCCCGATGTTTTGTGTTTTTTTGCGAGAGTTCGATTTTGATGGCGCAAAGGCAGCTTGGCCGTGGGTAACGAGTGCTTGCTCTGCCCAAGATGGGATCAAAAAATCATTTTCTCAAACATTACACCGCAGAGAAGCCGTGCACCAGGCCGAGCTATCGACGAAGGCTGGCGTATTTTTTTTTTATCACGTGTTGCTCCAATACGTTATAACGTCCTTCCAGCCTTCTTCTCTGAATGTTGGTCAGTAAACATCGATGGCGCAAAGGCAGAGGAAGTAAAACTTTCTGGGCACTGCCTCGCGCCTTCAACGGCCGCTGTAAAGTCAATGGCCTTCATGTAAGCTATGAAAATGCTTCTGTTGGTATTTATCGTCCAAGTTTTACTTCAGATGGGGCCGTCCGCACCACAGGGGGAACCACAGAAGACTTTGAAGCATTTACATAAAACTCGGCATAGTTGAACTACAACTGCATGAACACGAAGTGCTGTCGATAGCCTCGAGGGGCACTATCTCGCCTACTTTAAGAAAGGATAACTTAATGAAAGGACTCGAAAGGATAGGATACATGAGCTGCTCTTCGAAACACCGTATATTACACGTGTCATTTCAGACTACAGATACGAAGAAAACTTGTCTTGAAATGGCCGGATGAGTAGCATAAGCTTAAAGATAATTAACTGCATACTACCAAATAGCACATAGGTAGAAAGACAATCGAAAAGAAACGTTTCAAGTGTAAGGTCTGCTTGTCTGTGCTCCACGCCCCGCTGAAGTGTCCTGCATTAGAAAACACCAGAAAGCGATGTTTCCCTGTGTTGAACACAAACCGGATTCCAGCGCCCCCCCACGTTCTTATGTGATCATCCAGTGCTTAGCTTAATCGCGTTTTATCCTTCTTTAGCTGAGTCCGCGGCTGTGGCCTAGCGGTTATGGCATTGGGCTGCCGACCCGAAAGACGCGGGTTAGATCCCGGCCGCGGCGGTCGAATTTCGATGGAGGCGAAATTCTAGAGGCTCGCCTACTGTGCGATATCAATGCACGTTAAAGAAATCCAAGTAGCCAAAATTTCGAAGCCCTTCACTACGGCGTTCCTCACAGCTTTAGTTGCTTTGGGACGTTAAACCGATATAAACCAAACTTTTTGTGCTGAGGCAAAGTTTCAAAATAGTACCGTTATCAGCAGTGACCATTTTTATCCAGATGTAACACACATATCTTACCTTATAATAACTTAAGTCTGTCCCTCAGCACTGGGGGCATTATTGAGCCCAGGTGGCTACTGAGCCTTCTTGCGAAAGTAAGGGGTATGCAGAGAAGCTTGTGGGAAATGTGTCACGAACCGTTTTCACCGCTCTTTACACCAGTCTTTGCTAATCACCCATGCTTATGACAATTATTACCCTCATCACCTTGTGAATAATGTGGCAGGAAACATAGTCATTGTGTTCAGAATGGATCCTAGACGCCCAATGTTTAGCACACTTTGGCCTTACCTTCGTTTTGCATTTTCAGAGACATGAGCTCACCATTTAACCTCGCTCTTTGGCCTGAGATACCCTTGTGCCACTAAAATCGAACGACATCATTAGCTTCATGTCCTCCTGGCCAGAGCAACCTTGAGAGGGACGAGTGGCGGGTGCCTTCGAGCCTTGTGCGTGATGAGCGAAAGGCAATTCCGGTGTTCCAACTTAATCGTTTCGCGCTTCAAGTGTTTGGCCATTAAAACGACCGAATAATATATGAAGGGGATGGTAGCCAGCGCGTCTGCGGCAGAGGCCACGAATAAAGGCGTGGCTGCTTCTCGCGCATCTTCATCAAGCCTAGCCCCACCGCATG
Source organism: Amblyomma americanum (assembly GCF_052857255.1). Classification (NCBI taxonomy): domain Eukaryota; kingdom Metazoa; phylum Arthropoda; class Arachnida; order Ixodida; family Ixodidae; genus Amblyomma; species Amblyomma americanum. The sequence continues at coordinate 42,063,927 of NC_135497.1, forward strand.
CGATGAACGTTTCCAATAAGTTCTCCCTGGTCACTGGGTGAAGGCATATCGGCATTTGTGAACCCTTGCCCCTGACATGCCCAGACAACTAATGTGCTGGATTGAAGTGTGAGTAGCCAGCATTCAGTTGTTGCCAGTCCATAGTTTGCAGAAATGTGAGCAGTTTGTAGGTTTACTGATGAATATATTAACAGCGTGAAACCGACTCTAGTCAGTAAGGCTAGTTTCGAGAAGGATAGATCAGAACAATAAATAGAAGCGATAAAATGTTCCCGTATATTTGGATATATAAACAAAACAGCAATAAAATTGCTCAAGTAGTAGTTCGGCCGTTGAAATTTAATTTTTCGAGCAAGGGTTAGCTTTGAGTGTCCTTACATGCAGAATGCCTGCCGCAATCCTGGAAGCTCAGTTTGATTCTGTTTTGAAAAATGTGGTTGGCAGTGTCGAATTCAGCCCCACCGCGGTGGCTCAGTGGTTAGGGCGCTCGACTACTGATCCGGAAGTCCCGGGTTCGAACCCCACCGCGGCGGCTGCGTTTTTATGGAGGAAAAACGCTAAGGCGCCCGTGTGCTGTGCGATGTCAGTGCACGTTAAAGATCCCCAGGTGGTCGAAATTATTCCGGAGCCCTCCACTACGACACCCCTTCTTCCTTTCTTCTTTCACTCCCCCCTTTATCCTTTCCCTTAAGGCGCGGTTCAGGTGTCCAACGATATATGAGACAGATACTGCGCCATTTCCTTTCCCACAAAAACAAATTATTATTATTATTATTGTCTAATTCAATATTCTGTTTCGAGCAGGAACGAAAACAGGATATTATGCGGCTATTGGAGAAGTATCAAAGGGGCTTTAGGACATGAGAAATGTGCCATGAATCATAACGGTCAAGTGCAGCCACAGCGGAATACTTTCCGGCAGTGTATTACAAGGTTAATCTCTCCAGTAGCTCGCAGAAGCCCCACTCTTCCCTCTACCAAAATACAGTGGCTCGCAAAAGAGGCCCGCGGAGATGAACGGAAGCAAGAGCACGGAGTACCGTCGGACGAGGCTCGGAACTAATCTCGTGTTATTTTTCAGAATTTCACTGTTGCATGATTGGGGATAATCTGTCGAATAAACGGCAGGGTTTCAAGATGATTCAGCAGTAATGTGGCTGTTAAGCGAAGAGCTCTCACCATCCCCCGGAACGTTTCAGCTACTAGCCGGAGCTGTTCCCGGGCCTGGTGTACCGGATGGAGCAGCCCAGTGTCTTGCTGCTTGTCTTCGTCTCTGGAAAGGTGGTGCTCACTGGTGAGGACTCTGCAGCCCGCAGGGGCCGTCGCACGTGTGCCGATAGCGCTCGAGAGCGTGTGAAGGCTCTATGATGATGTTGCACGGGTCCGCACTGATGAATTGGAGTGGGTGGTTGCCTTCACAAAGCACCTGTTTTTATTGTAATGAACCGGTCTGTGTTGATGATACTCGAGACCTTAGAGCCGTTCGTCACCGCCATCTTTTTTTTTTCGCCACAGGAACTCGGCAGATGAGCATGGAGTACACTATGAAATGAAAGAAAATGAAAGAAGCGTAAGAGCGCACGCGTGCCCATGATGATAACGCAGTGCAGAGAGGCAACAGAGAAATCGAAGAAAACGACGGCACAATAGCTGGCACCGCGTCGTTGTTATCGCATAATATGTTGTCCCTTGGCACTTTGATTTCACCATCTACCTGAGCCAATCCTTGCCCTGCTATCCGCTGTGCTTTGTTACAACGAGCCGCCGAAAAAAATGAAGTTTGCTCTAATGCTGAGCTCAAGACCACATGCCATCACCATCAGCCTCCCAACAACGTCCGCCGGGAGGCCTCTCCCATATCCCCCAGCTAACCCTGCCCTGCGCCACAACATGCAAATGAAATTAAACGGATTAGAAATATTTTATGAGGTGCAAACAAGTAACAACAACAGCTCTAAGCGAGGGCGCATCCAGACCACATGTTCGGGTCACTCAATCGCGTGACCACAGACGGCAGTCAGTCTCATTGGTCATTTCCGCTGCTCAACAGGATCGCGTGATTCTGAAATGGTGAGATTTTCTGTGGCATGCTTGCACTGCTGCTACCACTATGAGGACTACCTACCCGGATCCAGCGGTCGCTGTAAACAAAAAATTGATACGTCGAAACTCGGGCTACGAAACTGCACGTGAAACATCTACAGTTGAACGGCAAACAGTTACGCGCAATTTCACAAATTTAAATAGAAACGTTATTACCTTATAGGCTGCTTTCTTGCCCTCGTGGATCACTTCGTGGCGCAAGCACATTTTTCTAAGAAGGATGACAATCATTAATATTCACTGTGGTCAGCAGTGCAGCCCTTTGCGACTCTCCTCATTAGCCGAGCCAACTACGCGGCGCTGGTTGGTAGCGTCCTGAAATACGACTTGAAGCAGCCCCTTGATTCAGGAGCATTCCCGACTTGATATTTTGGAAACCAACATTTTATCAAGCCTCACGTTGTTGTATAACTGCGCTGACTGCAGAGATTCGTTCGTTTGAAACAGAATTTCACAAACTAGACAATTATTCATTAGCGACGCTTGTTGTCCTAATTAGTGCATAGCTCATGAAAAAGACTAGCGCAGTATAATACCAAAGACAATGTGAGAGACGCCAACAGCACGAGCGCTAGCGAAAGTAACTTTATTTATTTATTTATTTAATAATGCGGAATCGCTTGAATCCAACTTTATCGCAGACCGGTTCATTTGCAACAGATACAAACGAACAGATAGTGTAACAGCTATGATCAATTCTATTGGCCTAGAATCTCTCCAAACAAGGCACACTGAAGCTAGGTTGTAATTTCTGTGCCTGATATATAATAATCTGATTAAAATAAACACTCTCAATTATATTGCACTTGTTTCGTGAGCAAGTACGCGTTATAATCATGGAAAAATGCTACAAGAGTTTCCTGCATATTCTACTACAGTTAAACACTCATTTTTTGTCAAATTGATAACAGAGAGGAATGAATTGCCGAAGTGTGTAGTGAAAAGCCCGAATGTAGAAATAATTGTTGATAATTTGAGAGCCTATTTATGTGTAACCGCTGTTTTTTGCTTTTTTTCGCATTATCTGTTTGCTTTTGCATGACGCTCGTCTATATCTAGTTTATTTTTTGCTTGTATCTGTGCTCACCCATACGAGCATGAGCTGGTTCCCGCGTTTAGGAGGTTTTTGCTTACAATTTCTCACTCATTGCATTCAATGGTTTGACACTCCCGCAGGAGCCAAGGTCAGGGAGCACATCTACCAGGCTTTCGACAAAATCTATCCCATATTGCAAAACCACCGGAAGGTGTGAAACGACCTGCACAGCCAAGCCGCGTCGGAATAAGCGCCCGTGGAGAGAGTAGAAGTGTCGCTGTACCTCTGACATGTCAAGGAATTTTGGACATCAACACTATACGTGGCACAAACTCGAGGATTCCGATACGGGATGGGCCCATCACAATGGGCACTGTGCACAATCCACCTGCAGAACTCGACTCTGGCACAAGGGATGGTGGCGCCCTGAACACACCGCACACCTCTCTCCATGGTACTGAACGCGTTAATGCGACAGCCGGAGAGATCGCCGACCGAGCGCCAACACAAACACTGAACTGAATCTCGCTTGGATATGAGAGAAATAGCAGGAGATACTCCCCCCCCCCCCCCAACTCCTCTCCTTGGCCTCTTCTCTCATACCGAGAAGCGAGGAGGGTGACGGATCGGGCTAACTGGTGCATATATGTCATATTAAGAAGCGCTGCCAAAACACGAACACAGAGAGAGACAGATTCAACTGATTTAATTGGAGAAAAACGGCATGTGCTTTACGCTCTTTCTGAAGCACTGGAATGACAGCAGCAGAAATCATACATGCAAATGATTACTTAGAAAGGCAATCTCTTTTCTTTAATGAAAATGACTGTGAACTGAGTCAGGTACTTCGAAGTGAAGCTATTTCTTTTGTGTGATTCGGTGATATCTCGAGTTAGTCGAAGTCGACTTCTTCGAATGATGCGGCACTGATTTATGAACAGGACACAGTCGCGGCACTTTCTGCAGGAATGCCCGAGAATCCACCGGACGAATTTCTTATATTGTCTTTGAGACAGCGCCCAGACTGTCCCACATTCTTCTTGCCACAAGACAGCGGGACGCAGTAACTCAATCTTCGCACTCAAAGTATGCTGTTTGATGTTTTATACCACATTGGTGTTTGAAAGAAGCGTAGGGCTTCTTGAGCTTGCAGAGTTTAAGCTTGTGGGGAACAGTGAAAATAATTTTCACGTCAAGTTTATTCACAATTTTCTTTAGGTTGTCTGAAACGCTGCGAACATAAGGAAGCAGAGCCACACTTTTCTTTTCACTGCTCGTCTGGGGAGCCTTTTCTTAATGAGCGCGAAGGCTCGTCAGAATGCGTTCTGCTACCGAAACTGGTAGTGAAAAAATTGGTGATGGTTTACCTCTGGTTAAACCTGGAGTGACGCGATAGCTACAGCTGGCCGAGTGGAACTTGCTCAGTTCAATAGCAAAGTCAGTCTTTCACCGCTCCGTTTCGCTGTGCCATCTTTCTTCATCTGATGAGAAATCATAATGTTTATGAAACACGTCACCATGAAATATAACATATTCCATCAGTGCGCACCAGCTACGGCACTCAGTCATTACGCGTGAGATTACCGTCCCTACTAAATATTCGTAATCTATGAAAAAAAAATGTGTAAGCTAAAAGAAAACGTAGAAGAAAGACTACGCCTTTTCCTACAGGTTTTATAACTTTCATCAACGTGTCACTTTCTGTTGTTTTTTCTAACGTTCAAGTTGTTGGCTTAGTTATCCTGTATCCACCTGTGCTTCTTTGCTGTCGTCCTTTGTTATACTAGACGATTACTTGTATCTACCTTGTATCATTATCCTCAATGTTTTTTACTTGTATATTGTGAATTGTTTGTCCACAGATATAAATAAGAGACATGTTCATTTAGTTTGCAGTCGTGACTCTTTATGTTCTGAATTATAATTTGCAACTGACGTTGCCAACTATCATTTTTACATGTCTGTACGAACATGAATTGTTAAGGGGCACAGACCCCGTCAAGCTGGCTTCTTCAGCTTTTTGTCTGTGCTCCATACCTCTGTAAAGATGTCGAATAAAGATGAATGAATGAATGAATGAATCTTCGTCCCACTTGACACGGCACATGCGCACAGCTGTGGAAGCTGGATTCGCCGGCGCGCCGCGCAGCCGGCATGAGCAGCTGCTCTGTACCACGTGGCTTATCACGTGACCAACCAGGTGATGAACCACGTGATCAGCCACGGCGCCGCGCAGCCGGCTCTCCACGTGACAGCGTGGCAGCGCAGCCACGGCGTGGCGGCGCCGCCACGCTGAAGGCTCGAAATGCTACCGTAATGTAGCTACGCTACCAAAAGGTATGCCCTGCTTGCACGGCTATTTTATCTGGTTGGAAAAAGTTTGGAGCATGCAGCTGTAGCAAGATTTTGCTAGATCATTTTGAAGCTAAGTGCGTCTATTCATCCGCTTTACTAACCTGGAGTGGGTGGAGGAGCGAAAGCTAAGACGGGCTTATTTATTTATTTATTTATTTGAAATACCTTACAGGCCTGTATATGATTGTGTAAGGGGGGCAGCAAAACATCAAGATAAAACTTAAAAGGGGACAAGCAAAAACAGGGAAACAAGGCACAATACATGATCAGTAAAAATTTGAAACACCTCAATTTAATACAGAACAGTTGGAATAGAAACACAGAAATAAATCTAAAAAAGGGACGCAGGGTACATCACACAAAAAATAAAATTTTGGGCTGCCGCTCATTGCATATCCCGATGCAAGCCAAAGGCCGCCGCATTTGTTCACACTGAAAGCGTTTACTGATTAGCGGACACTTTGTTGTCCACTCAGTGGTGTAGCCCAGTTCCCGTTTTATTTACGTTTTCATGTATTTCGATCAAGTGCCTGCCTCTATTTTCAGTTGCGGGCATTCTGCTTTATGAGCGGCGACGCAACCACCTTGGTAAGAAGCGAGCCGGTGAGTATATGGACGCCGGCTGCTTGGCTATCGTTGGGAATAAGTGGCCGGCGAATATATTCGCTGCGCTGTTGAGTGCGTCTTCGGTGGTATGGCTACCAGTATGCGTAAATAAATGAACTAAACAAAAAGTCTTCTGCATAGAATGCCTATGCCTCCGGCAGCTGTAATGCATATGTTTCCTGCTCTGCACTGTGTAAAGAACATGAGCAGAAGAGGCGCCGGCTTGGGCGTTGCTCGCATTACTTTTGGCGTGAACAGGCGGTTATTTGTACGCTATCGCTCGGGCTTAGCTTGACCGCTTTGCCTGTTACAAGCAGTGCGCAAGTTTAAGCGCTGCGAATGTTTAGGCGTTGAACTCAACGTGGCCACTGCCATTTCAGCTGCCGCGTAAGGAGAATATTTAGCTGCGCTTATTATGGGGGTCATATAATGTAAATCTCGGACGAAAGTCTGCAGCCTGTATATAGTCCGTGGACCTCAAATCGTGTAGATAATTTTTCTTTACTACATTGTCCGCACCCGGTATGGAGTTCACATTCGCCGCTTTTATAAAAAATACCGGTATAAATAATGCAATCCGTCACGGCTCCCGTTGTGCAAAAAACCTGGCGTCGTCGGCGGAGTTTTCAGCGGGAAAGCAGGTGCCTCACCTGCCACCTAGGTCATGTAACCTTGTGATGTCATCACATCCTACCCACCGAGGCAGGTGGCAAACGCCTGTTTCTGCGTAGTAACCATATTCTCGGGTGTAACCTGATGCAAATTAAATAAATTACATATAGCGAGACACACGCCCATACACGCCATTTTCTTCCTAGGTATATATGTATATATATATATATATATATATATATATATATATATATATATATATATATATATATATATATATATATATATATATATATATATATATATATATATATATATATATATATATATATATATATATATTGAGAGAGAGAGATATATAAGAAGGGTGCAGCCTACCACATTGCCTCTGTTCTTCCACACCTCATCACGCTTTTGGCCAGACATACATATGCCTGTAGTAAAGATGTAAAACGAAACAAACCATTTCTAGGTAAAGTTAGGGGTGAATCGTCAGGGCCTTGCCTTACTCCAGGCTCGAAGACCGGTATCCCCCTCCCCCCCCCCCCCAGTTTCCTGTCCCCACTGGTCCCCAGTGGTTCCCACTTCTCCCAGACTGGCCCCAGTCGAAACGTCAGTAAAGCCTTGTTATGTTTCTCAGCTGCCTCTGTGGGTAGGTTGTGATGACGTCACAAGGAGACGTGACCTAGGTGGCAGGTGACGCACCTGCTTTCCCACTTCAAACTTTTCCAGGAAACTGTCCGTCTGACGCATGTCCTTCATTCAGTCGAAGAAAGAACTTATGTGATCAACAAATCGCGTTTTGACCAAGGCACCACCCGTTAGGCCAATGAATTTATCGGAAACCCTACTGGAATGGTATGTGTGTGTATTTTTCAGTGTTTTGTACTGTGTGCTGTGCGTGGATGTGTTTCGCGTTTTGTGCTATGCCCGAGGTACGGCTACTGAACACCCTACTGGACTGTGACTCATCACGTGCCAAGAGCAAAGGGGCTATTTTTTTTAGGTGGGGGCGGTGGGGGGTTAACTTGGGCGTATTATAGAAACCTTCTTCCAATTCTTATATATACTCGTCTGAAATAATAATGTAGCAGCCTGAACACTACTGGTCCCCACTCGAAATGTCACTAAAACCTTGTTATGGTTTTAAGCACGTGTCAATCTATTTTATATATTGCCGCGAATATTTGTAGTGTTTGTTCTTTTTTTCAAATCTGCCGCCACATCATTTTATCGCTTTGTTTGCGACGCAAGACGCGACTAGATTTACCTCGATTGATCGCAGCCAGGCAGAGCTGATTCTACGTTGTTCCGGGATGTTCTAGTAACTTTGCACGCTTTATATCGAAAGTTCGCTATCAGCTTTAAATTGAGCACGGCCGACAGCGGCGGCCATTCTGTTCGACGACCGCCGAGCACGCTTGTCGCTTCGCCGCCGCCGAGTGATTAGGTCCATTTTGGGTGCAAGTCAGCCCAATAAACAGTTTTCTTTTAGAAGACCCTTTCGTCCGTCTTCATCGCTGCTTCGACTGCCGTCACCACTACGTGACAATATATATATATATATAAACACGCACACACACACACACACACACACACACACACATATATATATATATATATATATATATATATATATATATATATATATATATATATATATATATATATATATATATATTCAAAGTTGAAAACGCTTCATTTAGCCATAGATTTATTTTGAGTCGACGTTTCGGACAGAGCCTGTCCTTGAGTCTTGAGAAAGGACAGGCTCTGTCCGAAACGTCGACTCAAAATAAATCTATGGCTAAATGAAGCGTTTTCAACTTTGAATTTTTGCCTCTAGCAACCAAATACGTTTATCTTTCTATACGGTATATATATATATATATATATATATATATATATATATATATATATATATATATATATATATATATATATATATATATATATATATATATATATATATATATATATATATATATATATATATATATATATATATATATATATATATACACAGATAAGTTAAAGGAAATGAGGGGCCCGTTTGACAAACTTATGAAGGGAGCCAACAGTCACCGAAACCAAGGTGCATAGGGGAATGTTTTTTTTTTATGTGTTGTGCTTATCAGTGGGATATTATAGTACTTAAATTAATAAATTGCTTAAAGAAAATTACTTATTAAGCAGCAGAAAAAACAACCATGCCGCCGGTCGGATCCGAACCCACGACCTCCGAATATCGCGTCCGGTGCTCTTACCAAATGAGCTACGGCGGCGGCTGCCCAATCTGCTGCTCTCGTGGGTATTTATGTTCATTGGGTGTAAGCGAACCTTGAGAGTGTTCACCAGCGCCACCCTCGACCATAGCGGCGGACGTAGCACGTCCTGTAATACCGCGAGCGTGACGTGTACGTCGTCTAACGGCGAGGGCGGAAACTGTGCGAGAGCCCTCTTCAGCTACCTATGGCATCAAGACTGCCAGAACCGAGACCCGGGTTAAGTTATTAGCAGGTAAGATATATATATATATATATATATATATATATATATATATATATATATATATATATATATATATATATATATATATATGAAAGAGGGTGGTGCTGGTGCACATAAATACCCACGGGAGCAGCAGATTGGTGGACAGCCGTCGCCGACGCTCAGTTGGTAGAACACCGCACTCGATATTCGGAGGTCCTGGGTTCGGATCCCACCGGCGGCATGGTCGTTTTTTCTTCTGCTTTATAAGTAATTTTCTTTAAGCGATAGATTAATATAAGTATTATTATCCCAATGATCAGGACTAAAAATCATTTGAAAAATTAAATATTCCCCTATGCACCATGGATTCGGTGACTGTTAGCTCATATATATATATATATATATATATATAGCAGGCTTCAGACAGAAGAGGCAAAATCGTTTATTGGGGGATTAACCGCCGCATTCACAAATACTGCTTTCCTTGACGCTTGAAAGGGACACTGAGGAGAAATGGAAGTTGGTTTGTATCGTTAGAATACCAGCTCCTGGTAAAAGAAAAACGCCACTCTTACTGAAAACAAAGCTCCTGTAAGGTAGAAAATAGCTGGAACCAAAATACAGGTATCGCTGCCACATGCCAATCTTGCAAGTACAAGCTTGATGACGTCATAGAATAAGAGACGCCACCTTGGAGGAAATTTCCTTAATTCATTGAGCTGTGAATCTCCGAGGCTGACAAATGAAGGTTGCGCGGTTCGATATTGTAGTAAGTTTTGTCTTGAAACCGATAGTGCACTTTTATCACACAAGAAATGCAGACCAAAGAGAACCTGAATGTTGGAAGCAAAGAAAATCGATGCTTGGTGGCGCCACAGACGTCCAGGAGAGTTTCTGTTTGTTACGGCGATTTGCGTCTATGAGCTTTGCGTGCCCCGTGGTTTTGTTTTTGACGCGCCTCGATTTACAACCGCCGAACAGCAGAGGAACTCCAAGTGCCGCTTGAAGTGCTAGTTGACCTTTGAAGGAGCATGTTAAGGCTGGTCAGATTATCGCCAGGGTCGATGAAAAAGTGGCAAAAGGATGTCTCTATTTCGCGCCGAGTGCTCCAGCCGCCACCGTCCTGGCCAGACCGGTTCGGCTCCAAGGCGAGGCGCGTGTTGTGACGTCATGTGCCTCCTCGGAGCACCGCCACGGCGAAATGGCAAGTTCGCGCCCAGTAAAGCTTTCGCTTTGAAAGAGATTTGGAACCTGCAAAGAGCGTGATTCCGCTCTCCTCCAACTCGTTTGTTTGCGGCTCCATTCAATAGCTTCGGCAGTTAGGCAAAGCTGTTCTATTCAAGCTGTCGCCTAATTTAATCCATTCACAGTACACATCTGAAGGTACATGCAAGTGGGCTGGAGAACCCGATCCAGTGGACCGCGTACCTCTGGACACGCGCGGAAACTGTTGAAGCGTCGTGCGCCGATTTTACGTTCAAGCCGCCAATTTTAAACGCGAGCGCCCTTGAGCACCCACCAGTTTTTCGTGGCAAAAAATAAATAAATACCCTGGCCCTTGCAACCGTGAGAAACCTCCTCTACGCCGCTTGCTGGACCGTGCAACAGCGCCTTTCAAGGGATCACAATCCATTGGCCCCAAAGCCTCGGCCAGCCTTCGATGGGCGCGACGTGCCGACCTTGTCCTCACCCCTCGCGACACCCCGCACTGGAGTAAACATATTTAATTAGCAATGGCTGCTCACTGAGGAAGGGGGAAACGACCCGCCGGCGCCTAACCTAACCGTGCTCCCTCAAAAGCATCGCACGCTCTGTGGGGCTGAGGTCGCTGAAATGCAGGCGGGAGTTTTTGTGAGAACTTCGTTGGCGGGTTCGGGAACAAGATCCATCGTAACGCTGGCAAGACGCCGGTGCAAACGTAAACGAAGCTACCCCCGATAGATGCCTTCAACGTACGGCGGCGGTAGCTTTCATTTCGGCTGCTGCTAGACCACACCGCTATAGCCAGAACTCAGGGAGTCTACGCTTACGTCACATTTCACGTCACTTCGTCCTGTGACGTAATAAGAGTTGCCGACCCGTCAGAAGAGTTGTCGTGACGTCATAAGAGTGCGCCGAGTTTTAATCGGAGGGCGGGAAAAAATTTTTCAACTTTTAATAAAAATTTCTTTGAAATAAATGCATCTTTCTCTCCCGGACAAGCGGCAACAAGGCCATGAATTGCCGAACTATCAGATTTCGGTGACGAAAAAAAATTGGTAGAGTTCTCCTCACTGTCCCTTTAACCTCGACTATGCTGACGCCTCCCTGCTTCCTCCTCGCCAAATGTCGGACTCAAATAGCTAAGGCTGCTTCTTATTTTCTAGCCTGTAGTAGAGAGACCTGGCAGGTAGGTACTACTGAAATATCACGGGTGAGGAGGAAGCCAATCGTAAAGTCGAAAAAAAACGTCTTAGTGCCGAAAGTCAATTTACTAAAAAAAAGCTGAAGAGGCAGGGTGACGAGGAGTAAAAGGAAATTGAAGAACAGGATCTACCACCAGCAGCAGCCTCAGCAAAGGGCTACAGGGGTGCAAAGACTGTACTCCCAAGTTTTCCGATGCACGTGTCGTTAGTAAGCATAAAGAAAGAGGCACCACAGAAATAGTTGAAGCCTTCCTAATCAAAAGAGCAGGGGAGGCATGTATGACAAAATCAGAGCTTGTGTATTAGCCGAAAGTGTGAACTGATATCGACACAGTCATGTGTGTATTTTGCTTGGTTGCTTTTTTCTTGTGCGTTGCTATAAATGGCGAGCTATTGTAATAAACTACGGTGGCCGTAAGCGCCTTGTCCGTGTTTGTTCTTCCTGTCTACTTTTGCGCCTTGTATCTTCGGAACTGGCTGGTCCTTTTACTGAAATCTTTTTCTTTTCTTCTTCTCTTCATCTCCTTCCATTCATCTTGTTTCGTTCGTGAGTTTGAAGATGCTTGAGTGGTTTCCTGGCTGCGGTATAGACCATTTTACTCAAGGCAAGCTTGGGGAGAGGAAGTTAATCTCCATCCCCATGCATTGTGGTACATTGCTCGTCAAGAGCCAGTTCCGTTTCCGCCGGTCCATTGTTGCCAGTATTGAGTTGGCTCTGCAGTGGCGCGATTCATACACGGCGGATGTGCATTTTTTAAATATTCGTGTCACTTTATGAATGCCGGTTTCGCTGGGTAGGTCGTCGGAATAGCACCGTTTGATAGTGGACTGCACAAATATTCAAAGAAATAAGATGTTCGCCGAGAGCGCGTGCGGGAAGCAACCAAAGGCTGTCCCAATACCGTTGCGACATGTTTATGCTCCACCGCTTTCCCACTGACCTGGAATTAATTTGCCAGTAGACGTCATGCGCATAGCAGAAAGTACCAATTACGAACTCTCGTATATGTTTAATGCATTTCGTGGATGGTCGCATAAAAGAAAATCTTGTAGTTGATGCTGAACCTAGGATACAAGCGCAGGAGAGGTGATATTTCTACTTTTATCGCTTCGCGCATTATTTAACAAGTTGCTTGCGTTACCACGAAATTACTGAGACCGTGTCGTAACAGCGATAGTAAATTTATCCCCGTTTTATGTTAAATTGGACCTGGTCATCGTGGCATGATCTTGGTGCACCACCAAGACTTAATGCATTGTGGCAGGTACGCAAACTCGGTTAGCAAGTTACAATAGAAACATGGGCACAATCTGGGCATTGCAAATTTCTGGCCACTCCTTCAATTTATCCACCAATTCGATGTCCACCAGCACGTGTGTATGATGAGCCAAGTGGAAAGAAGAAATTGTAAATAAGGAGGATCGTGGAGTGAATTCAACAATAACTTTACAGACTGATACAACGAACGCAACATCTCGGCACTATAGTGATCGTTCCCACAGTACACTGAGACGTTCGTCAGCTGATTTCGGTGCCCAATCTCAAAGCTCGTTTCTCACCAACGTACTTTAAATGGGTGGGAGACTTTCTGCGGCTGCCACTATACGCGATGTACAGTTTTGATCTGGACTAACTGCAAAAATGCCCGTCAGCACAGATCGAATACCCTGTGATGGACGAGGCAAAACAGCAGCTTAACGCTATGGCAGAGCCCAGGAGGTAAAAGGCCCGACGTATGATTTTACGTCCACCTGAAGGGAAATGCGAACCTCATAAACACCGGAAAACAATACGCATGTGACGTTACCTGCTTAACTTCAACTTTTCTTTAATGCGATATGAAGATAGAACACTTTTAAGTGGTGACAGGCACCACCGGGAGATATATATATATACATGAAGCAGGGCGCACTGCGCGGTGATTATTGCGCGGTGAAGATGTGCTGCGGTGAGCCGTATAGTGCACCTGCATCGCACAATAGTGAGCGACGCATGCGGTTCCTCCACTGTGCGGTTGTGTACGCAGTTCCAATTAAAATTAGAGTTACAATTCATAGCTTGAAAAACTTGTTCCACAAAAGATAAAACAGACGTCTCGGTAGCGAGCGGAGCGCCGCCCTTCGGCATCAGGCTGGTCGCTGCTGACACTATACTGCTGCTTGCAGCCACTTCCTCCATGCAGCACTGACGACACCTTATACTCGGATGACGCGGTTTGTTGCCTCACTTACACACAAACAGCCGTATATAATCTCAGCTTGGGAACACCATGAAACACCACGCTGCCGGACGGCGTTTGCAAGCGAAGCGCAGCAGCCGCTGCACGAAAGCCGTACCCACAGCCCAAGACGGCGCGGGCTTTTAGATTTCGATAATACGGGGCGCCACCAGCAAAGATGGCGCCGACCAGGCATCGAAACTAAAATAGTGTATAAAAGGACTATTTTCTTCTTAGGTCTTACCGGTAGACAAGAATAGCATAGTGAAGTTAATGGGCTTGTCTTGACCAAAAAGTAGGTTCTGGTTCTGTGTATTGGCTGATTTGGCCGAAATAATGGAGCAGTAACAAGAGCACCAGGCTGATAGACAACATTCCAATTACATACATGTTCTCTGTCGGAAAGCAAATATTTCTCCTCGGTAAATCGGCCTGTATTTCTGAAGTGGTACGCTTTTTTAGTGCGTCAGCACTAATCCGATGGGTATACCAGTCCCGAGCAAAATCGTCCGTTGTCAGTCCGCGTTGTCTGTTCGCCTATAGGGTTCAATACGCCGCTGGTGCACTCGGGTATAAATCCGGGACACTGCGAGGTTTTTTTCTTCAGAACGGGCGATAAAGTTATTTTCTCTTTGACTGTCGAACATCGTTCAATGATCGAAAGTAGTAGTCATCGCCTACTACGTTGGACAGCCTGTACGCGTCAAGGCTGGTTCATGTACGCGCACGAGTGAACGTAGTGGGCGACTGAGCGGCGCGAAGCAGTCAGTGTTTTCCAACTTGTTGTAACCTCGTCGCTCTGGCCGCTCGAGCCGCCACGACGGCTCAAAGCAGGTTTTTTCGCCGCGGTGGCAGGAGTCTCTAGCGTTTCCGCTTGCATGTGAAAAAAGATTCAGTATATCTCAGCGAAACCAGCCGGATCGCTTGCCTTGCGAAATCTTTCTCGGTCGCGTCTTTCTGTCTGCATGACCGTTTTAGCGCGACAACGTTAAGGAGCTCGCGTCACAGAAAATCCACCGTCGCTGTCGGCGTTGTTGACAATGAGTGAAAAATCCACAAAAAATCCCCAGAGAAGCAACGTATAGGCGACCGGTGGTCCACCTAGGACGCGTAACCTTGAGGCGTCGTCACAACCTGCCCACCGGGAGAAAACGGTGCACCGCGGCATATGGCAGTTAAGATAATGATTAATCGCTAGAGGTTGCTCGGCAAGAGCAACCTGGGTCGCACAAACCCCATCGGGGGCAGCGCCTGCCATCGCAGGCCGGTGGCGCATCGCTTAACCACTGTGCCACTGCGCCAGGAGGGGTATGAGGGCTCCCAGCGATCTATGAATGTAAACTAGAGAATGACCCGTTCTGGGTACACGCGCATGAACACATTAGGCTCTCGCGTCATACCCTTGAGGCGGAGCTTATGTGTACCCTCCAATTTTGTAAACGTTGCCGCGAAAGCAATAGCTCTAAGTCCTTCTCCCTTCGGAGGACATGCTTTCTTTGATTTGATTTGATTTATGGAGGCTTAACGTCCCAAATCGACTCAGGCTATGACGGACGCCATAGATAAGGGCTCCGGAGTTTTCGACCACCTGGGGTTCTTTAACGTGCACTGACATCGCACAGCACACTGGCCTCTGGAAATTCGCCTCCATCGAA
Source organism: Amblyomma americanum (assembly GCF_052857255.1). Lineage (NCBI taxonomy): Eukaryota > Metazoa > Arthropoda > Arachnida > Ixodida > Ixodidae > Amblyomma > Amblyomma americanum. Next base: position 42,079,411 of record NC_135497.1, read on the forward strand.
ATTCGACCGTCGCGGCCGGGATCGAACCCGCGTCTTTCGGGCCAGCAACCAAGCGCCGTAACCACACAGCCACCACGGCGGCCCACATGCCTTGTTTGGTAAATGATATACCGCGCAGCGACGCCTTGCGTTGGAGCTGTTTATAACTCTTGCACAGACGCGCACACAGCGTCCGAGAGGCGGCTCGAAGCGCTTGGCGGCGTGGTCACCTGATCGCGGGAAAGAACTACCATACGCGTGGTCACAGATGTCACGTGATCTGCTACAGCAGTATCGACGCCACTGAACCGGGGAAAGGGGTGGTAGCTGCGCTGTGAAAAAAAGCTGCTTCCGGAAGGTGCGCAATTATCGCATTAGGAACTGCTTTGTGCGACATTGATGTATGCTCACGACTCTGCAACTTGGTTCACTAAGCATCTCTCCTGTCGCGAGAGCGGCTGAAACTTACGTTATCCAAGGAAGGGGAACGCATACATGGAGGAAAAGGCTCACAGATTAGCCATCGATAACTAGACGAAATTAGCAAGGCGAAAAACGCCGGTCAGAGCACTGGTGCGCCCATAACAGCTTGTTCTTACCTCGGCGGCACATTTGTAGCAGACACAACATGCGCTGAGAATAGCTGTACTGGCACCACATACAAACACCTTAGGTGGGCGCCCACCCCTATTCTCGTGTCCACACAGCGTGCGTTCTTAACAGCTGCACGGCACTGGATGGTGGAGTTTCCGGTTACGATATACCACACCGTCCATCCTTGCGCATGCAGTTGTAAAACTCGGAGACCGGAGCCCTGGACGTGTTTTAGTCAGCAGTCCAGAGTGAAATAAGAAAGCAGATGCAAGTCGGGCGCATGCATTTGCCTGTCTTACGCGCGAAGCCACACGCCTTAGAGCGAAGATGAAAGTCTTTAAAAGCCTGCAGTAAGAGTAGCTAATGAAAGAGAGAGAGAGATGCTTTCTTAATTAAGGACAATCAACTAGGCCGGCTTTGAAAAAACGCTGGCATGCAACTCTGCGGTGGGGAGTGGTTTCAAAAGAGAAGTGCGGAAAGAGGAGGGTGCGGAAAGTACTAAAGTAAAAAATAAAAAAGATTAAAGGCGGTTATTATACTTCTAAAATGAATGCAGGAAAGTTAGCCCTCAAGCCCAATGTACTGCAGTTGCGGAATAAAAATATTCAGTGCACGTCGGTGACTTATCAATGGGGATACACGAAGGTTTAAACTTTGACAAAAAAAAAATGCTTGCTAAGGAATAAGTGCACACTTGGCCTCATTTGAAGAGGAAGTTCAAACGCCACCGAAGGAATGAGTATTTTACAATGAGCCACATTATCGGACTCAAAACTTACTTTGCGACAGAGGCAAACGTACTGCCAGCAGCTCAAAGCTGGTATAGAAGGCGTAACTTTTGGGCAGCAGAGAGGATTGTTACTTTCTACAGAATGGTTGAAAATAGGATACGAGGTGGTTAATCTCTCAAGCGAAGGAGGCCAAAAATAACCGCGATTAAGCCACTTGGAAGAAGAGCGATAGGCAGCGAGGGTTCCCAAATGCATGTTCTGGTGCGGCGTTAATTTTGCGTGCAGCTGTAAGCAGCTTACAATCAATGTTATGAGGCAATCCAAGGGGACACTCTCCGACATCGAGGCCAGATAATGAGAGGCTAATGGCGACACGCACGATTAACTCAGAGACGCGCACAACGCAGCGCGCCTAGCAAGCTCAGCCCGAAGCTCGCAAGTATTTAGTGGGTCTGTAAAAGAAGACAAAAACTAGTATGTGTTTTAAATAGCTCTCCTCCTTCATGAAATGCGGAAACTGATGAAAAGATAGGCGGAACTTGGCCGTGGCCAACGGCGCTTTCTCGATGGCTTCTCACTGCCATGCGTCTTAGGTTGCGCTCATGCTCCGATGTCCGCCTCATTCAGCCCTCTCACATGCAGTGCGGACGCTACTTTTCAGGCACAGCCCCTGTTTGTCATCAGAAATGATGGGGCAGGATTTCAACCAACTCCACGAGCCAATAATTTTTACCTGCGAAAAAAAAAAACTTGAGCTCCGTGCTGCATGTTTGTGCTGGAAGATTGGACACTGGCATGAAAGCAAGCTTTACCGTTCCGAAAGCAGCCAGGTTTCGTACGGCAGCCGCTACCAGCTTGCTGAACGCAAGAAAAGAAACACCCCGAGCTTGTTTTAATCAATTCTAAAAATAGATCTCCATTTCCTCAGAGAGGAAGGTGTAACAAAGTAAGCTTTTGGTTTTAGCAAACATGACAGTTTTTATCTACAGCATAGGAGCAGAAAAAGACCGTAGATCGGTCGATCAATCAATCAACCAATCAATCAATCAATAAAAAATAACAATTGATTGGACGTGCCGCCGCGGTGGCTCAGTGGTTATAGCGCATGGCTACTCACCCGAAAGACGCGGATTCGATACCGGCCACGGCAGTCGAATTTCGATGGAGGCAAAATTATGAGGCCCGTGTGCTGTGCGATGTCAATGCACGTTAAAGAACCCCAGGTGGTCGAATTTTCCGGAGCCCTTCACTACGACCTCGCTAATAGCCTGAGTCACTTTGGGACGTTAAACCCCCATAAAAACTGAACAATATTATTCTATGCTCAGTGAGAACTAGGTTTACAGAAATAAGTTATAAGTCACACTGCATTAAAACCTCCTGTAATAGTGACTACGAATGAATTTTTTATTCTTTTTTGACATTTTTCGGTTTCATAGAAGACATAAAATGCAAAAACCGTTTGTTGGACCCATCGCCAAAGGCTTGTTGCGGGTCCAGTAAAATCATAAGTTCATTATGCTACATGCGTAACAATATAAATCTACGAAATACTTAACAAAGTAAACACATTTTGCAGTACAGGACACAACTAAGATTGCGGAGCATATTTTGAAGGAATGAATACGCACATGAATTCATAGTAAAATATATCATGGCACTACACGTGAGAGGACCAGAATAGCAACAAACTACACAATACGGATGACAAAAGGCGTTCGGTAAATATTATACATAAAACTCTTCAGTGCAGCAGTAAACTTGCTAAGTTTCTTGACATCCTTAGCCAATTCGCTCCATACAATTGCTCTGCTAAATTGTAGTAATGTTTTGTCAAATAAGTTGTGGCATGCAGACAAGTTAAAGTTCTGATTTTGCGCTGCCCGTTTCGTTCTGGTAATGTAAGCGTGTTTAACGAAAATGGCTCATTGGTTTATATAATGCTGTGAGTTAGTTGAGAAACCTTTAAGTTATATAAAGTTTCAATCGGTGGAGTGCGAACTAACGAGAATAAGAAAGCGGTGGGCTGCGTACGAGTCGAGCTCGTCAAAGTCCGCAATGCGCGCTTCTGTAGCCGCATAAGGTACCCAAACGTAAGTTGGATATGCATGCGCCAAGCCTCTGTGCAATAGTGCTGTGTTCTATTGGCTGTGCACTATTGGGATAATAGTGCTGTGCACTATTGGGAATATGGCTGTGCACGAACGAAAGATAACGAAAGATGAAGAATGCGTGAAGCCGCCATGGTGGCTCAGTGGTTATGGTGTTCGGCTGCTGACCCAAAGGATGCGGGCTCGATTCCGATCGCGGCGGTCGCATTTCGATGGAGGCGAAATGCTAGAGGCCCGTGTACTGTGCGATGTCAGTGCGCGTAAAAGAACCCGAGATGGTCGAAGCTAACCAGAGCCCTCCACTACGGCGTCCATCATAGTCTAAGTCGCTTTGGGACGTTAAACCCATAAAAACGATAAAAATCTCGAAGTGAAAAAAATCACGTGCTCTATATAGGTCATAGCATTCTCGAGCCAGTTTTAAGCACATTTGTGTAGTTCGAGTTTTCGAGTGCATATCAGGGTAAAAAGAAACTACCAAGTATTTATAACATTGAACCTGTTCCATACTTGTGCAACTTAGTGAAATATGCAATTCATCCAGATTTAATACTTTTATTCTCATGTGAAAGACGGTATACTTTGTTTTGCTAAGATTCTAAGTTACATGGTTAGTAATGAACCATGTAGTAATACTGGCTAGTTCATGATTTGTGTTAACACTTGGTTTATTTATAGATCATCTGATAAAGACTAGGACTGTGTCGTCAGCATACTTTAAAGCTGTAGAGTGCTTGAGTGCAGGAGGAAAATGATTCATAAAGATGGAGAATAATATGGGCCCGAGGACTGAGCCCTGCGGTACCCCTGTTAAGGCTGTTAGGGGACTAGTTAGGAAGTCATTTAGAGTCACCAATTGCTTGCTACCAGACAGGTAATTTGTGAGCAGCTTTATTATTTTACCACTGAAACCGTATCTGTAGAGCTTGTTAAGAAGCAAAGTTTGGTTAACGATATCAAAAACCTTTTTGATACCCAAGTACAGCACTATGGCAACATTATTTTCAATAACAGCAGGACTGAGCACTTGTGTTAGGCTGAGCACAGTGGACGATGTTGATTTGTTAGTAAACCATGTTGATTAGGGCACAGAATATTATTCTTCGCAATATGTAGCACGACAATGTGGGGGATAATACGGGGTACGAAGGAAGTAACTTAATTATCGGAAAAGGACGACATGAAGATTGCTAAGTTTGGTAAGACGTCGTTGAGAACTGGCAAGCTGTTCAAATGCCAGACATGACGGTACTTACGAAAATGCGGATTTTCTTTGAATTCAAAGTGAACTGCCTAAACGCGTTACGAAGTAACTGCCTTCGAACTTAGTGGGAATTAACATTTGGCCCCTGTCCGTGAATTCAATCTAAATTTCCTTTCTTAGAACTTTTTCCCAGTGTTCTGTGAACCGAAAATTAGCCACTGTTCGTGAATTTAACCTCGGTGTCCTCTCTTTGAACTTCCGTTAAATTACCTCCCAATACCTTCACAAAAAAATCGGGTTAACGCAATCACAACCAGAAAAAAAGCGACAGTTATATCGGTTAATAAACAGCAAAAAAAAGAAAAAATAGGACGCCACCGCCCATAATTCAAAGCAGTTTTCGTCGGACTCCTGGCCCGTCACGGCACTCTCTACACCACGACACTTCTTTCTTATCTACCAGACTTCCAAAACACTTGTTGCAAAAGAATACAATGAAAGTATTACTCGAGTGCTCTGACGCCACAAACGCTTCTGTCGCAGTGTTACAGCTTGACCCAGAGAACGCGGTTGAGTGTGCCCCGAATGTTCTTTTGTTCACGTTCCTCCATCATATCAATGTTGGTTTGGTCCTGAGAGAAGACATGGCCATGGAGTACCAGAACTGCTCCACGCTGCTGATCATCAACAAGTCATAGGGGGCCCCCTCACAGTGCAGCGTTCGGTGCGCCAGGGCCGCCCGCTACCCTACCTTTTTTTCGCATTTATGTTGAAACAGTGTGTCTTTCCATCATAAAAAATGACTTTAAAAAATGAGTTTTAGGCGTATGCGAAAGCAGTGAAGTTTCTAGCTTATGCCCATGATGATCAGGTGGGATGCACCGCAGCGGCTACAATAACGCATTTGCCTTAGGCGGGGCGCCACTCTCATTTTTCTTGTTTATTTGGAATGGCCCGTCCATGGGACCTTCTCCCACGTACTGGTTCCGGTTCATTAACGCGCTCGTTAATAATTCCTTTCCTAATAACGTAAAAAGCACTCATTTGCAATGGGCACGGCCTTCCTCATTGCAAATATCGCAAGTAACATGTCCGTTAACTCCGGGGCCTCGTTACCCGAGTCTTCCCTCGGAATCCCTCTGTGCCTCGCTGCAGCAAAATCCACGCGCAGATTTAGAGGCACCGTACACAATCGATGCAATGGGCAAAGCCGGAGGCGGAACGCAGGTGAATATTGTGAGCCTGCAGCTTTGAAGCAACAGCCCCAACTTATCGGTCTCTGTGGCCGCATTACAAGTGCTGGTATAACTCAAAAGAAAGCTGGAAACCTTCCTCCTTTTGCAACCGTCGTTTGATAATGCCGCAAAGGAGGTTAGATCCTATGAAAATAAACATTGGCTCAAGCACCTAGCATTTATCTGTTATCACAAAAAACTGTGCGCGAAAGAAATTCGATCCAAGAAGTGCATCCGTTCCGATCTTCTCCCAAGGTGGAAAAAAATGAGGACACAGGCGCTATAGACGCAGGCCAAGGTTGCATTCCACTGCGCAGCTTATACGGAGGATGTTGCGTTATCGTTTCCCTAAAAACACGGTTTAGCTGGCAAATTTATAACCGTAATAAAGGAGTGATTGCTCATTAGCACCGACCCAAGGTCAGCCATAGGGCTGCAAGGGAAAACTTGGTTGGATGCTAATGCGTACACTTCCCTATTACAAATTTACTCCACCTGGGGGATTCGCCTAAACGCATAGGACTAAATTTATAACCTCCTGTACGCAGCACTACGTAGGTCAGGCGCGAGAAATAATGGAGCAAAATGTCGTGGCTAGGGGTCGGGAAAAAAAGGAAAGAAAACACTGTAGCAGAAAATGATGACCGAAAGCTGAAGAGAGCACAGCATGCGATGCAACGACGCAACGTTGAGACAGTGACCACCGAGGCTTAGGGAACGATCGTCACTTGGGGCAAATTAGGAGAAAGAACTGGCTCGAATAATGAAAGTCTAGATCTAGGCTGTGTTCTAGAAAATCTACCAGCTGCATACATTGCGTGGAAGTGAGCTCTAGCCCAGTCCTTTTGAGAACTGAATACTGTGGCACAATTTTAATGCGACGAAAAGTTACACCGAATTCTTTCATGCAAAACACAACACAATGCTTTTTTCATGCGAAAAACAACAGGAGGTCAGGGCATATGTGCATCAAGCTTAACCACGTTTTCTTTTTTTTTTTGTTGGCTTGTAGTCGGTTCTCACGCTACGCCCCCTGCAAATTTTTATCTGCGTGAACAAGTCCAGCTTTCTCGGAATAAAGTGTTGGAAAAAAATTTTTAAAGACACACTTATGGAAATAGTGAAGGTAATTGTAATTGTTCATTATTCTCGTATGTAGAAAAATTTTTCTTTTGAAGTGTTTCCATCGGTCGCATCGAACAATTAAGGCTGCCATAGAAAATCAATGGGGAATGATTTTGACAATAGTAAAAATGTGAATAAAAAAGAAACAAACTATGACTGCCGTCAAGTGATCTGCGGATATATTGATTGTTAAAGTGGAACCGTACATTATATGAACTAATTGCGTTCATAAACGGTTTCCCGCTCAAAAATGCTTTTGTCCAGAAATGCTGGGTATGCGTTTTCCTCATGCACGGTTTTTTCTAGGGCATTTGATGCAGATAAATTCCCGTGTGCGAAACAAATGACTTTTTCACATAGCCACATGCACACATATTATCGGCAGCAAAAATGAACGGGGTGCGTGATCTCGGAAAAAGAAGTGTTGTAACGCTGCCTTGGGACTAAATCGTCGTGTATTGTTAAAATCGGTGGAGCATGCATGTCCTCCCGTACATCCGTACACTTCACGCAAGTCGGCTTACATTACTGCGCCGAGATAATTTTTTTTCTTGCTCACCCGCATCCCGTCAACTTTTTCTACCAATACTACCTCCCGCGCAGTTAAGTTTTCGACCATCCGTTCTCAACGAACAAAGCGTTCAGAGCACGCATGAGACGGGGCTGACAGGAAGAAACCCTTCTGGCTGATGCTTGCAATTCGAAGACGCCCCTTGCCTTTGAGGTGGTGCAACTGAAATGGCATGCACGCACACACATGCCGTGGCTGTCGATGCATTTCGCATGTTTCTGGAGATACTGGAGATACTGGAGATACTGGCCTATTGAATGCGCATCTACGATCGATGCTAAGCGAATTAACGTAAGCTCCTGGAATACAACCAATTCCAAAAGAATAATGCGAAATCATCGCAGTGTCATTAGGAAATGTAAAAGAGAAGAAAAAAATTCGATGACGATTACGATACTCCCTAATGCGAAGGTTGAGCGCAGATCTTCAGGTATTTTATTTTTCGTTGCACTGAGGCAAGGATATCAGGAAGAGAAGGTTGTGTGTGGCGTGGCTGGGGCGGACAATCTCTCTAGTGCCGAACAATTCACAACAGGCGCTGGAAACGGAGTGCCGCGACTGCCCGGCTAAAGGCCGCTGTACGATCGTTTTTAAGGCGCATGCGGGCGCGCCATCGCGACTCTGCGCACGGCCGCGTGAGGGCGCGGGGATAGAGTTTGCTGTTTGCGACCGAGCGGGTGACTCCAGCGTACTTATTCACGCGCCCTTCACTGACGCCCGTGCGGCGGCAGAGGCATGTGTCGAAGCAAAACATGGATATCCTGCAGTACGAATACCCGCATTGATTGTGTCTCACTCCTGTCATCGAGGAATTTGAGCTATAGATTTGTCGTGGAAGGTAAAACCGCGATTGGCTGCCATAGCCATGGAGCTCGGCGCGGCCCACCCTGACGTCCGCGAACGAAGTCACGACAAACTTTGCAACAGCGCAGGCGAGCTTTATCTGAAACAGCATCGCGGGAAACGATTAACCTTTACGCTGTTTCTATTCCAGAAAGTGAAAAGGGGCATCACACCGCGATCGTGTGCACCTCGTACCATCGTTACTCGCCTGGTCTCAGCTAAAAGCCGCCAATATATGCAACCGTTTTCACTGCGCTCTTGGATTTTTGCCCCTGATATTCGAACAGTGTTCCCATTAAAAGTTACGCTATCTCCAAACATGCAATAACCATATCAGAACGACGCCGTCATTCGCATCACGAATTATCGGAGCCGAGGACACGGGACTAGAACAAGTTTGGTCAGCAGTGCATATTCAGCTGTTTGTAGTTACAACCGGGAAATTCACACTGATTTCTCAAATAGCTAAGATCTGGTACAGGTTAAATGATCAGTTACTCTAACGAGCACACTGCAGCCTCTTGTAACTGTTTCATTAATCCACGCAAAGGATTTGTCACCTATAACGTTTGCTCTCACTGTAATGTTAGCAGAACTCCTTGCTGTCTCGCCGCTGAACGGCTACTGCAAAAGACATTTATTTATTGACATAAGAAGTTTGTGTGTCTGAATTATGCATATAAAAAATTCATATTTTAGTACATTGCTGTCAAATCCGAATCCAAATACACGAGAAATTTATGACATTCCCAATAATTTGAAATCTGTAAGATCAGTTGTAACTGCAGCAGTTCGGCATTTCACAAAACAGTGACCGCACAACGACACTGATTTCTTTCTGTCATGTTTTTCAGTCTCTTAGAAAAGCCAATATAGAATTAGCACAGTACGGTGACAATTAAAGGGGCCAAGCCATGTATCAGTGCTAAAAAGCAAGAGAGAGGGGGGGTTATTGATAGGAAAAGGCAGAGAGGTTGGCCTGAAAAATAAATAAAAAGCAAGACTTTGTTTTTTGCACAGTGACAGCGGACCACCAGTTTTAATTTAGCAGTCATTCCTGAGCTCATATTGCAATATCAGCAGTACAAACAAGCCTGGAGAGTTGTGTTGAGAGCCAATCAATGTTGACACGTGCAGAAACAAGCTGGCATGTTGTCTGTACAAATCTAAACAGTTGTGAAAGTGTCCATGTGAATGGAAAAAAAAGTGGTTTCTCAGTACTGCGTAAACGGCCATACATGCCGCCATCATTATAAACATAACATGATGTGGAAGTTGGTAAACGGGCTTACAGCTCCTGAACGCCTCCCGCTTGAGGCCGGAAAAGAACACTTCGTATATTCAGGGAAACAGGATACATTGGCCATGTATAGTGGTTGTCTCAAGCAGCATCTCTAGAAATATATCTACAGAATAAAAGCTATTATGTCGTAAAATACAGTGAAATAAAAATAAGCATTTAAGTGTGTGGGGGGCATACATGCATGTCTTCTCGTATAGCTGTACTGTGATGTTTAGACTTTTTCAGACCAGAAAAAAAAGAGGGATCGTAACAGTGATTCTGGTTCCCAAAGCAGCAGGTAAAATTGAGCATTCTGTACACAACTTGTTATATATAACAGTTTGGAACGTGCTATCTGTTGCTTATTAGCAACAGCTTGAGCAAAATAAAGGTTACTTCATTGCCAGTTTAGTTTTCAATCTGCCAAAGTTTTCGTTATGCGTACCTTAGGTTGAAATGACTGTGGTTAGCCTAAATTGCTTGAAGATCTTTGCCAAGGCTATGTCTACTTTGCTGCTTCATACAAGGAGTCTATATGAAATTAAACCGTTCTAGAATGGCTGCATTTAATTAAGCGGACAAATGTCTTGTTTTGTGGCCTCCTCTTCATGATTTGCGCATCAAAATGATAATCTACTTTAGGACCTTACATGAAAAAAACTCGTGTTACGAATTTAAGGAAAACAGCAACCCCATGATTAAATTAGTATTGAGTGTCAGGTTTGTGCTTTTGTATGCGTTTCACACCCGTCAATGTAAGAAAATCAGTGCAGCTGCAATTTGACTCCAATCAGGACGACGGAACTGTATGAATGCTAGCCCCGTAACATATCTGGCTAGCCATTTCAGATGAGGATAAGGATCAAAACACACATGCACACAAAAGTTGCATGCGTAAACATACGCACCTAGCATTATATGCACATCACATAATAGAAGTCTTGCGTTGCTTCACTTGACACAGGGGAGGTGGAGACGAGCACAAAGGAAATACTGACACACATGGGCTCGTAATGGATGTCTAGCTATATATAAAGTGCAAGAATTTCTCCTTACAGAGACAGCCTGTGCATAACATGCAAGTTAACCAAAACGCAACTGTTGTGTAAATCTGCTTTGATATTGCTTGAAATATATTATCAGGAAAATTCTCAATGGACATGTTATGCAGACAGGATTGTATCGGTTTGCCGTGGTGAGTAAAAGAATACGCACTTTATTAGGCCAATTTAATTTAATATTTATTTATCCTCAACAGCCCTAAATGACAATACTTGAGGGACAAGCTCTGGAATGGTGTATCAGGTAGGAGCTACGCGGTTCATCATTTACTGCGGCATTACTTCTGTCAAAGAAACATCGGCCGGATGCTTAAACAAAACGTACGGTCAAACGCAGCAAAGAAAATGCAAAATAAACACTATAAAGCGCAAATAATGAGAGCGTAAAAAGCTTTTCACTGAGGTCGCGTCGTCCAATCGCCGTCCACACTCGATCGTACACGGTCACCTGGCTTGTATCGCGAGTGGCGATGGAGGAATACGCGGGATACGGAATAGATGGCCGGAGTGCCGAAGGGGAGGTGTGCCCAAGGTGGGCCAGAAGATGACTCACACTTATCCGTTCTGGCTAGGCAAAACCAGCACTGCTTCTAACTACAGGCTGTATACCCAACCCTACCATTGTAAATGTGTTTTCTTTTTTTTTTGCTGGGCCCGTCCCGGAGATAGTGCAGTGCCGGGTCGACCCGTGGCGGTGGTGGGGCAAGCCCCGAGCGCTCCAAAAATCAGTTTAACATCTTGGGCCCAATTAGGACCGCATATCAGATATTGCAAATGTATTTTCGCAGAAAATATGCTAAAGAGGTTAGGGGGGGGGGGGCCAAACCAGAAAACGTACTTTCCCTTGTGGCAGCTGAGTGGAGGGGTTACTAGAGAAAGGTCCTTTCTATGACCACCACCTCATGAGGCCGGTTATTCTTTTGTGCTTCCGTCTCCCAGCTTTGACAGGATATACACAGGAAGTTCTCGGCCCTACTTTTTGTTCGCGGAAGAACTGATACTTTCGTGGCGCGGTCAAGGCGCTGTCGCGATAGTATTTACAGACCTGGAGGGGAAATGGTAGTTGCCTCCATTTTGTGGTACTTAAGTGCTGCCATCTATTGAGAGAAAAAGTTCAAATCTGAGCTGCCTCGTAGCTGGTGAGCCCTCTTAAGCCTAAGGACTCTGTCACATTTTGACTCTATTCGGGCTGGATTTTACTGGATTTCGGAGTGAATGACAAGCTTTTTTTGGCTCTTTGCAGGAACTCTGCTGAGACTTCGGTCCACCTACTTTTATCAGGGCGATCAGGTTATAAAGAATTAGAGGCCATATAGAGTATATGTGTTGTTCAGCTACAGTGCCAACTGCCCACCATGGAGCCCAACAAGGGAACAGGACAGGAAATTGAAAAAAAAGCCCCGCCAACGCCAGTTGTACACTGCAACTATAGTCAAATATAACGTAACGCAGGGTGGTTAGCCACACAAGATTAGCCCTCGCCACCTGGAAGAAAGAAAAAATTCAAGAAGGGAGAAGGATAGTTCTGAGAAAAGGATAGAAAAGTGAAATATAGAGGGGAGGACAGCAAAAAACGACTCCTGATTTCCCCTGGTCGGATCAGGCCAGCAGGTGGATAGTGCTCTGCTGGGTGGAGGTAGACGGTGTACGAATCTTGCTTAAATATCTGAGGGGGGTGCAGTAGTACTGCTTTTGCAGTAAAAATTCACATTAGTACAGGTGGTGAAATCCCCCAAGGAAACTGTCGCAGAGTTGCCACGCAGCTGTTTTGAGTCATTTGCAATCGTTTGAGAGTTTGCATAAAAAAACATCCTATTTTCAACCTGAACGATTCTCAATTTGGTTGAAACAAAGAAATCAGAGCTGAGTAGAAGACATTAAAAAAATGTTACAAGTTCGCAGTGTACAAAGAAAGTTAAGAGCCTTGAAACAACTTTTTTATTTTGAATAGCTGAACTAGAGTATGATGCAAGGAGTTCCCTGTTTTTAATTGGGCTCTTCGTCCCAGGTAGTTAGGAAAAAAAATTTATGAATTAAGAATATTTATAGAACTGCATCACCCAAGATGCATTTTGCGCAGTGATGCTGCTTTTAGACTTTCCTCGGGACATATACATTGGGGAAAAAATCCATGAATTAAACGCATAAAATTTGTTGGATGGAAATCTAGGAAAACAATTATAGGTGTAATGTAACAGCCAGTAACAATAGCATCACCGCGCAGCTTTGCTCATCCCGAAGAAATTGATACCAACCTCATTTCAATTTCCACTGGCAAACCAGAGAAAAAGTCCATCGGGCAGAGACTTTATTTGTAAAATCCCGAACAGAAATCAAGAAATGAAGTCCTTACGCACTTTTGAGAATAGTCACATCTGAGAAGTCACATCTGAGTAAAACACGTATTTGTGAAAGACGTGGTGGTGAAAGGTGATAAAAGGGGAAGGGAGTGAAGAGTGGAGGGCCCTCGCGCGAACAACGGTTAAACACTAATGGAAGGTGAAGTAAGAAGTGTTCAAAAGCGGCTAAAATCTATAAAAAAGGAAACTTGCAAGGCCCTCTACACCTCGCAGCTTTTCGTTTTTATAGGTTTTAGCCTCCATTTAACACCTGTCACTTCCCTTTCTATTAGTGTGTTATTTGCACAGCAGGACACTACCCCCCCCCCTCCCGCCCCCCTTCATTGCCTTTCAGCGCCACTTCTTTCACAAAAACATTTTTTACTCAAGACGTGACTATTCTCCAATTCCGGTGACCGAGCAACCCTCTTATCGACATACCGCCACATTTTCCCTCGGCTACATCTTCTCTGTACTTCGAAACAAAAATCCATGCAGTCAGCACCCGTGTGTCTTTCAATGTTTCTTTGCTTGTGCCTTGTCCCTTGCGCTGTTCCCTTACCAGACGAAAATATAAAAACAGGCTACTTTCAATTAAAATAGCCTACAAAAGAATAAGTACATATATACTAAAGATTCACCAAAACACAAAATTTTATGAAAACACAAAATTAGTACAGATTCATCTGGCTATATACAAGGTGTGATGCAAGCTAGATGGGTTCCCGCATCTCATCGATGACGGTTCGCAGCTCAAGAACCTCATCGAAAACTTCCTGCAGCATGGCCTGCATTTCCCCCTGCAAAAAGTATGAACAGAAAGACAATATGATTACTGAAGGTACTGCGCAGCATCAAACTCTTTCAAAGGGTCATATTTAAGCATTAATGCACACATGACAACTGAAAAAGAACTCCTCAGATAATTGTTTAGAGTAAGACAAGTGCATACGGCCTAAACAAGCGGCACCATTTTCCTGAAGAGCAAGGCCATTAGCTCAAGCAGTGCTGCTGCCACGGTTTGATGTAACTGCATTAACATAAACGTACGAATACCCCTGTAGCCAGAGGTGGGCATTCTCACGACCGCGAGCCATTATGAAGGCGTCCTCACCCTCAGCTCATGAGGATCTGAGTTGCTGAGGTGAGGAAGGATTGGCGCATGGAAATTCGTGAGGGTGAGGGAGACAAGACGAAGTGAGGGCGAAGGTGGGAAGACATGAGGTGAGTTCGAGATAGGGAAGACATGATGAGGTGAGGACGAAGGAGGGCAAGGTGCATGGTCTGAGGACGAGGGTGGGGCCCCGAACAGTACTCCAGGCTAACAATTCCAGTATCTGCAGCCCGTTATGGATTTCCGTTTTAGAGCGCTAGTTCTTAAGGCCAAGGTTCCCGTGGAAGACTCAGTTTCTGCAGTCAGGAGGTACACGAGGCGAACACGAAAGGCGGGGAGCCACACACCTTCTCCTCGTAGTGCTCGTGTTGTAAATAAAACAAACAAAGGAAGCGCGCACGAACAGCCACAGCTAGGATTTGAAGGTAAAGGTAAAACGGCGAAGAAGCGGGAACGAAAGTCATAAAATAGTCGGCACACTTGGTGAATGAAGGCTTAAGTGTGGATGCGGGGCTAAAATATTGATTTTCGGAAAAATATGCGGTTTTTAAGTTTGAGTTGTTTTAGATTGCTTGTTTAATGAAGAATATTCTCACAAATTTTTGTTGTTATCTGAGCCGAAGAAAATTAATTCTTCATGAGGCGGTGGTAGGCCGTTGAAGGAGTCTATGAATGCTCTTCTCAAGAAGCGGCCGCAGTGCGGGCAAAAAACCGAACGAGAAGTGAATGCCCATGTTGAAAAGATTGTTTTTCGTGCTTTTTAGTCACGGAAGACCTTCCATCAAGAATGAGCAAGGCTGCTAACGAAAAACTAAAAAAGAAAGGCATATGGCATATTTCGGGCCGCAGCAACTGCAGAGTGGCTGGCAAACCGAAATAGGACCTCATATTGGCGGAAATATACCACGCAACCACCCAACGCTGTTTTTGCGCCATTCGAATTCGCTCCCGCTCTGGTCGTGTTCGACGCTTGCTATCTGTCACATTTTCTGCCTTGTGTGAGTTTAATGCGAACAGCGGGTGGCCGGTGGTGTGACCGGAAGATGCTCGCACCGAAGGCTTCAATACGGAGAAGCTTCGGGAAGCGAGAACGCATCACGAAGCAGCGATGCCTACGCACTACTGGGCAACCGCCAGCAAGTGAGCGTATGCTTTTGCATTCGCCAGGCTTAAGCCTGCCAACGGCGACTGAAGCGAACCCTTCAACCTCCGGTGATGGTTCATCAGCTGAAGAGCGAATTCGCATCACTAAGAACCGTGGAGATTACAGCAGCCTTCGCTGTACTAGAATTTAATGAGGGTGCACATGGCATCAACACGAGCGTTGGACAAGCTGGAACTAGAACAAGGAGTCCAGACGATGAAGCACATCCAGCGAGCAACCCATCAAAGTATTTGACGAGCAGAAAACAAGGCTTGAACCATTTGCCACAGAGCAGTGTCGTGTTGAAGAGGAGGGCCCGACCTATGGAGGAGGGCACCTTGATTAACTTTTTTTATCCCAAAATAAATCGCATGTTCTTCATAACTTTTTTTATCCCAAAATAAATCGCATGTTCTTCAATCTTTGAACTCATTTTTCACAGTTTGCACTTTTTCGGAAAACAAAACTGTTAGGAAAACTATTATTTCCAAACTGCATCTCCAAAAGCTGCTTTGAAGTGGTTTCTTGACTGAAATTTTCTTGACTGACACGTAGTTCTTGGTTTCTTTACTGAAACGCGCGAATTGCCTTATCCTGCACTATAAACCATCTAGAAGATATCTAATCTTAAAATATTAGTATATCACTTATTTTTCAACTGATAGTTTTCCGAAGTTGACATACCTGATTACTCAATATGACAGTTATAACTTTTTTTCAATTTGAGCAAGGAAGCTGATATTTTAAATAGTGCAACGGGAAGCAGGTACACCATCCCTGTAAACTTTATCGGGTTTGGGGCAGTAGTTCAAAAGTTGACTGTTCAGGATCGTATTCCCCCTTAAGGAGTCTGGAACAACCCAGCAAGCAGTATGCGCAACATTGAGTGAAGACGCGCGCCGACGCATGGCAGTGATTGCAACATCATAATACAAATTTGAACCAATGCGCTTAAGATTGAAATGAATCATTAAATGGCTGTGTCGACTTTGGCCCATCGCGGCATGGATGAAGCATCTCTCATGATCATGTTCATGATCTCGTGATCAAGATCATGAAAGATCGTACCCCAATCTTGCCACTGCGATTTGTCGTGTGCCAAGTATAGCTGCTGATCATCATGCTTGCCATCTGTTGAATGCGTCATTAGAGTTGCTCTGTCAGCCGCCATTTTTGATGTCCCGCACTGTTACAGCGGCAGCCGCCTGTTGGGTGACCTGAAGTCATCCCGCAGCAAACGCATTTCGACGAGTTCCCATGATTCTTGATAAAAACAAGTGTTCGCCATTTGCAAGTCAGCGGTGTGTGTTATGGTCTTGTGGGAGTATCAGTGGCATTTCACCATGGGGAGATCACGAGTTTCATGGCCGCGTCCAAGCTCAAGGCTGTTGATTATGAGCTGGAGCATGGCAACTGTGCTGCGGCAGGCATTTCGGCTTTGACGAAATCCGAATATGCTATTGTAAAATGCATCCTGAGAAGCTAATGACTACTAACAGGACTCGCTGGGCTTTCCGCAGACCCAAAACGGGCCAGTCTGTCACGTTGAGGAGGCGGTCATTGAATACACGAGGGACCTACGCAAAGATGGTTGTGCAGTATTATTAGAAATGATACAAAGGTAAACACAACTGCCAGGAAGCTGGGAAACGCCGCAAAAGACTTCCGCGCTAGCTACAGTTGGACGACTCGCTTCATGCGTCGAAATGGACTTTCACTGAAGCGGCGAACGTCACTGTGCCAGCGGCTCCCATCCGCGTACGAAAACAAGGACATCGACTTTCGTCGTTTAGTCACCAAAATCCGCGAAAAGATTGGCTACCTCTTCTCACTAATATGGAACGCCGATCGAGCTCCGTTGACCTGCGACATGTTCTGAAACAACGGTCAATGAGAAGGGCGCTTGGAGTGTTCTCGTGAAGACATCTGGTGCAGAAAACCAGTGATGAACAGTCATGCTTGCTGTGATGGCCGCTGGGCAGAAGCTGCCACCATATGCTGCCGTATAAACATAAACACGCGTAAGGGCTGTACCCAAACTTTGCACGACCCATGAGGCAATAGCCTTCGAAATGTACACGCTGTGGCCTCCACGATCAGCTCCGGCTATGAGCAAGGGTGCACTTGATCGCAGAGGCCACGCACACACCGAGCCAGTCTGGAGAGAAGCGCGCGCACGCCGCCGCCGCCGCTCCTTGAGCCCGACCGTGCACGTGCACAGGAGCTTCCAGCTGCCACCCACAAATGACGCGCGAGGCCGAGGCTCATCAACATCGTCAACATTTTCCTCCGCCGCGAGCTCCCGCTATCGGCATTAGTATCGCCAGCTCCAGCTTTTCGCAGCCGTCAAAGGTACAGGGGTTGTGGTAGCGTGTAAGTTCACCGTAGTTGGATAGGTAGATGTGGCTTTCGCATGCCGCCACCGAGCATAACTGTTTTAGCACGATGGGCAAGCACTTTAATAGCTACACCACAGGGAATTTGCTGTCGAACACAGCAAGCGTGTGGCGGTCAGGAAGTTCGACGTGGCCGAGAAGTGCATCCGACGATGGTGCAACCAAAAGGATGCATTGAGGAACACAACTGCAAAAACCGCGCTTTCCGAGGCAAGCCGCGCAAGTCTTCCAAAATGGAAGATGACACGGGAAGCATAGCGCGGGAGGGACGAAGACAAGACGGCTTAGCGCTTGTGCCGTCTCGTCTTCGTTCTTCCCACACTATGCTTGCAGTGTGCAATGAATTACCAACATCAAGGAAGAAGAGCTGTTCTGCTATGTGGCGGAAGCGTGGAACAACGGCTACACATCGACAACGGACATGCTGCGTGACTTGTTGTGGGATCAGCATGCACCCGAGCACAGCACCAGCTCTGAGTCTGAAGATTCCGCGAGTGACGACTGAACGTAGAATTAATGCCGCTCATCCCCCGATATGTGTGTTTTTGCTATAAATTTTTTTTTCGAACATCGCATTAATGTGCCGCACCCCGAAAATCCGAAAATTAGCCTTCGATTATGAAAAAACTACGGCCCTTATGCGCGTTTATATGGTATATTTAAATGGAAGACTGTTCCGAAGGGAAACGGTCCCCACAGAGCCCATATCCGCACTTATATGAAAGGGTGGATGACTGCACAACTGCTGCTCGACTGGATAACAACTGTTTGGGGACGAAGGCCAGCAACGCTTCTGCTTCCCTCGCTTCTTGTTTTGGACAGCTTCAGAGGCCATCTTGTGGATAGCGCCCGTGGTAAGCTTAAAGAGCTATGCACGGACATTGCAGTGATCCCGGGAGGTCTGAAGTCGCTGCTACAGCCTCTCGACATGTTCCTGAACAAACCGTTCAAGGAAAATGTTCGAAGACTCTAAGCAGAGTGGATGGCGATGCGCCAACATGATTTGACGTCAAGCAGCAAAATCAGAAGACCGTCCGTGGAGCTGCTTTGCTCATGGATTGTCAAAGCATGGAGTGACATCCCTGACAAGGTAGTGGCCAAGGGCTTTAAGAAGACCGGCACATCCAACATGCTGGATGGAACAGAAGATGACTTTCTGTGGGACTGCGAAGATGCCCAGCGACGACACTGCCATTTCCGACAATGAATCATGCAGCAGTGACAGTGACGATTCAGACTCTGAATAGAGTAATTATTGAATGAGAAAAATAAAAGGGCAACGCGCAGTTCACGTGATGCCTATGTAATGTGTGTGTTTATTATAGGTAAGCCTTACTCAACTTTCGTCTAGGACCGTGATAGCTATTGTAAGAAGTCTGGAAATCGCATAGCACTTTTAGTTTATTGTGTGCCATCCTGAATGCAACGGGAGCGCAGGCAGCAGTGGCGCCATCTGGTGTTAAAAGGTGAAAATATTTTGTGACACATTTCCCGCATTTAGCCAAGGCTGTCCAAGTTGTGTCACGTAGATAGCCAGTTACATGGCCAGTTAAGTCGAGCCAGGGCCCAAATTCTTTTAGGTAACTGAACCAAGCAAGTTTCTTGACAACGTCATGTTGAGTTCTTTCGGGCCCTTTTGCCTACTGCCGAAACAACTACATTTGGCAAGGCTACTTTGGAGTAAAAATCCAAATCAACGCAATCCACTGTCGGCAGTGTCTTGTTAAGGTAAAGAACTACGGAATCGTTATATATTCGAAAATTGGGCAAGTTTATCCCGCATTCGTTATGCTCTCCGAAGCGGGTGACGTGGGCGCCGCCTTCTTGACAACGCCATTTTTCCTAGCATAAGGAAGAGCACGCACGCTAAATTCGAAAAACAGCGTCCGTAACGCACACATACGTTAAACCTCGATTTGGAATAGCGTTTAGCGCATGCGCTGTACGGAGGACGCAATTTTTATAGCATTCGCTATGCCTTTGCGTATGTATGCGTACGCTTTACTAAAAGTGTCTATTATGCGAGTAAATACGGTAATGCAAGCATATTTTAGGCAACCTCAAAAACCTTTTTCAGGGACCCTTTAAAGGGGCCATGACAGCCTATTTTCAAGCATACCCTGCTTATCGCCATTAATTCCCAACAGGTTAAATTACAATCCCCGAATTTTCAGTTGATTCTGTGTGGTAAATATCTTTAAAACGAATTTTTTCGTTTCTTCTGCGAACTGCTTGCTGGTCTGGCAACTTCTGATCGCTGACGTCACGAGCGCATACACGCCAGGAGTCGTCTGCTACGAGCTGTTGAGGTGCTTGCATGCACACCGTAGACAGCGGTCGCTAGAAAAGTTTTTTTTTATTTTAGCCTAGCGAAAGAAAATGCTCAAGAAGTCCTTTGGATAGTTGGTACAAAGCTTCTTGGCGCCTGTCCTGTTGTGTTCGTGTGCCTCGTTGGTCCTTGTTGTTTTCGCGCCTTCCTGACATCATCAAACAATAAACTGCATTTTCCGTGTTCTCTTCTGGGAAGCCTTCAACTTCGAGCTGAGTGATCCTTGGGAAAGCGGACTTGCTCGTGGCGCCCGTTTTCTGATTGTTGAAAAAACAGAAATCGATGGACCCCTGCTTTATTATTTACGCTTAGAAACATGCTGTTCGTATGTTATGAGTGTGGTCTTTTTTGAGCAGTCAAGTGCTCCCGTATGTGAAAAGCGGCACGTGCCGTGCATGCCTTCGCCGATATGCACCGTGAAAGCCGCGGCGTTTTGTTTATCTACTTGTCCGCTATTAATCGGCTCGATAAATAAATTCAAAATACGAAAAGGTGGCACTACAGTAACCTTGAGGCACGAAAGGAGCCGAGAAAAGTGCCGAGTGCGACTACTTCCCCACTGCATGTACGCGTTTGTAAGTCGAACATACATTTCCTTCGAGAACCCTTTTGCAGGAACCAAGCCGCTTGCAAAACCCTACGCGACTCGAATGCTTTCACTGCCCACACCGATGAATAGTCGCCGCCGTCTAAATGAGTGCTTGAAAATAAACGTACAGCATTTAGCATTATGCTGTGCGTGCGCATTGTGCCCAAGCAGTGCGACGATTACGACAACTGCAGCCCCGCGCTGAGGTAGTTTACATGGCTGTGCGCAAACAGTACTGCTCGTTTGCGTGGCATAAAACGCCAGGTGGGCTATCATTATCTTGAATATTACGTACTCTTGCTCACAAATTGCACTTTTACTCATTTGCACACCATGATAACACTGCAATAAGCGTCGATGATGCTATATCGCCTGCTTGGGAAACGCTTCGTGTAGGATACTAGAGCTTCCCGCTAATTGTATCTGCTTTCTCTTACGTCCCCAAAATTTAATTTTAGATCACTTTGGATAAGAGTACGTTCAGACATTTTTTGAATTAATGAAAACAACCAGATTTGTAGTCCACAGTCGAAGCCGACGGCTGCTGCCGGCTGCCTTCTGCACATGCTATGCAGACCGGGCCACATATATCGGCACTTCCCCGTTATTGTACTCGCGTCCTGCGATGTAGGCAGTCGTCGCTTTGAGGGCACTGTAGCAAAAACTACGCTCGACAGCTATTTGCAGGCGCTAAAATTTGCGAATTCGCTCTCCGCAATCGCCGAAATCGCAAACACAAATCTTGCGTACTCGCTAGTCCTCGTCACGAAAGGCGCTGGCGGTCCACTGTCGACCGAAATTCAAGAATATGGCAAGTTCTTCACTGCTAAGTAAAAAAGTGTGAAGATATGATATGTAGCCGCTCGTTTCGCACAAGCATGGACCGAGACAGACCCCTCCACATTCAATCTGGCAGGCACGGCCAGGGTTGAAGAGGCAGGGGGCACCCACCATGAACGTGCGTTGCATGAGGCTCAGCTCAGTGTGCATGTGTCGTAGGTGGTCGTCCAGGTGGCGGGTCCGATCAATGATCCTGTCCTCCAGCCGACGCACCAGGGCTTCCTGTGCGGATCCACAAAAGCAGTCAGTGGGTGCACAGCACTTTCTCCGCACCCTGCAGCCACAGTTTTTCCACGTAATGCTGCACCACTCTTCCTAGATTGCCTATTCAGCCACAAGGAAACAGTCTATTCTTGAAGTTTCCTTGTTACACAAGTAAAAAGCTCATCGCAAGACGCAATCTGTGCTAGATTTTTCATGCGTGTGACATATATGAAAGCGTGAGGCATTAAAAGGCTGTTTTTATTTACAGATAATGAGGTTGTTTAGCCGAGTAATACAGGAATACCGTGGAGCATGGTGCACTGTTGCAATTATATTTTTTCTCTGTGATATCCTACAATTGTACCTCATTAAAGCGAACATTGTTTTATGGTGTTCAATGTCCCAGAGCGACTCAGGCTATGAGAGATGCCATTGTCAACGGCTCCGCACAATTCCGATCACCTACGGTTGCTTAATGTGCACCGACATCAACAGTACACGGGCCTCTAGCATTCTCGCCTCCATTGAAATGCATCTGCAACGGCCGGGATCGAACCTGCTTCTTTCAAGTCAGCAGCCCAGCACCATCACCACTGGGCCACCAAGTCGGCCATTATAGCGAACGAGTGCTTGGCAATTGCTTTGTAGCCTCTCACCGGCAGGTCAGGCTCAGCAGGTCCATCAGACAGGCTTCGATCCTCAGTGGCCTTCTCGGGAGTCATAGTTGCAGAGCTGCTCGAAACGGGTTCCACACTGACTGAGTGATGGCTCTGCGATGCTTCACTGCCGTTGGCCACCAGTGTGTCGTCCAATGACTCGTCTGCCCGAGGGAGAAATGGGAACACATTAAGCACAGCAGAAAGTCCAAGAGAAAATGCAGCATGCCCTCCTGACTGAGGGAAGAACTTTATAAACAAACTAATAAAACCGGGCTATCGACACAGGACAGAATTACACATAGGGCATTTTGTGGCCTTTTCTTCTCTGTCCTGTGACCCTGTATAAACACCTGTAAAGGCCGCACCCGTGTATGGGCAGCACCTTGTTTTCCAGGAGGAAATATTAAAAAGGTCCATGTAAGGGCCGCACTCAAACTTTCCACAACCTACGTGGGAATAGCCTTCGAAATGCATGCGCTGTGGCCTCCGCAATCAGCTCCGGCTGCGAGGAATGGTTCGCTTTATCGCGGAGGCGATGCATACGCACAGGAGCTTCCAGGTGCCGCCCACGGATAGCACCTGAGGCCGCGTCATCAACTTTTTCAGCCGAAGCAAGCTCCCGCTATCCATATCGGCATCAGTATCACCAGATCCGGCCTTTTGTGGCTGTCAAAGGAACGGAAGTTGTGGTTGCGTGTTAGTTCACCATAGATATGGCTTTCGCATGCCGCCACCGAGCATAACTGTTTTAGCACGATGGGCAAGCACTAATAACTACACCGCAGGGAATTTGCTGTCGAACACGACAAGCGTGCGGCCGGCAGGAAATTCGACATGGCCCAGCACTGCGCCCGACGATGCTGCAACCAAAAAGATTCATTGAGGAACACAAGCTGCAAAAAGCGCGCTTTCCGAGGCCAGCCGTGCAAGTTTCCCGAACTGGAAGAAGAGCTGCTCTGCTAAGTGATGGAAGCGCGGAACAACGGCTGCGCGTTGACAGCAGACATGCTGAGAAACTTCTAGTGGGATGAGCATCCACAAGAGCACACCACTAGCTCTGCGAGTGACGACTGAATAGGACACACCCCGAAAATTCGCCCTCAAATCCAGAAAAAAGTGCGCACCTTACACATATTCATATGGCAACTATGCAAAACTAACTCGCTCAATCTGTCGTTATTTATAAACGAGTACCACTCAATCATCACAGGCAAACTGACTACAGTAGAAGCACATTACTTCTAACTCTGTTAATTCGAACTGACACCCGGGTCCCGGCACAGCCCTGTGTATTTCAATGGGGGAAAACTCCCGATAATTCGAACCGGCATTGCTTCGATTAATTCGTAGTAGAAGCCCCTGGCTGACACTGCTCCTTGTAGAAAGAAGTTGACCCATTGCAAGTACAACGCGCTGCAAATTCACTAGAGACCTAAAACAATGGGGGAAAAAAGCCGAGCGCACAAGGCTGGTGCAGCCCGTGCTCTGGCCCATGCTGAAGCAGGTTTTCGCTGCAACACTCGCTTGCACCATCAATGCTTCGGCGCAAGCCGTTCTAGGTTTTCATTGTGCTGCGGTCGCTGGTCATGTGGTGTACACAACACAGTACTTCTATAGACAAGCGTCGCGGGTGTACGCAAAAATGCAGATTCCTACACTGTGCCAAGTGACGCTGCCTTCGAAGCCAACTTGCATATGCTAATATTGACACGAGGATTGGAAGTAGAAGAAGAAAGAGATCGCAGCCTCTAGAAGTGGACGACGCTGAAGTGTAGGTCCGTTTTCTCTGGTGCCCTCGTTCAGCCGCTGCAGTTCCTTTTCAGTGTAACAACTGTTACACATCTGGTGGAGCAGTGCGGGGTACGCTTCCCGACCTGCGTACGCCTACGAGATAAAGACGGCACTCACACCGGTCCATCAGCGCCCAAGCCGGCGCCTCCGCGGTGAGACACCTGAGTTCGGGCCTCTTGCCAACCCGACGAGGAAGACGCAGCCTCGACCGACGGTCCCACCGGAAATGGCCACAGACAGTAGGTTCCCGGCGCCCATGCTCTACCACACGCCGCGAACACCGCCATCTTTTCACGGCGACGTGTACGAAGATGCGGAAGACTGGCTGGACACCTTCGAGCGGATCGCCCGCTACAACGGTTGGAGCGACGACCGTAAGCTCCATAATGTGTATTTTGCGCTCGAGGACTCCGCTAGGACATGGTACGAGAACCACGAGAGCAACCTGTCCACCTGGGAGACATTTCGCCAAAATCTCATAGCTGCATTCCCCAACGCAGACCGCCGGGAGAAAGCTGAAGCTGCGCTTCGCTCCCGTAACCAGCGGACTAACGAAAGCGTCCGCATGTATGTAGAGGACATGACGCGCCTCTTCAAGCGTGCTGACCCATCCATGGCGGAGGAGACGAAGCTTCGCCACCTCATGCGCGGGGTCAAGCAGGGACAGTTCGCCGGTCTTGTGCGCAGTCCACCGCGTACTGTTGCCGAATTCCTCACGGAAGCGACTACCATGGAGACGACGCTCCTGCAACGAGCCCGGCAATACAATCGGAATGTAAGCACGCTTGGGCCCGCTGTTTCTTCGATGCCGCTAGGGAGTGATGTGGCCGTTTTACGGGACCTAATCAGGTCGATCGTCAGGGAGGAATTACAAGCCCTCCAGCTGCCTCCCAGCGCGCCGTCTGTTACATCGCTGTCTGAAGTCGTCCGGGACGAGGTGCGCCTAGTAGCACAGCAGCATCAACTGCCTGAGATCCCAAGACAGACTGAGGTCAGACCAACCTATGCATCTGTCTTCTGCCGGGCCCCAACGCCAGGCTACGACGTGAATACCGCGACTCACGCAGCGCAGCAGTCTGGTCTTTCCCGTGTGCCTGCTCGACCAGCTTATCAGCGGCCACGGAAGTGTGAAGTGTGGCGTGCACCGGACCGGCGGCCCCTTTGCTACCACTGTGGTGAGGCGGGACATCTTTACAGGGCCTGCCCGTACCGCCGAGTGGGTCTGCGTGGTTTCGCGCCCGACGACCCTTGCCCCCGGAATGGCGAACGACCATTCGAAATTGAAGCTCATCTGTCGGCCCGTCAGAGGCCTGGGACATACGGTCGCTACGATCCTAGGTCGTCATCTCCGCTGCGTTACCGTTCTCCAAGCCCTCGCCGAGACGCCGGCTACCCTGAGCGGCGTTCTCCCAGTCCACGCCGGGAAAACTAATTCCAGCGGTCTCCGGAGGCAAGGCCCCGCTGTCGGGAAAACTGAAGATCCTCCGCCGCCGATATACCGATACTCTGATTCCTCACCGGGGCAGGGTAGCGACAGCATCCGACGCGCTACTTCCGATTTGCGTGTGACGATTGACGGAACTGACACCATCGCTTTACTTGATACTGGGGCTGACTATTCCGTGATGAGCCACACCCTTGCCCAGGAGTTGAGCAAAGTTTTTACACCATGGTTGGGCTCTAGCATTCGCACGGCTGGAGGTCACCTCATTAGCCCGGCCGGAAGGTGCACAGCCCGAGTCGGCATCCGCGGTTTCGTCTACGTGGGTGAATTCGTCGTGTTGAGCGAGTGTTCGAGAGATTTAATCCTGGGCCTCGACTTTCTACAGGCAAACGGTGCTGGGATCGATCTACACGAGGCACGAGTCACATTTTCAACGAAGCAAGCCGTGGCGCACAGTAACACAGAAGGCCCAGGAGTCAACGCTCTGCGTATAGTCGAAGACGACGTAATGTTGCCACCATGGTCCAGTCTGCTGGTGTTAGTGAGGAACGACTCGTTTCACGACTACGAAGGTATTGCGGACAGTCACCCTTCGCTGTTGCTCGAGAAGGGTGTGGCTATCGCGCGCGGTCTTGTTGAACTGAATGACGGCTGTGCGACAGTTTTTCTGACGAATTTCACGAACGAAATTCAGCCCCTCGCCAAGGGAACGGCCATCGCCTTCCTCGACGACGTGGATAGGTTGCCGAATCTGTGCCCCGTACAGGTGAATCTTCACGACGATGCCGCACCAAGTAACGCCCTTCAGAAGGTTAAAATCAACCCGGAGTTGTCACCTCATCAGAAGAACCTTCTGTCGTCGCTGCTACTTGATTTTAAAGATTGCTTCGCGGCGAGCTCCAAGGTCGGACGTACGCCGGTAGCCAAGCATCGCATTGTCACCGATTCGGCCACGCCACCAGTTTGTCAGATTCCATACCGCGTTTCGCCTAAAGAGCGCGAAGCTATTAGGACGCAAGTCGATGAAATGCTTGCAGACGACGTTATACAGCCGTCAACAAGTCCGTGGGCGTCGCCGGTGGTCCTGGTGAAAAAGAAAGACAACACGTTGCGATTCTGTGTTGATTACAGGAAACTGAATAATGTTACCAAAAAGGACGTATACCCACTCCCGAGGATCGATGATGCCCTTGACCGACTCCGGGACGCCAGGTTCTTCTCTTCCTTAGATCTGAAAAGCGGATATTGGCAGATCGAGGTGGACGAGCGAGACCGCGAGAAAACGGCTTTCGTGACACCCGACGGTCTGTACGAATTTAAGGTGCTCCCGTTTGGACTTTTCTCCGCTCCGGCCACACTTCAACGCATGATGGACACTGTTTTAGCTGGTTTGAAGTGGCAGACGTGCCTTGTGTACCTGGACGACGTGGTCATCTTTTTGTCTAACTTCGAACAACACTTGCAGCGATTGCGCATTGTCCTTCAAGCTCTTCAGTCTGCACAACTAACGATCAAGCCAGAGAAATGCCATTTCGCCTTCGAGGAGCTCCGTTTTTTAGGACATGTCAGCGCACAAGGTGTTCTTCCAGACCCCGACAAGACTTCCGCCGTCTCCAGTTTCCCACGACAAGAAGGCCCTCCGACGTTTTTTGGGCCTCTGTTCGTATTACCGCCGCTATGTTAAAGATTTTTCTCGCCTAGCTGAGCCATTGACTGCCTTGACTCGAGATGACACACCCTTCGTATGGGGAAGTGCCCAAGACGCAGCCTTCGAGGAACTCCGCTGCCGCCTTCAAAGTCCACCAATACTAGCTCATTTTGACGAGAATGCAGAGACTGATGTCCACACTGACGCCAGCAATGTCGGCCTCGGAGCGATCCCCGTACATTGGCAGGACGGCGCAGAGCGAGTAATCGCCTACGCGAGCCGCACACTTTCTCGATCGGAACGGAACTATTCGACGACCGAAAAAGAGTGCCTTGCCGTCATCTGGGCTCTGAGTAAGTTTCGACCTTACATCTACGGCCGACCGTTTCGTGTTGTCAGCGATCATCACTCGCTATGCTGGCTGGCCAGCATTCAAGACCCTTCTGGCCGGTTGGCCAGATGGAGCCTCCGTTTACAGGAGTACGACGTTACGGTCGTCTATAAATCGGGTCGGCAGCACCAGGACGCGGACTGTTTATCACGAGCGCCCGTGGAACCGGCTACGCAAGACATCCCCGAAGATTGCCCTGTTCTTTGTGCCATTAGCATCTCCCGTATGGCGCAGCTTCAAAGAGCAGATTCTGAGTTGGCGCCACTCGTTAAGTATCTGGAGGGTTTGAATTCTCTGTACCTCGTGTGTTTCGCCGTGGACTACAGACCTTCATTCTGCGGCGTGAAGTCCTCTACAAGCGCAACTTTGACAGCAACAAAGAGACGTTTCTGCTTGTTGTGCCATCCCAGTTACGCTCCGAAATCTTAAGCGCTTGTCGTGATGAACCCTCCGCCGGCCACTTGGGGGTTAGTCGCACACTGGCAAAGATTCGGCTTAAGTATTACTGGCCCAATTTACTCCCATCCGTGCGTAGATACGTAACAACATGCCGGGATTGCCAACGGCGCAAATCTCCTCCTCTGAAGCCAGCCGGCTTTCTGCAGCCCATAGCACCACCAAAGACCCCTTTTTTCAGCAAATTGGCATAGACCTCCTCGGCCCTTTTCCGAAGTCGACCAGAGGCAACCGGTGGATTGCGGTCGCGACAGATTATTTGACCCGATACGCTGAGACCACGTCACTTGCAAACGGTACTGCTGCTGAAGTCGCCGACTTCTTCGTCCACAACATCGTCCTGCGTCATGGCGCTCCTACAGCTATCATTTCTGACCGTGGAGCTGCATTTACGGCCCGCTTCACTCAGGCTGTACTCAAGCTCACGCACACCAGCCATAGACGTACAACAGCCTACCACCCGCAGACAAATGGCTTGGTAGAACGCCTCAACAGGACCTTTACCGACATGCTTTCCATGTATA
Source organism: Amblyomma americanum (assembly GCF_052857255.1). Classification (NCBI taxonomy): domain Eukaryota; kingdom Metazoa; phylum Arthropoda; class Arachnida; order Ixodida; family Ixodidae; genus Amblyomma; species Amblyomma americanum. The sequence goes on from NC_135497.1 coordinate 42,108,015, forward strand.
TTGATATCGAGCACAAGACATGGGACGAAATTCTCCCATACGCAACATTCGTGTATAATACCGCGCAGCAAGAGACGACGCAGTTCACTCCGTTCGAATTAGTCTTCGGTCGACAGGTTACCACCCCCCTCGATGCTATGCTACCCGTGGACCCCCCTGACAGTGAGAGTGAACTTGTTGTCGACGTCGCCACCTATGTTCAGCGCGCGGAAGAAGCACGGCAACTGGCCAGACGCCGCATTCACCGTCAGCAGCAGATCGATGCTGACCGCTACAACCTTGGACGCCGTTACGTTACCTACCACCCAGGCGACTATGTGTGGGTTTGGACGCCCGTTCGTCGTCGCGGGCTGTCCGAAAAGTTACTGCGCCGCTACTTCGTCCCTTACCTTGTTGTCCGCCGCCTCAGCGACGTAACGTACGAAGTTGCACCAGCCTCGCCAGCTCGTTCATCGCACAACGGCAAGCGCAGCGACGTTGTGCATGTGGTGCGAATGAAGCCGTACTACGAGCGACCCCCCGAGTGACTTTCCGGCTGCATGTAGTCATATTCCGTGATGTCAGACTCGTGGTGTACCTCTTGAACACTTTTTCTCCCCGCTATTCGGTCTGACGGTAACACCGCATCGGGGCGATGCTCCTGAAGAGGGGGCAGTGGCACGAGGATTGGAAGTAGAAGAAGAAAGAGATCGCAGCCTCTAGAAGTAGACGACGCTGAAGTGTAGGTCCGTTTTCTCTGGTGCCCTCGTTCAGCAGCTGCAGTTCCTTTTCAGTGTAACAACTGTTACAATATTACAAACCGTGCGCGTCGCTTGTGTTAGAAACATTTTTGTTGATGCTCAGATAGTAGTTACGCACTATTTCAAGCTGTTCGCCAGATGGAATTAGTCGGTGGAGCTCTGCATCGGGTGCTCCTCCGCTCCTATTTAGAGACAAGGAACGGCGGGCGAAAGATCGACTTATGGGGAGAAACTAATCGTCCACATTCTCAACCTCTGGGCCGATACAGCACATCCAATTGCTAGTGCAAGATATGGGACGACTTGATGCACGACGCGAAGCAACTTGTTTACATAACGAACATTGTGATGTGCTTCCTATTTTCGCCGTGCCGCTTCACTCCGGAGGCCGCGGCAATCAATGAACACTTAAGTCATATAGCTGCTTTGAATAAGACAAATGCGATCAGAGAGCTGCACAAGTGAATGCACAGCCGTTTACCTCCAGTTCCAAACAGAGTTTACACTCACTCTGCCAAGCTATAAACAAAAAGCTTTGCTTCTCATTTTAGAATATACACTCCTATGTGCGCATTCCGCTTGATCAGAGTGGATTTTGGTGCAGTATTTGCTGTGTTTGCCAGGTTCTGATCGACCTACAGTGGAAAAATTCAAAAAATTTGGGAAATAACATTGCATGAATTTACCGAGATCTTAGCTTCGTAGGACCAGTGTTGAAACGACGCACTTGTTGAAGGTCGTGAAAATGAAAACAGAAAAACCGCACGTCGTGCCTGCCACAGCCCTGAGTCCGGTGCTGCTTCAAACGCTGTGAACGTTGAAGGCGTCTGGAAGCAGCTTTTTGCCTTATTTTGCACGTGAAGTGATGCTCGGGACGCTGCCCGAGTGATCAGCATCTGAAAGTAGCCCCTTGCGTTCAACTTACGATTACAAGCACACGACTATTGTGCATGAACTTATGCTGAGAGCCCAATAGAATGAGAAAAAGTTGCAAGCGTTGCTTGATTCATGCGCTGTTTGCCATCCAACAGAGGAGCAACAATGTGGACTCAGAGACACGAACCAAATGATTAGATTCCAAAGCAGAAATGCAATGGTAGCCGCAAAGCCAATCAGTCGCCGAACTTACCCTGCTCCTTGGCCCCTGCCCGTCGCTTTCGCGCCTGTCTGACTGCTATAACTTGTAGAAACGTATTCCGCTTCCTTTCTTGTGCATTACGGCTCAACGAACAGAGCCACAACTTATCTGCACGCCGTGAATTTTGCCCCAAAACACGCAAGCGCGGCAAACCTAATGCGGACGGCCCCACCTTTTGCCAACACAACAAAAGTCACTGCTGACGCCAGTGCCTCCGCATCTCCTTGATGTCACGTCCTGACGCTTATCTATAGTGAATTGCAGCACGGTGTTTCGGGTGCCACCGTCGTGGTTTTTGTTGGTACCTCGAGTTACGTGGACAGCAGTGCGGAGACATTGGAGCCCTTGAATGATGCCGGTATAATTGAGGCTGCATGCTGTCAGAAGATGCCACAGGGCTCACGTTTGGCGAGCACAGCCGATAGTGATGAGTCCGACTGCGGCGACAACCCACGCTTTCTCTGTGTGTAGTATTTTGTTTGCTTAGGCACTCTACTTGCGCCTCGCACCGCTGCTGCGACCAGAAATGTAGCAGGGCCTCATTGGGCTCCTTCCTTTAGCTGTGTTTCCAAAGACAATAGATTAAGCGAAGCTGCTCCACTGACCTCCCACTTGCCACAAAGGGCGCTGCCACAGGGGAAGCACATGTGGCTTGTACACATAGAACAAGTGAATAAACATACAGACGTGAATGATTGAATAAACCCCTTATAAGGCCCAAGTTAGATGCACGTCTCACATGCATACAAATGTTAAATTTGTACTCAGAATGACTAGAAATCGAATATCACTTTCAAGCAATTTCGACCAACGGTTTTGCAGAAAAAAGGTGGTACACATTTGTACGTATGACTTTGTAGAAATGCCTGAAATGTCGTATATATCCATACCTCAGTCTTGTCAATGGATAAGAAAGCTCGCAATAGAAACAAGAATTATTATGAGGCAGGTGACACATGAAAAAGGCTCAAAAGCTAAACAATTTCCAGTTTTATTTTTCCTGCCAATATGGGTCGCAGTACCATATACTGCAGATTATAAGTCCACCCCCAACTTGTGACTCCCCCTGGGCAAAAAAGGTTGCAGTTTAGCTCAGCTAAGCATGGTTTAACGAAATCGTCCCGACAACGCAGACTGCTCCAGCTGACTCACTCCGTGCATAGCGAGAACTGCAATGCGAACGGCGCGAGAGCGGCGCCGGCTTTTCTTTCCAGCAATCGTCGAGTCAAGTGGGTTAGTCATGTTGCCACAGCTGCCAATGCGGCGGTCAGTGAAGGCACGGCACGCGCGTGCAGCTGCGGCGAGTGATGTGGGATATGTCACGTGGCTGCCACACTTCCACCGCTCCTCTATTTGAAGGTCCAATTGTGGCGCCAATGGCCTTGGCTTTACTAAGCCAGTAAAGCTTTCGCTTTTAAAAAAGTGACTCCGAATATAGGTTGACACTGCCTCACCCTGCAACCTTAGCTCGCCAATAAGTTTATTCAGAACACAGAGTCACGCAAGGAAAGGTTTATATGGTCACGAGACATCTCTTACGACTTGTCACTGCTGGTGAGGACACAGTCGTGGCCATCGCCTTTCCTGCGAATGATTGGTGCTGGCTGTCAGAAGCGGTGCAGAGATTCCGCATGTGAAAAACGCTGCGCAGACAATGTCGACTGGCAGTCCACAGCAGGCACAGTTGACCCACTGTGCCGCTTCGCTCAAAGAAACACGCTTCAGCCGCCCTGTCGGTGTCTTAGTGTTTTCCTGTTGGACGCACCGATGCGGTCAGAGAATGATGACCAGGTCACATTGAGCGTCCGCTACCACTTTTTTCACACGTTTGATGGGTGATTAGCATTGCAACCGGATGTCAGCACCACACAAGGCGAAACCATTCGAGGACAGTTTCGTCATTTAAAAAAAAAAACTCCATCAACCGGCGTGAAAACTTTAGGCGGAATTTTCGTTGGCCGGCATCATTTTCCTCTTGAACAGAAGAAAGGGCAGTGTCTTGTTGTGCCTGTAAAGCCGCGCTTCATGGAGGCATACTTTTTATTCCTTTAGCTTGCGGTCACTGCAGGCCTCCGGCCTACTGGCAGAGCCCTCAGTGAAGCTCCGAGCGCCCCCCACTCGCGTGTCCCCCGCAAGCTGTGGCAAAGACGCAGGAGCCACTGTCTGCTTGACAGCACTGCTGTGATGGCCGAAGGCTCCTGGCTTTGTTAAGCGCACCAAGAAAGCATGCGAGACGCACACAATGAGCACGTGGCGCCGCTTGGTCTTAGGCAGCATTCCTACGGCAGCAGATCCCAATGCTGCGCGTCTGTGGAAATATTCGAACCGCCTCACATTCCGCGATGGGCGTCTTTTTGCTGGCATTCCCTAGGGCGCCGATGCGTCACGGGCCTCCGCCATCTGAAATTTCTGCGACGAGCCAGTGGGTTAGCAGTCCCGCCAATTAGCTTCGAGAGGCGACACGTGGGTGCGACAGCCAGTGATAAGGACGAGAACTCCCATGGGCAGAGGGTTTTCAGAATGTTTTTGTTATGTGTCTATTTTTCTATTTAGCCAAGCCCTGGACTTGAAGTTGGGCCCAACCTTCAGGGGCTGTGGCTACCTTCATTGGTTACAGAAGCTCAGGGCGGGCCTCGAAATATGGCCGCCCTAATTTCCTTGTTTGCGAAAGCTTTCAAAATGCATGTGAAATTATTGGAGAGCAGTCCTGTCTAGTTGAGGTAGACGCTTCGTGGAGTGACACGTAATTCTACAGACCTAGACTTTAACCTCGTGTCGATGAGTAACGTCTTGTCGAGTTTCTCTGTGTGAGATCTTTTAAGTTACAGTTAGTTTGTGTGACTGTGCCTCAACTTGTAACGCAGTTTTCTCTTGTGCATCCTGTAGAAATATTTTCTTTGTCTCCATCATCTGGCATCAATCATCGCCTGCTCCTTCAACACCATCGAATTCACGTTTGGAGGGGTCCTGTGCCCCTCCAAAGAAACGCAAAGAATCATCTTGAATTTACTGTGCCCATCTGCAGTGCAGCACGACATGACCATAAAACAGTTGTGCATGTTACCTGTGGTCAGTAGGCGAACATGTAACCCCCTTCCCCGGACACTGTCCTCTTACTGGGCATGCAACTAGCCCAGCTTTCCGGCTTTATGCAAATCAGAACTGGGTCTGGTCGGCATTCCCGATTTCACGAAGGAGGAACAAATGTTTTGCCCTCACGTCACTCACGTAGCACAGAAACGTGTGCCGTTTCTTTTCGTATGCTTCAAGCAACTTTCGGCATACGGTGGTGCGTCGCCTCAGGCCCAGGCCAATTCGTTCCATGAAACCTGTCACCTATTTCTTGACACCTTAAAACTCGGCCTGTGGGATGCACATCTCCGCCGTGGCAGTGTGTGAATTCACTTCAATGTCGTCGCAGTAAGCACTAACACTCCGTCGTGAACTCAATTTCGAACCACATCCTCAACAGCAGGGTATCATCCGAAATTCAATCCGCTTAAGGAACGACGTGTAGTAGCACATGCAGAGATCTTGCTTCTTTGTTTCCTCCATTCCCTCATGCACATTTCTGACACATCAAACTTCTACCCTGCAGAGGCATTGTTTTCCAACTCGGCATAGAGGAATGCTTGTCGCTGTGGCAATACAAAGCCACGCTATAATGATGCAGAGGTTGAGGTGGCATCTTGGTGTCCGTCGGGTAGAAGTAAGCCACGCGACACAGCTAGTGACTGTCACCTCGGCGAAGTAAAATGTACAAATGGCACAAAGGCATACAAAAACGCAAGAAAACGCCTCCGCGTGCATGTGACTGGTCACATGGTTTGCTGTATTTACTCGCGTAATTTGCGCACCCCTAATTTATTTCCCGGGTTTATTAAAAAAACGCTTTTACGCGCACATTTTGCATTCCCTGCTGCGCCAGACCACCAGCATGCATTCAGGTGTGCGCAAGGCAGGATTGGGAATACTGACACGGCCGCTTCGCCGTGCACTTCGGGAAACCTCCAATGACAACAATCGAACTTACCGAACCACTGGTTGTTCTGCTTGCCAATAGTCAGCTGGCCCCACACGAATGTGCCATTTTATTGCCTATTATCTCCATCTGACTCCGACTGCTGGCTTTGCGCAGTTATTAATGCGAAAGCGTTAAATGGCTCACTTTCAGGGTCACGTCAGCAAAAAAGCGTCTGCAAGAAATGGCGCCATTTGACGTCACGAGCCGGCGAGTCAACTGATGAAGATGATGACATCACATAATTAATGCTAATTACACACACCTAAATAATGTTAATGTATTTAGGTAACACGAAAACTATTAAGTATTATAGTAATGACATATGAGTGTGACATCATAGCAAGTCACGTATGTGGCGATGTAAATCTAATGTCACACGAAGCCCCCACCCACCCCCAATACATGAAAACGTAGATGAAATCCCAGCTATTGCATCACTGGCTGACATAAATATGGTCACAGTTTTGCCGACTACATTAGCATCAAAATTTTGAGCAACTCTTCTTCGCACCAGGTGGCGTCAGAACATTTCCCTTTCCATATAGCTTACACGTTTTAGTCAACTTGGAGGCTAGCTTGCAACAGGGGTTCGGGCCAATGACATATGCACCTTCAGTTGCATGCTTTAAGCTAGGTTTGAGGTGTCCACTGATATGTAGAGATGTGAGAGCTACTGCACCCTGTCCTTTCCTAAAAAACCTTTCCTGTCCACAGAACACAAGCTTTCGCATTCCTCCACGTAAGCCGACTTAAGTGCCCTCAGAATTTTTACTTTAAACTACGAATTTTCACAAATTCCTGTTTTTTGAGCAAACTCAATTTCGCATGGCCTCTGAAATTTACATTTATTACGTAATTATGCAAGCACCGGGCAAGACATCCACGGCTCGGTCGACACTACTTTTGACCTCGCACATGTGTCAACTTAATGCGTCCGTGTACAGGTAGACTCCAATAATAATTCTGCCCCCTATCTTAGGAGGGTCACTGTTCGAAAAAGTGTCGGCTTATATAATCGGCAATATACTGTAAAGCCTCGGACTTCAATGGAGTGAAAAATAACGTTCAAATTATCAGAATGTCAAATCGCATCCAAATGTCGTTCGCATGAAAATAAAATTTAACTGGTGAAAACCACGGCAATGGTCATCTTTTAATACGACAACTGCTTGACAGCTGCAATTATTCGCCCTTCAGTCCAATGCTTTACTTCATGCATGCTATAGGGAGTGCCGGAACCAGAACTGCTTCATAATGGGAAGGCTGTCTGCAGCTTCTTTCAGGGTGCGACGCGGTAGCGCTGGAGCTCCTTTGCATGTGGCACCACATGAGAGGGGGCTCCAGTGCACCAACTGCAAACCACACGTGTCAAGCGCGGAGTCTCGGTCCACTGGAAGAACGAAAACACCTCGCGACGAGTGGCCGCAAGGGAAGCGCCACTGGCACCGGAGTGGAAAGAATTCTTCGAAAAACAAACAAAAGAAAAAAGATCACCAACACTGCTGTCATTCTAAACGGTGAGCTTGACTGGCTTATTAATATGCGCGACTGATAGCCATCGTCGCCGCAAGCTGGCAGCAAAGATACAGAACTGAAACTGCGCCACCGGACTCCCTTTCGGCCTATTGCTGGGAGGCACACAGATCGTCAACACGCCCACCATCATGCACATATCAGAGGGGCACGGGTAACAATGTCTTATGCAGTGCAGGCCCGAAAACGAATATTTTGACGGTCGTTTGTCCAGCAGATCACTCCTAAAGCCCACAGAATTAGAATTAGAGCCCCGCAGATCGTACACTTTCGGAGCCCGTCTGAATTAACCGATGCCAGCCTCGGGCATCGAAATTAACAAGCCTCTGACACCATAGGCTTACATGGGCGTTTGGCGCGAATCCGGCCGCAGTCAGATTCAATCGAATTTCCTAATTAAGAGTGGTCCAACTAGCAAGGCCTTACTGGAAAAAAATAACACTAGCAGGCCTATCTACGGGACAGAAAAACACGCTGAATGGTTTGTCCGATTGTTTGGTAATGCAGCATGCAAAGGTGCCGCACACATGGTGCACCTTTGTCAGTTTGCCAGCCCTTGAAGCAGGTGGGACAAAAAGGGTCCCACTGTCCTAAAGAGGACAGAAATTAAAAAGCAACCGATGGTCAATGTTGAACGGGCAAAGTGACAAGCAACGTACCCGCTTCTGCAGCTGCTGCTGAAGCTGCTGCTGCCCCAATGTCCTCCTCGCATGGTGACGCCATCGGGGAATTCCACGTTGACACGGACAAGGAAGTAGACTCCAAGGAGGTAGACTCCAAGGAGGTAGACTCCAAAGGAGGTAGACTCCAATCGTCTTCCAGCACCGGCAGGAAATCACTCAGCCCTATCGATGAGGGGAAAAAAAGAAAAGTAAGCCTCCATACTTCAGGCCCTGTGTATCTGATTCTTTACACCTGCGTCCACAAACAAATGCAGAAAAAAAAATATCATTTTAAGAGCTCGAAGTTTTCTAAACGTTTTTAAAACCCGGACGCTCTCAGCGGCTTAACTTTTGTCATCAAGGCAACTGGCAAGTGAACGCCGCAGCTGAGAGGGCTTCACCATCCATCAAACAGTTCAAATGATAGAGCAATATATAAAAAATTACTGAAATGATCAGGTCGTTGCCAGAAGTCAGAGCAAAGGTGGAATGTATTAAACCTCAATGCAACCAAGCATGTATTCTAGTTTTCGTAACTCCGGATTCATAGAACACCATGTATTTTAAGCGTCAATATAAATGATGGTATAAAATCTTGTACCTTACTTGAAACTAACCAGACGAAAATTTGTCTGCGGCCTCAAGTGGCTCAGCAGAGCGTAAACGTGAAAATCGGCGCCGGCCAGCTAGAGACTGTGGAGCACGAAGGCAGATTGAAGTGTGGCGATATACTGGCGAGCACACCACCTGCCGCACCATCTGGGGTAGTACGAGCAAAGCTGTGACGTCGTCCTCTGTGTTTCTTCTGTCCCTGTGCTCTAAACGCGCTGTCAACAAGAATGGAGCAAAGCTAGCATGAGCATCAATACAGCCAGTAAGGGCAGCCTGAAGCTCTCGTTATCTAGGCCATAACTTGCACAGGTTTTGGCCAAAATCTTGCCCAAAATTAGTGTTCCATGATTATCACATTTAAAGACTCCCAAAGCTCGATAAAAGGACTGAAAGGGTCGGAGCCATCGGCGCACCCATCAGCTGTGAAGCCTGGCTCTCACTTCACATCCAACAACCTTGCTTCCCACTCTTACAACGTGTGCAAACACGCAATGACACACACTCTCACTTACGGTGGAAAAGCTAGGCACAGGGCAGGCTTAATTATATTTCATTGCTTGTTCATTGAAAGATACGAGATACCATGGCAGCAGGGGCTATGAGGACACTGCTTGATCACGTCTACAGTATCGTTACGGCCACGTGTACTATCGAGGGAATCTACTCTCACAGATAGCCCAGTGTCAAGGGATCACGAGAACGCCTCCACACCGAGAGGCTGCCGACGCATGGTCCGTTTTAGATGCAAGTCGCCGATCGCCACCGCAGGGGACCCAGAGCCGATGTTGACGAATGCTGCTCTTCCTTCGCTGGATATAAACCCCAGCGCAAGGCCGAAGACGACATTTTGGCGGCAGCAGTGCCGTGGGCGGAACACTGCTTGATCACGTCTACTGTACCGTTACAGGTTGACGACACATTCTTTCTCGTTAACCCGCTGTAAATTCCACGCTGCTACTGTTGCCCCTGCTGCTGCCAAGTGCCTTACCATGTCTCCCACTGTTGAGTGTAGTGAATGTGAACTGCTCATAGCCGATCCCAATGTAAGTGTCTCTTGTAGTATGTGTGAATCTGAGTACCATAAGGGTAAATGTTCTGCCGTATCCGAATCAACTCTGAAATCGAAAGGCGAATCATATAGAAAAAATTGTAAGTGTTGAAAGTGCAAAGGGGGTGAAATCTCGTTCCCAACAACTTGATTAGCCTGAAAATGAGTCTAACCTTCAAAATGTGTGGGCGATGCTTCTAGCAATGAATGAGAAGCTCGATGCTCTGATGCCACTCAAAGAAAATGTTCACAGAATTAAGCTGCCTGTTCAATACATGTCGGATCAAATGACAAAGTTGCTGAACCGAACCGAGAAAAATGAACTGGACATTGAGGAACTCAGGGCCAAGGCAGAAAAACTTAAACCCGCTGAGAGTAAAACTGAGTCAATCATGCGTGAAATTGACAACCTTGTGTGGCGCAGCTGCGAAGCAAATCTGGAGATTCATGGAGTACCACGTACAAGAAGAAAACGAAAATCTTTTGGATAAGCTGAGCGCTTTTGCTGACAAAAGTAGCTGACCACTGCTTACCGATGTTGACGTGACGGCAATTCACCACTTGCCAGCCAGCCCAGATAGAATACCTGGCATTATCTGTCGCTTCACGAAAGTACACGTGCTCGAAAATCTGACTAAGCATAGCCGCTCTCTACTTGCAGTAGTGAAAGAATGGGCAAAAACTAAGGGCTACAAGAATGTCTGGCATTCTAATGACAAAAAATCCTTAGTCGCAAAATCGACGGCGCGCCGGCGATTGTTGTGCCTCAGGTCAGCAAGCTTGACGAGCTTTCTTAGGTGTGCAAACGGCAGCTTTGCTTCTCTTGTTTTACGTGCTTCCTGATAGCTAACATTACCAATGCATCATTCATAAGACCAAGCCAGTATGTAAGCTATCAAGGTGCAGAGTTCCGAAAACCGTTTAAGTGTATACATCTTAATGCCCAATCCGTTAGAAATAAGGACGCAAATTTAAATGCCTTCTTCGATAACACTGGTACGTCATTTGACATCATCATGATCACAGAAACATGGTGTACGAGCGAATTTGATGTTGTCCGCCTTCCAGAGTATCAGACATTCTATCTAAACCGTGATACTGGACGTGGTGGTGGTGTTTGCATGTTGGTCCGGAAAGACCTGCCGCCTGACCTACTACCGCTGTTTACAGAGTGTGCTCTTGACCACGAAGCGTTGTCCGGCCTCCACAGTCAAAAGTTGAAACGTTTTTTTAATTTCTAGGAATGTTTGTTTTCCTTTGCTTGTGATGAATGTCTGACACTTGTACTTGGAGGAGATCTAAATAATAATATGTTAAGTATGGACGCGACTAAGACAAATCTAGAATTGTTAATGAATTCAAATAGTTTTTCTAATTAATCCAACTACCAACGCGTATTACACCTAGATCAACATCATTTCTTGACCTGTTTGTCACAAACATTGACCGTAATATGGCTAAATGCGGTGTCATTGTACATGACGTAAGTGACCACATGGCTGTATTCTTTTGCTTTAGAAAGCAATATGTGAAGCTCAACAACATAACATACCTTTTCCAAGCAATAGCTGACAATAACTTATCTATGTTTACACATAAAATTGAAAACACCGGTTTTAAATCCATCTTTTCACTGAGCGACCCAAACAGAGCTTATGGCGAGTTCCTGCACATTTTAAAGCCATTATACAAAGCTAGTTTCCCTATTAAAACTGCGAAGCGGAATCGCTTTTTTCGCAAGCTGTGGCTAACCCCCGAACTTAATACGAAGATACGCTTCAAAAATAGGCTCTATCATAATTTTATTAAAACAAGAAAAGCCAGTGACTTCAATACAATTAAGACATACTGGAACCGCCTTAACAAAGAACTCAAAAAGGCAAGAAATGAATATTATGCTACTGCATTTGCTTCAACTTATGGCAGCTCAGATCTCGTGTGGAAATAAATGAATAATTTATTAGCGTGGAACATTAATAAAATGCCATTTCTTCAATTAAAATAAACGATATTGAAATTTCTGAGCAGGATTTAGCAGAAACATTTCATAAACACTTTGTTAGTGTCCCTAGCGCTGTTCTTGTTGAAAACGACCAAAGGGATGTGAATAGAGTTCCAAATTTTATATTTCTTAAACCTGTTGATGAAGCTGAAGTATTTACACTTTTCCATGCAATAAACTGCTCTACGGCTTGTGACGTCAACGGGATGCAAATGAAGCCTATCCGGTTCATTTTTGGCCTTATTTTGTTTTGTGGTACGCATATTATGAATGTATGTATTTCAAATGCTGTATTTCCTAGAGGTATGCAGCGTGCACGTGTTTCTGTCCTCAACAAAAAAGGTGAGAGAAATGAAATGAACAACTACAGGCCAATATCAATACTTCCTATATTTTCTAAATTACTTGCAAAAATTATCTATCAGCAATTTATTTCTTTTGAGTCTGATAACCATATATTTACGAGCTCTCAATATGGTTTTAGAAAATCCTTATCCACAGAATGTGCTTTACTAGGCCAAAAAGAACACATTTTGAAGGAGCTGGAACAAAATGGGATAGTAATTGGAATCTTTATTGATTACACAAGAAGTTTTGATCTCATTAATCCCAAAGTGCTACTCTGTAAGTTAGAACTATGCGGCTTTTGTGAACACGCAGTCTAATAAAATCATATTAAGAATTTCGCAAACATGCAGTTACATTACAAGTTTCACATCTGAAATGCAGCCCGTCTGCACTGGCTTTCCCCAAGGAAGTATACTTGGTCCTTTTCTTTACGCACATTAATGACATTGTTTGTGCTGTGCAGCTCATAAAATTCGTTGTTTATGTGGATGACACCAGTGTTTTCATATCTGGGGACAACATGAGTTGGTAGATATCTATAGATGAGTTGAAAGATAAAGCAAACCGTGTTTTAGAGCAACTAGATCAATAAGCGCTGAGAGATGCGTTAAAAATTAATATCACAAAGACGAAAGTTGTAATTTTCTGCTCTAAAAACAAACTAGTCCATTTGAGCAAAACTATATCTTTAAGGTCCTGTCCTTTAGAAGCAGTAGCAATGTTCGAAACATTAGGTGCTATATTTAATAGAAACGTGTTTTGGGACGCCCACATAATACACATAACCACAAAATTCTCTCAAATTCTTGGTTTTCTCTACCGTAATCATCACGTACTGCCAAAGTTTGCGATGCTCCTAATTTATCACTACCTTTTTAATTCTCGCCTTAATTATTGCGGCTTTGTCTGGTGTGCTACAACTCAGAAAAACCTGCAAAAGATACACGCATGGCATAAAAGTTTTCTGCGCCTCCTTGAAAACGTTCCGTGGTCTTATTACACCGCCGAACTTTACCCGAAGTATAAAATAATTCCTATACCAAATATGTTTCCTTATCATCTGTGTCGAGCCTTCAAACAAGAATTATCTAATCACACGTTTCCTTCAAACACTAGCAGAATTAGACAATCACACTCCTGCGTATGACACAAGAAGCAGGAACCAATTGAAAATAAAAACATATCAAACTAGCTACAGTCTACATACGATACAAAACAGGCTGCCATGAATACTGAACGAACTTCTAGAACAGAACATAAATTTGCGGGATATCTCACACAAACATCTAGAGAACTATTCCTTTCTCACACATAACTTTTCTTGCTTTTCTTCATATTTTTGTTCTTCTTGAAACATATATTTTGTGACAGTGCTATTGGTTTTGCATGTTTACTCACCTCTCTGCAATATGAAAATAGTGTTCATGGTTGAGTGTGCTAATGTTTTATTCTTGTTGACAGCGCGTTAAAGCACAGTGTTTTTTTATTTCTTCTGATCGTGCAGTTTTTCACTTTGAAGTGCTATTTCGTGATTGCTTGCGTTGCCTTTTCTTTCATTGTAATGAGTTCTCATATCGACCTTCATTGCTGTTGCCAAAATGTAGGGGGACCAGGGCTCCGCCAAGCTGTCAATCGTCAATGGGCAGCTTTTACTCGGGCTTCCTGTCATCATGTATCGCATGATGGTCGAATAAAGTATTATTATTATTATTATTATTATTATTATTATTATTATTATTATTATTATTATTATTATTATTATTATTATTATTATTATTATTATTATTATTATTACACTTGCTGACATGTAGAAGAAGGGGTACAGCCAGCGTGGCCCACCGCTAAGATGGCTACCGCCGTCAACCGCCTGCCTTCGTTTCCCTAACTCTTTCACAACAGGCCTCAGAGGCAGTGTGTTCGGGTACGAACAAGAGAATGACGATAACAGCAAACCTAAACTCAAGATGCTAATTTGCTCGAGTGGAGAGGGGAGCAAGCATGTAGTGGCATCAGCTCAATACCAGATTCTACCTTTCGAGAGAATTTGGATGATTATTTTATGCAGGTACAAATCATTCCCTCATTCCTGCTGATGTCCACAAACACACTCTTCCCAAAAAAGAGAATGCAGCTGCTAACACACAATTCTGCAAATCATCCCCTCATTCCTGCTGATGTCCACAAACACACTGTCCCCAAAAAAGAGAATGCGGCTGCTAACACACAATTCTGCAAATCATTCCCTCATTCCTGCTGATGTCCACAAACACACTGTCCCCAAAAAAGAGAATGCAGCTGCTAACACACAATTCTGCAAATCATTCCCTCATTCCTGCTGATGTCCACAAACACACTGTCCCCAAAAAAGAGAATGCAGCTGCTAACACACAATTCTGCAAATCATTCCCTCATTCCTGCTGATGTCCACAAACACACTGTCCCCAAAAAAGAGAATGCGGCTGCTAACACACGTACAATTCTGCAAAAAAAATTTAAAATCTGCGATTTTTCGCGGCATCGCCGGGAGACACGTGGAGGGCGCCTTAGGTATGGGCAATGTTTGATAAAACAGAAAGAAAACACACGCATTTGAGAGCTAACCCAAGTTCATGGTACGATAGCTGAAATCACAACCAGGAAATGAACTTGGAAAGAACATGAGTGATGGAACAGAGAAGTGATGCCCCCATGTGTAACAAAGTAGATTCCAAGGGATGAAGAACGTGGCCAGGATGGCTCAAAACAGGACTCGTTGGAGGTCAACCAGGGAGTCATTTGCCTTGCGGTATAACTGGTTCCTGCTGCTGCTGGTGATGATGATAACAAGAATACACGACAAAGCAGCAACTAACACAATGGCAGTAAGACATCCAAACTCGCTGGAGGTACTCACGGAATTGCTTTCGACGCCGAGCATTCCCTTCCGCAGATGCCCAGGAGGTGTGCATCAGGTTTCTGCCATCGCACTGCCCCTGCATGCGTCACACAGAGGAGAAAAGAAATGGACACTGCCTTTAAGAAAAATGAACTAAGTTGCATCCGCATTCTTGCACACAGAGGCATCAGAAGTGCCAATGAGCAGCAGTGCACAAAATAATCACTGGACCAAGCAGGCATGCAAACCCCTGTGCCATATGTGCCTTCTCAGCCTGTTCAATGACTCACTCACACTGCAATTCATTGTTTTGGAACATTGACATGCCTCAACGCTCATCTGCAACAGGAATGTAATAAAAGAGCTCTGAAACTAGTGACAACTAGACTAAAAGCCCTGCTACAAATGCAAACAAATCCTGGCAAGTTCAGCTTTCAACACTTCTGTTGAGAGTGCACATGCCAGCCATATGAGCATACTACTCTACAGGAGACTGTGGGCATAGGAACATGTTTATAGTGCCCATCTGGCTACAAAGCAGAATTTCATCCCACACAAAGACCACTTCACAGTGCCCACCCGAGGAACCAGCTGAGCACATTGGTGACAGCACCTAGTTTGTTTCATATCAGGGCCTGTTTTGCCGACTCAGCTTCCGTTTTGAAAAAGATATTGCCGGTAAAATAGATGTCTCGTTTGCGAGGTTTCCACATCACTTCTGCAAGATTTGGCATCACCTGAACTGCGAAGTACTCATCGACCTGTTTCGCCAAATGGCGTGGCCAACTGTGAGGCCTAAAGTGATTTTCTAGTAAAAAAAACTGTACAGATGTACTGATGCACAGCCAGACATTCTCTACATCCCAAACTTTATTTCTTAATACAAAAGTGCCCCTGCAAATTGTTTGTCAAATTTCAAAGTCAAAGTTTTTTAAGACAAAACACTTGAACGAAGCTCTAATTATTAAAAATTGTTTTAACTGGCTTCATTATGATGTATTGTGTAAAGTGGGGTTTATTTGGAGAAGCTTCGCAATGGTAGTAGAGCCAACAGCACTCAGAGATCAGCCAGTCCAGCCAGGAGCAAGCACTAGGTGATGGCCATGCGGCTCGCGCATGCATCCGTCTTCTTTTTTACAATGGCCCCCAAGCAGAAGAGGTGCCATCCTGGCGACTTAAGAGGCGGACAAGACAACGGGGTCATAGTAGGGCTTAAACCTCTGGACATGTACAGTCTCATGGCTGCGGCGCCGGAGATTGGGAGACAACGTTAGTGGCTCAACAATATAGTTCACAGCAGACCGTGTGGACTTCAATCAAATCAAATCAAAATCTTTATTCAGCATTCTTCCGCGTGTAACAAAGGAATGCTGGGACAAGAGCAAAAAAGCTGCTACAAGCAGCTTGACAAGGCCCTTGCCCCTGTTTGATTGGCAGCGTGAAGGTTTTTCAGTCATGTTAAATGCAAGTTTTTACATATATATATATATATATATATATATATATATATATATATATATGTGTGTTGCATCTCACAGATAAAAGCAATACAAATGTATTCGCGTACAACAGCATCCCACAGCATCAGTTGGGGCCGCCGGGTCGAAATGGCGCAAGATGGCAGGTGCCGAGAGGAGATGACACAAATTGTTGTAGGCGCCATCACAGGCGGTTGACCAAGCCGAAAAATCGATTTGCTTCCGAGCAGCTGAGTCAAAGCAGCAGCAATTGATGCAACGTTGCGAATGAAACGCCTAAAATAAGAGCAGAGCCCTAGGAAGCTGCAGAGTTCCTTAGTGGCGGAAGGTTTGGGAAACGCAGTCACGGCCCGAGGTTTGATGGGGTGAGGGCGTACGCAGTCTTTCAAAACAACGTGACCTAAATTTGTGAGCTCACTGGCAGCAAAAGTGCTTTTTTTAAGTTCAACTGCAGGCTGGCATTTGTGAGGCAAATCAAGACGTGCATGAGGTGACATAGATGTGTCACAAAGTCGAGCGAAAAGATTACTTATTTGTCCAGGTAGCACAGGCACGTCTTCCACTTGCGGCCACGCAAAACTGCATCCATCATTCGCTTGAAAGTAGCAGGAGCGTTACATAGGCCGAAAGGCACGACTAAACTCTCAGAGGCCGTCAGGGGTCGCAAACGCGGTTTTGGCAGGCTCTGCAGCTGGCATTGGGACCTGCCAATAGCCACAGCGCAAATCAAGTGAAGAGATCCGTGCTTTGGAGACAGTCCAGAGCGTCATCAATGCGAGGCAGAGGGTAGACGTCTTAGCGCGTGATCTTATTAGTGCGGCAGTAATCGACACAAAATCGAACGGACCCATCCTTCTTCACAAGGACAACCGGGGATGCCCATGACCTGAGAACGCCGAAACCAAAACTGGGTTTCTCCCAAAGTATGACGTCAAGACAGAAGCTTGTCGTCATTCATACTGACACAGATCCTCCCGACGCGTTGACTGACTAAACTGGAGACTGTAAGCGACAGACCACTATTCGTGTGAAATAACCAAAAACAAAGGTCTCATTTTTTTTCTTCTTGACCAAACTACGAGCAAATATCGAGGGGCAGGCAGCTGGTGACATCACACGTCCAAGGTCTAAAACAGAAATCGTCTCGATTGGGGCGACAAAATTGGAAAATTTTAATTATTCATGATGAAACAAACCGGCGCTCGGCGGCGAAGCACGGCGCAAGGAACTACCGTGGAAATTTCGGCATTCGTGGTGGTTGGAAAGACGCCTCCGCCGCCCATTAACAGCGAAATATGAACATACAGGAATCTTTCTGTGATTTTGGAATGTGCAGACGCGTAATTTATAAGAATCAACAGCTACAGCCCAAGGAAATATTAGTTTGCCAGAGTGGATGGTTAAGCTCGACGGTGCAACATTTCACTTGGAGCGCATTTAACCCGTGAATAAAAAAGACGATACACTCCCTGCGGTGGCTCAGTGGTTACGGCGCTCGGCTGCTGACCTGGTGTTCCCAGGTTTCTAAACGACCGCGGCGGATGCGTTTCGATGGAGGCGAAACGCTAAGGTGCCCGTGTGCTGTTCGATGTCAGTGCACGTTAAAGATCCCGAGGTGGTCGAAATTATTGCGCAGCCCTCCATTACGGCACTACTTCCTTTCTTCTTTCACTCCCCCCTCTGCCCCTTCCCTTACGGCGCGGTACGGGTGTCCGCCGATATGTGAGACAGGTACTCTGCCATTTCCTCCCTCCCTCCCCCCCCCAAAAAAATAGTCGGATTAGCCCAATAATAATAATAATAGTAATAATAATAATAATAATAATAATAATAATAATAATAATAATAATAATAATAATTTGTTTTCGGGGAAAGAAAATGGCGCAGCATCTGTCTCATATATCATTGGACACCTGAACCACGCCATAAAGGAAGGAATAAAGGAGGGAGTGAAGGAAGAAAGGAAGAAAGAGGTGCCATAGTGGAGGGCTCAGGAATAATTTCGACCACCTGGAGAACATTAACTTGTACTGGCATCGCACAGCACACGGGCGCCTTAGCGTTTTGAGTCCATAAAAAGGCAGCCGCCGCGGTCGGGTTCGATCCCGGGAACTCCGGATCAGTAGCCGAGCGCGCTAACCACTGAGCCACCGCGGTGGGTTGGATTAGCCGAGCTAATCCAAAATATGCAAAGCGAAAGCGAGGTGGAGCTCTCCAGAGACGTACAGAGCCGGTTGAGCGCCTTTAGTTCCGTGAAAATGAGCGGTGTTTGCAAATTTGTCAACGCCAATGAACTCTATGAACGCCGTCGGCTCACTTGTTTTGTTTGGTTTTTGAGGAAAGGAAATGGCACAGTAACCGTCTCACATATCTCGGTGGACAACCGAACTGCGCCGTGAATGAAGGGATAAAGGAGGGAGAGAAAGAGGAAAGAGAAAACAAAACAGAAAGTTGGCTTTTGAGGAAAGGCGCGGGGCGCGCAGCGGCGGAACACCTGTGGCTCGATGCTACTAGCGGCCCATGCGCAGTAGTGAGTAGGGAGCCAGAGAGAGAAATGCGCCGTGTGTC
The DNA here is from genome assembly GCF_052857255.1 of Amblyomma americanum. NCBI lineage: Eukaryota > Metazoa > Arthropoda > Arachnida > Ixodida > Ixodidae > Amblyomma > Amblyomma americanum. Next base: position 42,127,043 of record NC_135497.1, read on the forward strand.
GTCACTGCTCTTCGTGCATGCGCAGTACGGCTCTCCAGGAATGACGCGAAACTGCTCAACCTGCGGCCATTAAATATTTCGCTTTAAAAACATTATTTCGCACGCTGCCAACACAACACTCGGCCGCGGCGTGTAAGTACTGAACCGAAAGCCTAAACCTGACGACGCATCAATTTCCTGAGCCACCCTTTATCCAGGCGACGACTGAAGCCCTGAACCTCACAGAAGAAACTGAAGATTAAAAATTGGTTTTCGGGGAAAGGAAATGGCGCTGTATCTTTCTCACATATTGGCGGACACATGAAACACCGTAAGGGAAGGCGAAAAGGAGGGAGAGAAAGAAGAAAGGAAGAAAGAGGTGCCGCAGTGGAGGGCTCCGGAATAATTTCGACCACCTGGGAATCTTTAATGTACACTGACATCGCATAGCACACAGGTGCCTTAGCGCTTCGCCTCCATCGAAACGCAGCCGCCGCGGTCGGGTTTGAACCACTCATTTAAATACGGTCGTTATGTCACAGACTTCGCTTTTACATTTCACACACTCGCCTTGTCCTCCTAATTGTTGTCCAAGGAACCCGTAGCGGTTTCGAAACGTTGTTCTTGATCTAGACTTTGTCAGCGGCTAAATCTTACGTTTCACTTCCAGAGCACCCTATACGTCATGCACTGCCACGACGCTTGCTACCCACAGCACTTTTAAGTAGCAGAAACTAAGCCCTGCATAGTCGGCTGCAACTCCAGAACGAAGCGACGGATGCCCCACAAAGGACGTCTTGCAGCCAACGGCGTCGGCCGATTCTCCGGACACCGGTGTCAATCTGATTAAACGGTGGTTCATCTCCTTTCATCTGCCACTCCCTGAGATGTCACACAGGTCGGACAGGATTGACTAACCATGACGTCATGAAAACCAGTCGACGCCATTGGCTGGAAAGCCTCTTTCGAAAGGCACATGCCGCTTAATTCGTTCTTGAGTTGTATTATAGTGGGGTTGGGTTCTCGTACTGCCCGTGTAAGTCGATGCTTTGGAGAGGTGAGATTTCCCCTTGCCTTGAAGCTAACAGTTTAACCTCTTTGTAACGAAGTGGTTTATAGCGAAAAAACTGACATACGAAGAAATTGTTATTGCACGTGTAAGCTCGGCCAACAGGGGCTATAACGAAGCTACAGCTATAACGAAGTAATCGCCGAAACCTTCAACTTCGTTGTAAAGAGGTTCAACTGTATATGGACCGCTGGCTTAACGAGCTGCCCAGCATGGTTTATAACGAAATAATAGATATAACGAAGGAATTACGATTCCCCTCGGAAGCTCGGTCAACACTACATATAACGAAGTAACAGCCGGTAGCGAACTTTCTACTTTGTTGTAACGAGGTTAGACGAGCTACATGGCATGGCTCAAGGTGAAGCCTTTTCGGAAAACAGTACGCACCTTCACCGTGACATCGTCGCCGGGAGTGGCCTGGTCGCCAGCTTCGGGGGTTGACTCTGTCACCTCACCGGGCGGCGTGCACGGCAGCGACTGTGGTAGGGCAGCTGCTGCCGGCTGACTGCCACTCACGGCGGCTGCGGCGGATTCAGGCCAGGGGCTGCTGGCAGCTACTTTGGCGGAAGCCGCGGCGGCCCCGTAGCTGGGCCGGGAGCCGCTGGGCTGAGCGCTGGACTTAGCGCTGGACCGAGCTCTGGGCGCCGCGGCAGTGGTCGGGCCGCCGTTGACGGCGCGCGGCTGCGGGTTGGCCGCGACGCCCTGCTGCAGTGCTTGCGCGAAAGAAAGCCGCGATGGACCGGCTGGCGACGGAGCAGGAGCGGTGGCTTGGTTGCCACCGCTGGCTGAAGGCACCGCTGCGAGCCGAAAATGCCCATTTAACGTCGGCTTGACATATCAGCTGCGTTTGCAATCATAGCGATCGTTACGACACGCATATATACAACGCGGAAAGAAGACTGGACAGCCTTCGCCGGAGCTCCGTTGGTAGAGCACCGGACGCGAAATTCAGAGGTCGTGGGTTTCGGATCTCACCGGCGGCATATGGTTATTTTTCTTCTGCTTTATAATCGATTATCTTTAAAAAGTTTCGTTTTTTATGGGGGCTTAACGTCGCAAAGAGACTCTTGAAAAAGTTATTGCCCTATTAAGCCTTCACTGACGAACACCACTAATTATTTAAAAAAAACATCCTCTATGCTTCTTGGTTCGGTCATTGTTGGCTTCCGTCATGTATGTCATAACGAGCACCTCTTGTCCCTTCCCTTGTCTGCTCAACGGGAAAAGACAGCTGGTATAGAGTATTTAGTCGAGGGTTTGACGGAATGCCAATTGGTCAGGTCAACACACATGTCAGCAGAATCAATCTTCGGTTTCCTGACCATGTGAAAGTGGTCAGCTGACTGCAATTAACATATTTGACATGGTCAGTGACCGAAAATTCAGTAGACTGTGGTCGAGAGCATACGTCGCAACAGCCGTCCCAACACAGACAGCTGTGCAAGCCGATAGTGGCCTGCTCCACGAATAAACACGCAGCGCCCCCAAACAATGTCGTATACCCTTTACACTGAAGTACTGAGTGCGAGGTCCAAGCAGTCGTGCAGGGTCCTAATTTTCACACAAACGTGATCAGCCCTCCCCCCACAGCAACGAAGAAGAAACAAGCGACAAGCCCCGCCGCATTCAATAAATTTGCGACACACGCGCAAGTTTTCCCTCTAGTTCACTATTTGAGAAGAAAAAAGTTATGTGGATTAGCTCAGCTAATCCAGGATATACAAAGCAAAAGATGTCTGCGTTCACTGTGTTCATTGGCGTTGGCGTTCACAATGTTCTAGATGGCGATGGACTTAGCAAAAGAAGGGCGCGAAACTGGCTCCCTGGATATGTGGACGCCTCATTCGCACTTTGATACATGCGCGGTGGTGAGAGAGATGTGGCCTGAATTCATTAGCGCTGACAGCGTTGTGGCTGACATGCGGCACTGGAGCTGTAGCTAGGCCGCAGCGTTCATTTGGTGATCAATCTCTCGCGATCAACCATTAACTGCATGCCACCTCCCAGGGTGGCAGGGAGGGCGCTCTGCTTATAGAGTGTGCGGAACTCAAAGCAGGCTTTTTCAGTTGGACACGAACGCCACGTACATGAACGCGAGATTGAGGTCTCCACTGACCCGTGGAGCCGATTGTGCGCCTTTCCTTTGTGAAAATGAACGGCCTTTGCAAAGTTGTCAACGCCAATGAACTCTATGGACGCCGTCGGCTCACTTTTTTGGTTTTGAGGAAAGGAAATGGCACAGTAACCGTCTCACATATCTCGGTGGACGCCCGAACCGCGCCGTAAGGGAAGGGATAAAGGAGGGAGGGAAAGAAGAGAAAACTGATAATTGAAAGGAGGATTCTGAGGAAAGACGCGGCGCTGCGCAGCGGCGGCACTCCTGTGGCTCGGCGCTACTAGTGGCGCATGCGCAGTAGCTACTAGAGAAACGTGACTGCGGCAAAAGGTCACGCGACGGAGTCGGCGGCGGCCACCTGCGCCGTGCGTGACGTCACTCGTGCTCCGACATACCCCGGCTCGCGCGAAGCACGGTGTTGACTAGCGTAGTGAAGCTTTTCGTTTCAAAACAAATTTCAAATTAACTTGGCTAACCCTGGAATTCAACGAAAAGCAAGGACGCTTGCTAAGCGTCTCAGGCTCGTCCATGTCAGCGCCTGCATGGACAGCCGTATATGCCCACATGACGTGGCATAGACGTAGTATCACATGGTCTTACACTCCCATCGAATGTGTTTAAGGTCAAAGGTGAACCGAAATTTCACAAAATGACAAAGATCAACGATCAGAGGTCAACTAAAGGTCATGGGTCAAGGTCAGGGGTCAAGAGTTCGGCGCCATAACTGTACCACGTACGGTCATACACGGCTAACGTGGTTGGGCTGAAGGTCGTTCAACGTTGTTCTCTGGCCAATGCGACGACTGCTTTACCAAACGTGGTGAAGCTTTTCGCTTCGTGTTCAACTGCAGTAACTTCTTTAGTTTCATTCCTTTTAGAGCGCAGCTCGCCGACATCTGCGTTCCGCGTCGTAGTCGGTGTAACATGCTACCTGACAGGTGACGTGTTATGGAGTGTGACAGGTGACGTGTTGGCAGGTAGTAACAGAGTTAAGCGCCACCTTCCACGGCGAGAGGAACGGACAGCCGGAAGGCGGCTGTAACAGGACGATTCTCGAGGGTGGCCAAGCGGTAGCAGGCGGCTTGCGAAGATCTGCACTCAAATTCCGAATTACCGTCTGTCGTAATCGGCCTTCAATTTTTTTTTTTCATTTATATATCGGGCGTAACGAATGCACCTTTCTTACCGCGGAGAACACTTGCTGTCACGGAGAATGTCAGCACGTGCTGGTTGTGGGAAACGTTTCCCAAATTCCTTTCCTTTCCTCAAAATTGATGGAGTCCAGAACATCGTCAACGCCAACGCCAATGATCACAATGAACGCGACGGTGGCGGCTGAGTGACGTCATAACTGTCACGTGGTTTCTCCTCGGTTCAAGGTCAAACTCGCGTACACGGCAAAGAAGCTACGGAGGGTAGTAGTAAAGCCTTCGCTTCACGGGAAGGGGACGATGAGAAAGAGCTGCCTGGCCCTGCTGAGCTGCGATTTAGGGGCTCTCGAACACGTGGCGAGGGCTCCTTGTCACCGAAGGTGCGTGTTGCTAAACCGTCGTCGTCGCTTCAGATGACGCGGTTGTCGCAACGCGCGTCCTTTCTTCCAATCTTTCCTCTCATATCTCTTTTAACTCTCCTGCTGTCTGCCCGTGGCAGCGATTATCTGCACGTGGCAGCGATTGTGGATTAGCTTGAGCCATTAGGCGGGCCCGTGAACTTTTCATTCTTCCCTCAGACGCAACATCAACAACAACAACAAAACCCTGCCACTCATCGTTCCACACAGCTGGACGCCAAGCTATTAAGCCGGCTTGATTTCACCCGGCAGCCTCATAGAGTGCACAGTCTTACATTGAAACAAAAGACACGCAGTCGCGATAAATAGCGACCACAATCCGGGGAAACAGAGACATTTGCTGAAAACTGAAAATTGGTTTTTGAGTTCCTGGGTTCGAACCCGACCGTGGCGGCTGTGTTTTTATGGAGGCAAAACGCTAAGGCGCCCGTGCGCTGTGCGATGTCAGTGCACGTTAAAGATACCCAGGTGGTCAAAATTATTCCGGAGCCCTCCAATACGGTAGCTCTTCCTTTCTTTTTCCACTCCCTCTTTTATTCCTTCCCTTACGGCACAATTCAGGTGTCCAACAATATATGAGACAAATACTGCGCCATTTCCTTTCCCCAAAAAACAATTGTTACATCTGGGTGGACACCTGAACCACGCCATAAGGGAAGGAATAAAGGAGGGGGTGAAAGAAGAAAGGAAGAAATAGGTGCCGTAGTGGAGGTCTCCGAAATAATTCTGACCACATAGGGATCTTCAACCTGCACTGACATCGCACAGCACACGGGCGCCTTTGCGTTTCGCCTCCACCGAAACGCGGCCGCCCCGATCGGGTTCGAACCCGGGTACTCCGGATCAGTAGCCGAGCGCCCTAATCACAGAGCAACCGTGGCGGGTAATGCGGATAGCTCAAGCCAAAAATGCGGCGGTAACAGTGTAAGGACGCTGAAACACGATGCCCGAAAGACGCGGGTTCGATCCCGGCCGCGGCGGTCGAATTTTGATGGAGGCGAAATTCAAGAGACCCATGTTCTGTGCGATGTCAGCGCACGTTAAATAACCCCCAGGTGGTCGAAAATTCCGGAGCCGTTCAATACGGCGTCCCTCATAGCCCAAGTCGCTTTGGGACTTTAAACCCAAATAAACCGTAAAGGAATCGTAAATGCGCTGAGGGGACTGGGGTGCAGAGGGGTGCTGTGCACCAAGAAGAACGGGCTAAAACGAGACAGCAGTGCTCGGAAACGTGCCGTGAATCAAGGCACTGACCAAGTTGCGTTTTTATGGAGGAAAAACGCTAAGGCGCCCGTGTGCTGTGCTATGTCAGTGCACGTTAAAGATCCCCAGGTGGTCGAAATTATTCCGGAGCCCTCCACTACGGCACCTCCTTCTTCCTTTCTTCTCTCACTCCCTACCTTATCCCTTCCCTAACGGCGCGGTTCAGGTGTCCAACGATATATGAGACAGATACTGCGCCATTTCCTTTCCCCAAAAAACCAATTATTATTATTATTAAGCGGAAGAGCGTTCCACAGCACCCGCCCCGTGTCAGGTCAGCAGCATGGCCGGCCGGACCACACAGGCGCACGGGAGACGCGTGCAGAAGCGCGTGCTCGAGGAGCGGCGAGACGCACAGCGCGGATGCGCAGGGCGAAAGTTTGGCAAGGCATTCACGGCAGGAATGTGCCGCCGCTCACAAATGCGCGGATCGTCTGGACCCCCTTTTAATGGTCCTCTCAGAAAAAAAAAGAACATGACGTGAAGCGAAGCGATCCTTTGTATTGCATTATTCGTTTCGGTTAGGTATTTCACGTAACCTGTTAGCGCTGACGTTCACAGCATCCCTGGAATTCAGTAATTGTGTCCATTTCGCATACATTCAGTCGTATAGCAATACTACCGCTAGATCATATATTCCCGATTCTGCAGCATCAATGCAAAACGCTGGTGGTACTAACAAAAGAGACACGAATATTAATGATATCGAAAGAGTGCATTGTCCAGAAGCTTGCGCAAGCTGAAAGCTTCGCCATTTCACCAAGCGTGCGCGCTTTGTACAAACAAGGCAAGGCTTTTTAGAGCCCAAAGCAGAGCGCCCATTACCAGCGTTGCATATGGCGACACTACGAAGCACGAGGACTGGAGACGCGCAAAGGGTCGCGCGAGCCCAAAGCTCGAGCGACGTACGAAGTCCAAAGGCCACTTTACATACAAGCGAAAACACTAGCGATTACTGCCGCCGCGGCGCACAAAGCCGTTTCGAGCCGTGGCGGCGGGTCAAGCCGCCAAAGTGAAGAGGTTCCAAAAAATTGCAAATTTTTCGCTGCAACGCGCCGCTCGATGGCTATATTCCCTCAGTCGCTTGCACGTGAACCAACCTTAACGCTATTTAAAGGCTGTCGAGGTCGCTTCGGCTCAACCAAACCAGGTTTTTTTTTTCTTTCAAGTCACGGTCACTCACGCTCACATAAAAACGACGGTGCATAATAGAGAAGCAAACCGGCTACCCAAGCTCATGTATTTATTGCAGCCTTCTCGCAAAAATATAATGCTTTAGAACACAATAATCATAGCCTACTAGGTTAGGCCTAAAGCAGCCACCAAGTGATGTCAGACGAACAAAGAGAGCGCCCAAACTGGTCTGGGCGAAGGCCACACAACAGAAAGGAAATTCGCTACGCACCTGGACGCCTCCCAGCTGAGTCGCCTTTGTTCTTGTATTTTTTGTGCATTTTTCACACCCAGCTGGCACTCACAACAGAGTACACTGCACGCCGAGCCAGCGGAGAATGGGAGAATGGCTGCGCTGTTGCTCTTTTATAGCGACCTTATCCGCTCTACGATTGGCTCATATGCGACGCGTGTTCCGTCGTGATTGGCTGCGCTTGGATACGTCATGCGCGTGCCGGCGCTTCAAAGTGCCTACAAGAACGCATAAAAAAACGATATCCGCAAATGATATTAGATATTATGGTCATTTGTGGACATCGTCTGAATATCAGTGGTTGTCTGGGTGCATGGCGCACAATGGATGGAAGCCGGAGACGTCGCGGTAACCTGCCTGGGGAGTCATTGGCCCGCAGGGGGCACACCCCTCGTATCTAATGTTCTTAGAACCTTGCGAAGTGCGCGTCTGTTACAATCTTCCTGCAGAGCATTGCGAGAGATGTTTCGATCGGGTGAAACAGATCTTTGAAGGCTCAGCCTGCGATGTTTCTGGTCATTTTTTCCGACGAGCTTTCACCGAACGGTACCCCCTTGAATAACGTTGAAAATTTCAAATAAACCCATGCCCCTCTTCTCTACTCTTTCCGCAAGAAACACAGCTATATAGGTTCCTGTGTGATGCACACGCGCACAATGACTTTGGGAGTAACACAGGTGGCCTGACTGGCCGGATTTCTCCAAATGACAAGAACGTGCGTTGATGAAATGACAACTGGAACAAGGGGCCCAGAGTATCAGACATGGCGAGCGACTTGTGAATGTTAAAAAAATTAAAAAAAAGACTGCGCTTGAAGGCACAGATACATGCGCCCTTACAAAGAAAAATGGCATGCGTCGGTGCGATGAAGGCGGCGGAAATCGTTTCTTACTGTAGTTTCAAGAATTTTCGGGAAAGAGATTTCTTGTTGTACACCTTCGCAACTGCGTTCTTGTCTGAAGGATAGCGGCCACAGGGAAGCATTACTGCATATTATCTGCAAGAAGTTAATTAAAACGTTGCTATATGTCAGATGCTTGCAAGGTTTGTTAGCAGCGGTTTAATTAACTTCTTGCATTAATATGCAGTAGTGCTTCCCTGTGGCCGCTTTCCCCGTTCTCACACGTCAGGATAGGCATACATCGCGATTTTACTCACACTATTTGTAGAGCAAGCATGTGTCCAGTGGCCTTTGAAGATGCGTCCGGTCTTTGAGCATGATATCGACGGACTTCTTGAAACCTTGTAACACTCTTCGGAGCATCTGACGTCAAGTAAAAGAGTCCACCCCTGACTTGGCGGGCAGTCAAACTGTCTACAGTAGCATTTCCTTGGCTGGAAATGCAAGCTACAAACTGCAGAATAATTTGATGTTGTGCTTGGCTGCCAGTTCCTTCTTCGAATTACATTGTGCCGTCTTTCCCGGGCTTCTACGTCAGCAGGAATTTCATGGAACGAAACTCAGGGCTTCTGGTTTCGCTGACTGGACATGAAAAACGGAATGGAACAGCAATGCATTTTCGCTCGCTACTCCCTCCAGAAACTGCTGTCATCGACGCGTCACTTGTCAAACGGTAACACTAGACACATTTCACAAACAATATCAGACAGAGCGCACCACAAGCCCTACTTTTTGCTGCAACGGCAGTCACAACAAAATTCTGTGCTGCCTGTGTGTCGTCTGCTAGAGGGTCGTTTGACAGCTCCGCCATACGGCGGACGCGCGCTCTACGGCGGGCAGATAAACCCCTGACGCTTCAGGCATGTTCTTCAGGCGGCATTGGATAGAGACTGCCGCGATGGTGTGCGCGAGGTCTCGCTACCTAGCTGAAGATAAGAATGCAGTGAAGAACGTTCACTAACGTTCTTATTTTAACAGCACGAATTCACTGAAGAGCAGCGCACACTATATATTGACCACATCGAGCAGACGGCATACACATGGCGATGATGATATGCTGAAACAATGTATCCAATAACATAGCAAGACAACAAGAGTAAAGTTTAATACAAAAAGTTAGACTACATAAACTACCGATATGATTTCGTGAGCTCCTGTTCTTGTGTGAGGGTCGTGCGTAAGCAAAGCATCTGAAAATTTCATCCAACAGAATCCCACCTCAATCGCCTCAATCCAACAGGGCGACTTCCACGGCAGCCATAGAGATTCTGATTATTGACGGCAGCGTTTGCGGCCTGCAGTGTTTCGGCGATTCCTGGAGGATGGTAATGGTTTGCGTGGATGCTGTTTCTGCACAGAACGCTGCCGAATTCCCGATGCAACATTTTCTTTACAGGTGACCGTAGATAAGCGTGTTTTGATGAAGAAAACATACACTCGCCAAGGTTCAAAGAAAATAAGAAGGAATTGACGTTTTGGCGCCCGTACGGGTGCCTTGATCACAAAGAAGCGAAGGACGGGCCCGTCCTTCGCTTCTTTGTGATCAAGGCACCCGTACGGGCGCCGAAACGTCAATTCCTTCTTATTTTCTTTGAACCTTGGCGAGTGTATGTTTTCTTCATCAGTATGAATTTTCCCCGCCAGACGGGATTCCGTCGAACCCTAGACTTTAAGCGTGTTTTAGTGTCTTGCATTCAGTGCATTGTCTGTGTAGTGCAGCGCCTGCCTTCGGAGCATTTTCACAGGGTGCATACAGCAGTAAACGCATGTAGGTATCTGCGAAGCGGTTCGAGAGGCTAATTTATTAGGGACTGAAGGAAGCGTTTGCAACGTACGCGTCATGACTCATGACTAAGTACAGAGGTGAGCATGCGTCTGTGCTACGCTAAAGCGGGGTGCCGCGGTACATAACATGCAATCTTGGCGCAGCTGCTCTGTGGAGGGCACTTCGCTTGTGTTTTACAATTCGAGTACCTGTGCTGCTGCGCTTGACCGCAATTATTTCCTCTGGAAACTGCTACTTGCTTTAAAATTTTTCAGCTTTTGCACTGCCTTCCACATCTCGAACAAACTGGACCAGCCTGCTCACGTCTGAAAGTACATGAGGAAGGTGCGTTTACGACAGAAGGAGCCAGGATAACGTAGAATGGGCCGCTTTGTACCATTGTTCAACATGAAGAATTTGAATATGTGTGGAAAGAATATTCCCTGTGACTGCAAGGCGCACCTTTACCATTTGCAGAATATATACACGTCTGAGTCAAAAAGAGCATACAGGCTTTCATGGTTACATGAACGAAAACACAAGGAATATGGCACTAAATCTGCCATTTTTAAATATAGTTGTATTTTTCAAAAATCAACGAAAAAGCACATCCATAATTTTTGTTCAGGTTACTCGAACGGGTCTCCAGGAGGTGGAGAATAATGCATAACATGTCACGTTATTGTCATGAAGTGACATGGAAGCTCACAGCTCCCACTTCTGAAGCATGGGAAATTTCTGCAAAATGAAAATTTGAAAGCAGTGAATATGCCATCCGCTGCTCAAATGTTTCCTGAGTGTCAAATGACATTTCCTGTAACCTTGGTGGACAGTCCAAATGTGAAATATTTTTCTGAATACAAATCCAGAGTTATGACCTCCAAAAAAAATATGACAGAAAACGAAACCGTGCACATAAGACTCCAGTAGAAGACACAAACCTTCACATGAGTGATTTATCCTTTCAAACAACTGGTGTAATAATTGCACCTGATTTGTATGCATGAGCACTTTCGAAATTTTGATTTTCTTCTCTTTTTCATAGCTGACAGTTAACACGTGTCGTGTGACATTAACTGACAAAGATTTGTTGCATTTTCTCTTGCTGCATAGGCAGGTATGCTTGAAAGTAATTTAATATGGTTTCATTTCTTTCAGTGTGGTCGCATACATTTAGGCTAGAGTCAAAACTTTATTGGCATCTGTCATACCTTATGCACGCAGCTACACATTCCATGAGTGCTCCTGTTACCGTTTGCAAGTCTTTCCGTTCTTTTTTTCTCCTGCAAGTTTTGAATATTATTTGCAGGTGTGGGACCACTTCTATGTTTTTTAGCCTTCCTCGAGAGATAGATTCAAAACCATTTCTTGTTTGAAATGTATTTTCTCTTCCCACTCCTGCGTGGGTCTAAATAATTTAAGGCCTGCAGCAATGTGAAACGAGTAAAGTAAATAAAACTTCAGATGCTGACAATGTCTTAGTCGTGATGTCTACACCCAGGTTCTTAAGGGATGCGTGGTGTTTTACGAATCCCTCTGTACTGTTCCAGGAGTTTTTCTCATGTGCTGTAGCAGAGAGCAGCTATGGTGTGCATGCGCAATTCTTGTGCACAGTGCGTACAGTTTATAGCTATTCTTCAAATTACTTGTGGGCCCTGCCACTTACACGCAACGTGATTTTGGAGAGGAAGCTCTTGGTTTGGTCATGAATCTTGCCTATGCGAAGGATGCATGTAGTGCATCATGGGTCGTGCTATCTCTGATGACAGCAAAAATTTGCATTGAATTTTTTTGCAGTGAAAACACAGGTGGATATAGACACCTGCTTTTTGAGCCAGTGATACGGTTGTACCTCATTGTGAATTATTGCAGTCCAGCATTCTGGAAAGCCAAAGTGCAACACGAGGCTTGCTTTTCGCATTGTTTTGCGTCATGCATAGCACAAGCTTCGACCTTGGAGATATATTTGTGGGAAATTGAATAGGTGGTCAACCTGCACAGGTCTTGCACAAAGGCAGCCGACTGTGCAACCTTTTTGACAGTCTTCATCTTCTCATACCGCATACATGACCTCAATTTTTTTCGATGCTCCCAAGGTTGTGACGATAAACCGTATTTCTTTGGGCACAAGTTGCCGTCACCCAACCAGAATCTCTCTGGTGGGGAGCTGCATGGACATATTTTAATGCCATCAAGTATGTAGGCATCACCATCATCAGCCTTACTGGACCCATTGCAGGGCAAAGGACTCTCCTCTATCTTTCCGATTAACCCTGTCCCTGTGTGCAGGCATCCCCTCTTAAACTATGCAGTGTGGAATGATGCAACATAGCATTGGTGCATTAAAGGCACAAACATGCTTCTTGCTGAGGTGCAAGCAAAACCCACCTCCTACGAAGAGACTCAAACTTCAAAACCCCCTTGGTAATGTCGGGATTATGCTTTGAATTAATGATATGGTTCTCTCACTGAACGCATCAATAAACCTCACTTCTGTGGATGTGCATAACATCTTTTTGTTCAAATTCTGTATACAGCAGCCGTACTCATCTTTGGTATAGTAGCCCAGAGCTGTTTGTAGATCATCTGGGCTTAATATGGACCTTAATATGGGTTCATGGGTGACCATACATGGTGCTCGTCGCACCAACTTTTGAGATTTATAAATTACATACTTCATCTGATTAGGAAGGACAGCCTGGACTTTTCAAAGCTTGGGTAGCACTGGCAACAGAGTTAAAAGGGAGAGACGTTGCTGAAAGGACTGCGCAGAATTGTAATCCTGATTCAAGTTGGCCACTCTGTGCAATCCGTACATCTGTGTGCTCGGACACATTGCAAACATCACTGCCAGCAGTGAGATAATTTAAATTCTTTTTTGTTGGGAATTATTATCCACCATCCTAAGCTTTCTGTTCACAGAACATTTCCCACGTCACAGATCTGTCGGCTGTGAAGCATCAGAAGGGTCACCTAACTCTTCCTCCTCGGGGATACTTTCATCGGCTCTTTCACCAGTGGGTGCATCACTAGCTGATAGCATTTGCTTAAACTGTCTAGAACAGTTCCGACACAGATGGTAATGACTACGGACTGGACCTGTACCTGGTTGAAAAATGTCAATATCAGTTCAATATATTGAACTGGATAATCTCTTTGGAACAGAATGCTCTCGTGTATCTTAGCATAGTATGTGCAGACAACTCTATTGCCACTGCACTGCAAAGCAATGGAACCTATTTGCCAGCTGCAAAAAGCTGAAAAAAGCACTACATCCATGCGTAACGGCTTCAAAGAAAACTTGTAGACAAAGCGGGGCCTGCAGTTCTCACCGCCATCTGTGTCAAGACTGGGTGCATGCGAATGGCTTATATGATGTTTGAGCATAAAGTTCACATCTGCAATGCGGAGATTCGAGTGTGCAGTCTATAACTGAAAAATGCATAGACGCAACACGTTCACTCTTTGCAGGCAAATTTTGTTAGTTTCACATGCTACTGCAGGTGAAACTTGAAAATTAGTTTGCTCAAATAGTTGCTGTGTGCACTCATTTATCACATATATCGTTGCATAGACCAACACTGCACTCACAGACATAAATAGCGCTCCCCAGAGTTGGCCGGCTATGAGCAGTTGTCGCACGCATGCAGTTGTAATTCCGACAGGGCCTGGACACTCCCGTGCAAACTTGTTCATTTTTTGTTGTATATTGTAAATGTGTGTAGTGTATAAACAAACTCCTCCGTCTCCTTTCTAGCTATTGCTCCCTCTGTACTTCTCCTTGCTATCCTCTCCCTGCACATCTAATTTCCACTGCGGCTTGGGTGCTCAGCGTATCAGGTAGCAATTACCATGGCTGATATCTTTTCCTGCCTTTTTGTATTTTTTTTAATAATAAACCACTGCTACTGCTAGGTGGTAGGGGGGTATCAGCGATGCCATAGTATGCTATGGTGCACATTTCATTCATTATCCCAATTAAAAACTGCTTTCCATTCCCACTGTAGGCTATGTAGCGTGTAAACTTTATTTGCGAGCAAATAAGAGTAATAAAGAATATGGCAGCACACCTGACTCGGTGAGAAGCTCCTCCAATTTGTAGCAACACCTAGCTGGTTGACCACCTAAGGCATTGTGCGGTTATGTCCGAAATCGTAACGCATGTTTATTGAGCCATCTTAAATTGAATTTGGCATTTTGTATTTTTTTCTAGCTTAAACCAAAAAGTCCAACCCCTATTTTTAAAATAACCGTGGAATTTAAAAAGTGTTAAATATTTAGGCTGTTTGATGTCTCATAGGATTACCTGACCGTATTTAGACCACAGAATGAAATGGTACAGCCAATGGAAAATGTTATAGCATGGAATCTGAGTGGTTGGGCCACGAGACAAAAGCAGAAATTGAAGTTCATCCATAAAAAGCCGAGCAGTGCAAAAATCAAATAAGCAAAAAGAAATACATAAAAAGCAACAGGCTAACCATGGGCATATACACTTTACATGCTTAGGCAAGTGGAACGAGTCCTTTCTGTCCAATCACCTTCATGCCTGAATCACTTTATTTGGTTGTGATAAATTCATCCTTATTTCCTGCTTTCAACTTGCTGCTGCACTAACTTAAGCAGCTCTGAAAGCAGCAAGCGTTCCTTAAAAACAGCAAAATGTTACCTTAGCTGATGTCCAGAAGACAGAGGGCCATACATCAAATGGTCTACATCATGACCACCGCGGAAGCCAGGACACTTCTTAATAAGGGTTGATATGGTTGCAAACATTGCCACTGTTCTTACATGCAATTAAAAACTGTCTCTGGCAAAGTAACAGCCGTTGCAAACTATGCTATATTAGTAGACTAAGCTTGACAAGGATTTGGAGCCCAAGTCTGCACCACGATGTCTACAAGGTCATGGAGTATTGCCCAAAAATGTACAACAGCACTACTTAGTCTGACGATGCCACTGCTCTCCTGGCTGCAGCACTTTGCTGAGTGAAGCTCGTGTGCAGTAGCCAGCAGGCTATGAAGTACACCTCTAAAACGCTGAATTTTCTTGGTTGAACTGAATTTCACAAAATTAGTTTAGTATACTATTATTGCTTCTATTTGCGGTTTAAATTGAGGAGTGCAACCTCTAAATGCTTAGAAGAACCATACAAGAGCTACCATAAAATGTGGAAGCATCTATCATAAAAAAAACCTTTCTGCATGCATTCATTTCATATGCCTTGCGCCTTGCATGGGACGGCTCTACACAGCAGTACACTACCTCATGGCAGTAACAAAAGCCCACACTAAACAAGTTGCATGCACATACCATGACCAAGGGGTCTAATGCGGAAGGAATAAGAGCGTGTTCACAAGAGCATTATCAAAAAAAAGGATTCAAGAAATAACCACTTGGCGTGAGACCACCTAGACACTGGGAGCATGAGCTGCATCTGAAATGTGTGCTGGCACTCTACCTTTCAGCATGCCGCAGATGACGAGAGGAAACGGTAAACCACTCATAACTGAAGCTTGTGGCTGCGGTTCTTGCTAATGAAAAGCCTTGAAGCAGTTTTTTTTCTGTTCCTCAAGCACATATCTGTATATCATTTTTTTAATGCATCCACAGTGTCCCAGTAGAACAGCTTGCAGTGTTCTAATTGGGTGCAAATGCCAAGCGGTCGGTTGGGTTGTATTAAGTATCCTTAACTACTGGCTACCCGCAAAAACTTGTCTTTACGTAGCCGCTGTTCCGAACATCGTTACATTGTGCTCCTGGCAGATAGTAAGTACTAACTGTTGGCAATGGCAATGTGTCCCCAACACTTGTATTGAATCTCAGCAAGCCATGTTTGCAACTCATTCTTCGCCCTCTTTTATTCCTGCTTCTTGTTCTCTCTTTATACATCATGTACTAATTCTGCGCATTCTTGAATTTCCACTTCCAAAAATTAACACCAGAATGGATGAGAGGTGCAATTTTATTGCTGAAAATAAAAAGCAGCAACAATTTTATGAATGAGTTTTTCATAGTTTCACTTGTGCAGTGCAGTATCGTTTTTATATGAGGGCATGTGAAGGATGTTGCAGTTCAGTAACATTACTGTTTTCTGAGCAGTAAGATTTTAGTTGGGTTATTCTCTTCAGTAAGGTTGAAAAAAGCTACAAAATTTTTCAGCACACACAGAAAAGTAGCTAACAAATTAAAATGTCAGAATACGCATGCCCCATAGCATCCTTGATTTGTGTTATGCACTACTCAGCCCTGCGTCCGAATACAACAGTCTGAATACCTCTTCTGATATGCTGTGAATAAGAGCCATTTGTCATCTAACTTGTGTATTTTCGGAATTGAGAAAAACCAAGGACAATCACGGCTAACTTACCTTCATGAAACGAGGGAGTCGGTAGCTGTCTGACACACATGTCAATCGTTTTCATGCTGGCCGCTGAACCAAACGATGCCTTAGTTGCGCCCGCTGCATTGCCTGGCAGCGAAGGTATCTCGCATGTGTATAATGTGAAACGTTTTCTTTACTCAACGCACGTTTTCCTACAGTGCCTACCACTGGCCGCTGAAGGAAAAAGTGGCTAGGTTTCGGCCTCATCATTTTGGTGCGGCCCCTGCGGTTCTGCGCTTTTCCGCCACTATGATGTCGCCCTCCGCTAAAGCGAACGACGCCGTGGTTCCACCTGTTTCATTTTTCTACGGTCTTGCTGTTGGTTTTCTGCCGCTGCACTGTTTGTCCAAGCTGTGTTGTGGCCCTCGCGACTTTTCCGTCTCCCTTCCTTTGTGGGCACTCGCGCCTGCTCACACGTCAAATCCATCTAACCTTTCCATCTAACTAGTCATGTGACCAAACTCAGCGTATCAGCCTAGGTTTATACATTTATTACAATTTTTTGTGCATGTAAAATGTCTCTGAAGAAAGTTTCTTATAGCAAGCATTTACTTTAATGCTTACTTACAAATTGCAGCAGAAGTGACGTGTACATTACAGAGAGCCAATGAGCAGTGCCCTGGCTGGGTTTGCGCTGAAAAAGAAATGCTACCGGGAGCCCACAAGCAGCCAATGCACATGTGAAATCTTCCTGACGGTGCCAGATGGCGCCAGGTACCCGGCAGGCTATGCGCGGTCCTGCAGCATCTGGGCCAATCAGCGCATGCTCTCATGCGGTGGGTGGGCTTCTGGTACTTTGGTAACATTAACAGGGTACACGGTACGCTAACGGTGTCTCGATGGCCACAGAAACCGTTCGTGTAACAGCGCTCACTGGCCTTACAGTGGATGGACTGGTCGCTTCGAATGCCTTCGAAATGCCCATGTGACAGAACTGTCAGATTAGAACACAAGATACTGGCCCGTTTTTGGACACTTAAAATTAACGCCACATTCTTTTGTGTCTTGTTTCACGTGAGTACAGTGGTGAAAAAATTTGGCGTCAGCGTTTAGATGGTTGAACCATTGCGTTGCGCAGGTGCGCCGATGAGGAGAGTTCTTCGTGGTAGACGGCCGCCCACAAGAGCACAACCACTGGATGAACAACGTGAACTACTCGCCCAGCAAGCGCCGACAAAACATCGTGGCCTTGCTCTTCAATGGAGACATCTACCACCAAAAGAAGGTGAAGAGAAGCTAATCCTGCACTCCTTAGCTGGTAGTTTGTAATCAGTTGATAGCGTGTGCAAGCTACGAACATGCCTGATTCATCATCATCATCAGCAGCAGCATGACTACACCCGCTGCAGGGCAGAGGCTTCTGCCATGTTTCTCCAATTAACCCTATCCTTTGCCAGCTGCGCTTACCCTATGCCTGCAAGCTTTTAAATCTCACCCGTCCACATAACCTTCTGCCGCCCACTACTATGCTTGCCTTCTCTTGGAATCAACTCCGTTACCCTTAAGGACCGGCAGTTACCTTGCCTTCGCATTACATGCCCTGCCCAAGCCCATTTCTTCCTCTTGACTTCGACTAGGATGTCATTAATGCGCGTTTGTTCCCTCACCCACTCTGCCCACTTTTGGTCTCTTAACGTTACACTTATCATTTTTATTTCCATGGCTTGCTGCGTTGTCGTTAACTTAAGCTGAACCCTTTTCGTTAGCCTCCACGTGTCTGTCCCGTAGATGAGTACTGCTTAGATACAGCTGTTGTGCACTTTTCTCTTCAGGGATATTGGTAAACTGCCATTCACAGTATGAGAGAACCTGCCATATGCGCTCCACCCCATTCGTATCCTTCTAGTTATTCCCCTCACGTGATCTGGATCAGCTGTCACTACCTGTCCTATGTGGACGTATTCTTTTACCACTTCCAGCACCTCGCTGCCAATTGTGAACTGCTGTTCTCCTGCTAGACTGTTAGGCTTTTGAACATTACTTTGGTTTTCTGCATGTTAATTTTTCGACCCGCCGTTCTGCTCAGCCCGTCAAACTCATTGGTCATGATTTGCAGTTCAGCTCCAGAGTGATTGGCTAGGCAAGGTCATCAGCAAATCGCAGATTATTTAGGTATTCTCCATGAACTCTTGTCCCCAACAGTTCATTCATTCATTCATTCATTCATTTTCATTTATTCATAATCTTGCCATACAAATTATCAAAACACTGTCGGAACCCATAGCCAGAGGCTAGCGTGGGGTTCTGAAAAAAATACATAATGGCAATGACACAGCACTTGTGTAAAATGAAAAGCACAAAATCAATGGCGAAAGACCAAAATACTACATACAATGAGTAGAAAACAAAATAATGTGCATTTTACAGCAGAATGAGTAAAGATCTATCAAGAACAACACTGTAGTGGAAATACAAACCGAAAACGACTACTACAGAGGTCAAATAAGGCTCATAAATTATGTTCCTAATGTTTTATTTGTTTCATGGGACTGTTTTATTTCTGGGGGTAAAGGATCCCAAACCTTAGCTCCTGAAAACTGCACCAACCTTTTGCTGTAGATGTTATTATTCGGTGGCAGATTAAAGTTACTATGTGTGAGGTATCTTGTCAGTCGAGAAGGAGAGCGATCGCAACAGGGGTTATTATGTGTGAGGTATCTTGTCAGTCGAGAAGGAGAGCGATCGCAACAGGGGTTACTATGTGTGAGGTATCTTGTCAGTCGAGAAGGAGAGCGATCGCAACAGGGGTTACTATGTGTGAGGTATCTTGTCAGTCGAGAAGGAGAGCGATCGCAACAGGGGTTACTATGTGTGAGGTATCTTGTCAGTCGAGAAGGAGAGCGATCGCAACAGGGGTTACTATGTGTGAGGTATCTTGTCAGTCGAGAAGGAGAGCGATCGCAACAGGGAGGCATTGAAAGGTTGATTATATTTTACTATGTTGTTTACACACCGCAATCTTTGAAGTCCGCAAGAGGTCAAAAGGAAGGATATTGATTAACTGAAAAGTGGTGTACTTGGCTCGGTATACTTGCTTTGTGTTGTAATTCGGATAGCCCGTTTTTGTAATCGCTGGATAGGATCAAGGTAAGTGTTGTATGTCAACCTCCATGATTCTAAACTGTATATTAAATGACTGTTAATAAGGGCAAAATAAAGAGTTTGCAGTGTATGTGTATCAAAAACGATCGCGGGCCTGTAATAAGGCATAACAGCCAGAAGCCAACTTAGAACAGACGGCGCTAACCTGATTTTTCCAGTGAAGATGTTCATCTAGAATGACACCAAGATACTTAAGTGAGTGTGTTCATTCAAGTGAGTGGTCGTTAATGAAAATGTTAATTTGGTTGCTGCCAATGACTTTTGCTCATGAGCTAAATTCTATATATTTGGTTTTGCTTGAATTAATTGTTAGCTTGTTATTAAAAACCACCTTGAAACTTTTTTCAGTTCTGCATTTGTTTTTGCTTATAAATCCTCATGGTTGTCAGCTGTAACTATGATCGCAGTGACATCTGCATACATTAAAGTATCAGAGCAACTTAGGGCCTTCGGCAAATCATACAAGTATAACAAAAACAACATGGGCTCTAAAACGAATCCTTGAGGAACCCCGGTTTGTAAATATTGAAGTGATGTAATGTTATTCATAACTACAGCTTGTTGATGGTTTTCGATGTAACTAGAAAGTAAGCTGTAGACTTCGCCGCGGAATCCATAATGGTTTAATTTGTGGACCATAATACTGTGATTCACAGTATCAAATGCTTTCTTTAAATCAACAAATACAATGGCGGCCAGTTTGTTTTCATGTAATGCTGTGTTCATGTAATGCTGTGTTAATTGAGTCAAGCTTAGGACAGCAGATGCCGTTGAATGATGTTTTCGAAATCCATGTTGCTGTTAACAGAATAAGTTATGCTTTTCTAAGAATTTGCAAATATTGTTGTCTAGAATGTTTTCGTAAATATTATTAATAGCACTTAGGACAGAAATGGGTCTGTAGCTTGACTGATTGGATTGGTCTCCATCTTTCTATAGTGGGACAACTTTGGCAATCTTTAGTGCGGATGGGTACTTTGCACATTTTAATCAATGAATAAAATGTTTGCATAAGATGGGTACCGAGATATCACTATTTTCCTTAAGTATACGTGGGTAAATTCTATCCAGTTCAGCAGATTTATTGCCTGTTAAGCTGAGAATAATGGATGTAATTTTTTCGGGTTCTATTTCAAACATTCCAAAAGTATTGAGAGCTGGATTGGATGCAGCATTTTGTTGTTGTGATTCATTGAGTTGAGCAGCTAAGGACGGGCCGATATTGGTGAAAAAGGAATTAAATCTTTCTGTAGTATTGCCATCTATTCTCTCCTGGAGAGCACGGCGCAAACTGGCTTTGCCAGCGACTTCATTTATTATTTTCCAGACTTGATGCAAATTGCCGGAAGCCTGTTCAACGAGACGCGTGTAATATTCTTTTTTCGGGCCCTCATCATTGACACGGATCTGTTGCACAGGCTCTTAAATTGGTTTAGATAGTAAACATTATCTTTGTGTTGGGGGGGGGGGGGCTTCCATTTGCGGTACCATGAATCTTTTTCTTTTAAAACGGCGAGGATTGGCTCAGTCATCCAAGGGCATAGTGGTGCTTCATAAGAGCGAACACTAATATTTCTGCTGCAGTTAGTAACCATTCACGAAAGCGTGTCTATTAGGTTATTAAACTCTGTATCGACGTCGTCATGCTACATTACACTGGGGTCGACGGCCAGTAAATTTTCACGCAGAAGGGCGTAATCTATTTTAGATAGGTACTTCTTGCTCTCACGCTCTGGTTGTATATCAATGTCAACAGCAACAAAAAGTGGGAGGTGATCGGAGATGAGTTCGCTGTAAAAAAACCCCAGCGCGTCTCCCATTCGGTATATTTGTTAAAGCATGATCAATAATAGATGAAGAGTAGGTAGTTACACGCGTGGGTGTGTTAATCATGTTTCAGAAATTGTACGATGTTAACAGGTTCACGTAATCCTTGTGGCATTCAGTACTTGTATCAATATTGAAATCGCCAACAATATTTATGTGTTCTAAGTGTGTAGCAATTGTTTCAAAAATTCCTTCAAGTTTATCAAGAAAGGGCGAAAGGCGTGAATTTGGTGGACAATAAGTAACTCCAACAGTGAATGACCAGGGCAGTTTTATGAACAGTGTTTCTATGTCTGTATTACTGAGGGTGACTGGTGCCAAAAACGAGAAAGGCAAACTATTTTTTAGAAAAAGCCAACACCACCACCACGGTTTCTTGACTCTCTCGGATCAGATAGCATAACATAGCTGGGAAGCATAACGTTCTCATCTTTTTTGCAGCCAGGTTTCTGTAAGTGCTACAATATCAAAAGATTGGGAATATCTTGTCAAAGAAGCCACTAGAAGGTTCGGGTTCTTCCTTACACTGCAGATATTAGAGTAAAATATTGACGTATTTTTGTCTCTGCTTAACAGGTCATCATCTTCTATGGCCAAAGGCATTGTAAGAGCAAACAGGTACAAAAACACAAGGCATTGGTAATAAGGCAATTTTTTCCAGGTCATCTTCACAAGTTATGTGCATTACTTTCGAGCTTTCCGTTTTTCTCACCAAGATTTTGCCTTCAGACGCCCATACGAACTTCCAGCCTCTGTCACGCTTTACTCCAATAGCTTTGCTGAGTAAAACCTTTTTTTCCAGACACAAATGTTTGTTGACAAAAACGGGATCGTTCTCTGGGAAGCCAAGCACGGAAGTATTTAGGCTGTTCTTTTTCACAGCTTGCAAGTTTGTCACGTGGGGACTTTGACTTAAACTTAACAATTACATTGGAAGGTCCCTTCAACTTCGTTGGAACACTGTGTATCACGTCAATTTTCTCAGGAGAAAGCTCAACCTGTATGTAGGAAGATACCTGTGTCATCATGCTACCAAGGTTCTCATTATCAGTTTCAGGGATTCCTTTCAATTCGATGTTATTCCTTCTGCTGTATTGCTTCAGTTCAACCAATTGTGCCCTTAGCTCTTTCACTTCGTTAGTCAGCTTCTTGTTTACTTGCTGAATTTCCTGATTATTCTTTACTTCTGTGAGTTCAAGCCTCATAGTTTTAGCTTCTGTTCTGAAGTCCTCAAAGGCAGTGTTCATGAAACCCATTGGTTCCTTCACTGCTGCTATTTCAGTCTCTGTACAGCATCGCTAGATGAGCTCAACTTGTTTGCTGTGACCTTGATTTTACTCACGGCCTCCATAAATTTAGAAGTCATTTCCATTAGAAGCTTAGTAACTTCTTTTATGCTTTTGGGAGCCTCGTCTGCGAGTGTCTTGACAAAGTTGTCAAGTTGCGTAGCCTCATCGTCCCCCATTTTAACAAGTTTTCGACCAACGCGTCACAGACAACAAGAAAGAGGTACCAGAGCAGTGCAGCAACCGCAAAATGCAATGAAATAAACTTTCACACGAACGTGTGTGTGCCCACCCCCATGAGTACAGCAATACGGTTAGCAGTCGCATAGACAGCTGCCAGAACTGCTCTGATGTGTCCGTGGTTGTCGCTGGCTTCTTTTATCGGGTTGCTGGAGGGGCGTCGTAAGCCTTCCGCGCAGGCGCGAAATTCCTGGTTGATTGCTTGCATACAGATCACTCCACAGCCACATTCCTGAATGCAGCGTTGGTGCTGCATTGGGTAAGATAGTCGTGCGCCGTTCGATGGAACTGTGTCAAAATGCCTGTATGAGTACAGCAATACGGTTAGCAGTCGCATAGACGGCTGCCAGAACTGCTCTGATGTGTCCGTGGTTGTTGCTGGCTGCTTTTATCGGGTTGCTGGAGGGTCGTTGTAAGCCTTCAGTGCAGGCGCGAAATTCCTGGTTGATTGCTTGCACAGATCACTCTGCAGCCACGTTCTGGAATCCAGCGTTGGTGCTGCGTTGGGTAAGGTGGTCCTGTGCCGGTTGATGGAACCATGTCAAAATGCCTGCATGAGTACAGCAATATGGTTAGCAGTCGCACAGACGGCTGCCAGCTCTGCTCTGATGATTCTCAATTCCTGCCTTGGAATACCTCCTGCAAACAGGCAGGGAATACTGTGGCGAGATCATGTCTTCCTTCCTTATTGGCATTTTCTTGCTGGCTTTATGGAGGACAATGGTAGCTACGGTGTTCCCTCTTTCAATGTGTCTGTCTACGTTGGTGCGTCCCAAAGTTCACACTGGCCCAAAGATGGATTCATACCAACTGTCCCAGAGGAATGCCATTTTGCTATATATAGATTCCAGTATTTTGATAAAAAGCTCTTTTACACCCTGATTCTGCAATGCCTCTATAACTGCTGAGATTTCCACTGAGTCAAGCAGTTGCTCGTAATCAATGAAGGCTATATATAGGATTTTGTTGTATTCTGCGCATTTTTCTATCACCTATTGGTAGCCTGAATATGATCTATTGTGGAATATTCTTTAGGAAAGCCTGCCTGATCATTTGGTTGATTGAAGTCTAATGTTGCCCCGGCTCTATTAGCGATTACCTTAGTAAATATCTTGCAGGCAACGGAGAGTAAGCTGATCGGCCTGTAATTTTTCAAGTCCTTGGCGTCTCCTTTTTTTATGAATTAAGATAATGTTTGCGTTCTTCAAAGCTTCTATTATGGTCGAGGTCAGAAGGCATTGCGTATACAGTGTGGCTAGCTTTTCTAGTACGATCTCCCCTCCGTCCTTCAAAAGATCTGCTGTTACCTGATTCTTCCCAGCTCCTTTTCCCCTTTCCATTGCTCCTAAGGCTTTGTTTACTTCCTCTTTCGTTACTGGTGGGATGACTCATTGGTGCCGGTTACTGTCTCTCTCATAAACGTTCTGGTTACATTGACTACTGTACAGATTTGCATAGAACTCTTCGGCTAGTTTAACTATCTTATCCATATTCCTTATGTCATTGCCCTCCTTGTCTATTAATGCATGCATCTGGTTTTTACCTATGCCTAGTTTCCTCTTCACAGCTTTTAGGCTGCCTCTGTTCTTTAGAGAATGCGCGATAGTCTCCAATTCAACTTCGTTATGCCGGCTACTTTGCGGTTGTTTATTAACTTCGATAGCTCTGCTTGTTCTGTTCTGTCGGTAGGATTAGGCCTCCTCATGATTTGGCATTTCTTAATCAGATGTTTTGTCTCCTGGGATAGCTTCCCGGCATCCTGTCGAACCGTCCTACCACCTACTTCTACTGCGCACTCCATAATGACAGCTGTCAAATTATCGTTCATTAGATGTACATTAAGATCGTCTTCATCAGTTAAAGCTGAATCTTGGTTCAGCAGCGAAATCCTGATTTCCTCTATTTTCCCTCTTACTGCTAACTCGTTAGTGAACTTCCTCTTCACTAGCTTCGTTCCCTCTTCAAGTCTAAGCTAATTCGATTGTGCGTGATTATGAACACTTTGAATGCCAGCAGGGACGGTGGACCTTTCTGTGCGAGGGCATCTGGGCGAAAGGTGAACAAACAGCGATACATTGCCTGAATCACCGGGAGATTAAACTGTGGATAAAAGGGGATGGGCGCTTGCTTTTATGTACATATCCTTAGTGCATGAAAAGGGCCTCCGCATTGTCAGAGAACTCTTCATTTGAGGCATGTGTACCGATGCGAAGCTGGTCGATAGCACTTCTGGAAAAGGCACTGCCTTTTTATATTTAATGTTTATATTTCCAATTGGCGGATCTGTGCGGGTCAGTACCATCGCGCTGCCTTTGTATCGCGAAAAGGCAATATATTTATTAAATCAATTCAAATCAAATATATTTCTGTCTTGAAAAGGTACAGACAGCGGAGGCACAGAAAGGCTGCCACCCCTTTCGCTTGGCAGCGACTTGACAGCAAGGCTCATAAAACAAAGGGAATTCGTCAACGTATTAACAGGAAGCAAGGAAGGGGGGGGGGGGGGGGGGGGGGGGGGGGGGGCGAGCGCGCCAAGCTCCTGCCGCCACCGATAACATAACGTGCACTCAAACGTGCACTCGCTAACGTGCACTCTAAAACCATTCGCATTAGACACTCGTCACTGTCCTGTTTTTAACCGCAGTAAGAAACGCGCCCTGACCTTCAGGGCCGGTGTACAGCACTTCAAACTGAACGATGCTAAACATTACCGGCACGAACATGTCGGACTGTGTGCGTTTGTTGATGACGGAAGGACGCACGGAGATATATGCAATCTCGACCCTTCCAAAAAAATCTGTTGGAAACTTTTTTTTCCCGCATAATGAACCCTCCCCCAAACTGATGTCAATTTTTCTGGAAAAGGAGTGGCTTCATTACGCCAGTAAATACGGTAAACACTCATTAATTCGAGCCCTATTAATTTGGAAATACGGATAAGCACTGTCGGCGCGGCCCCAGCCAACGCCCATGGAAGGCTATGGCTTCAGACAGGCAGTATACAAATTAGGGCAGTATACAAATTACGTGCGAAAAACTATTTTTTCCCCTTGGCGAGTGTCTTCCATCCTTCCACCCATATCAGTTGCCAACGGAACCACGCGGTCAGATCGCCCATGGCAGGATAAGGGGAACATACTGAAAACGAGGCTTAATTGCGCAACCAGACAAGCGCTGGAACTCTGCCAAGTTCGCTCCCCCCCTATGATCAAAAGGTCGCTGTGCAGCATCTTGGTGCACTGCCAAGAAATGCGTTGTGGACCATGAGGGTGCTAAACGGAGGGAAGCATTTACGAATGACGCTTTTTTTTCTTTCAAATTCTTAGGCAAAAATCGGGGGTTGGTGGGTCCATTATGCGAGTGGGTTCATTACGCGAGTTAATACTGTACATGTACCGCAATGCAAATGGTTCTTGTCAGTTTTTTCGAGGCCATTCGATAATTCGATCATCGGATAATTCGAACTTTTTTCCCGGTCCCGTGAAGTTCGAATTAACGAGCTTTTACTGTACTAGCTGTTATTCAGACGGCAGTTATTGTAAGAAGCAGTGCGTGCGGGGCTGTGGCTGTCCTCTCGAACCTTTCTATTGTTGTTGGGAAATACTTTCATTCTTTCCTTCAAAGCTGTCGTGAGAAACCTACCCTAAGATGGCCGGAATGCTCTAATGCATCTGCCGGCACACAGCATACAGCGTCACGAGCATACAGTGAGCTGACAGCCCGACCTGAGACAAGCGGCTAGTTGTGTGGATAATCGCTGGAACCAAGCGGCGTCTTTTAAGGTGCACGAACCGTGTGAAGGTTTCCTCTTGTTAAAGACGACCAAAACTGTAATAAGCAATAACAGTCAGCGGTACTGATACCACATCCTTCCTATGCGCCATTACCTATAGAATGTGACCCATAGCGGTGCCTGCCATTTTTTTCCCGCATATCTTTCTGCATTTGCAATACCAGTACATAGCTTCCACAGATGTCAGTGGGGAGATGTCAGTATATGCGTGTGCGTGAAATTTGCCTGCTTCAAGTGCAGCAATAGCAGCGGTAGGATACTTCGATGAACTTAAACTTCTTTTAACGAAAGTTCCCAGAGGTATAGCGCGGGAGAGCAAAGGCGTGCTGAACACAAAGCAACGAAGGAAACTTGTGGCGTGAATTAACCCTGCTAGGTTCAGCCGTGTGAACCGCAACCTTCAAACATC
The DNA here is from genome assembly GCF_052857255.1 of Amblyomma americanum. Classification (NCBI taxonomy): domain Eukaryota; kingdom Metazoa; phylum Arthropoda; class Arachnida; order Ixodida; family Ixodidae; genus Amblyomma; species Amblyomma americanum. Next base: position 42,154,177 of record NC_135497.1, read on the forward strand.
TCGCGCACTTCATAACAGAGGAATTCGTAATTTATATTGTCGACAGCATGACAACTTCAAAATCCTCACTGAGTAACCTTTCAGTTCCCTTTGAGATGGAGATTACCCAAGTACCCGGACCAGGCGTATTCGGACAATGCCTCATCGTTTCCCCTTGGGAGCAGTGCCGAGCATAAAGGTCCGTTACGCCACCATGCGCACAATGAAAAACGGAACATTCAAAATCGTAGTAGGTTGTATGTCCACGATATTTATCTCCTTTTGTTCTGCTTTTGGTGTCTAGGTTGCGCAAGTTGATGCTGACTGCGACCCCGCAGATGGGCTGTTGACCGCGGATTACGCTTGTCATGTCAACTTCCTTAGTCTCTGTCCTCACCTGTGGTTTCGGCATTCGGTATGCTATACCAACCAGCCCAAGAAACAAATGAAATGCGCTGAGGCGAGGCGGAGATACGTTATGTTGAGGAAGATGCAGCTGAGACCCAGCCGCGCGCCGACTGTCTCTGGCAGCCGCGGCTCACTGAAGTATTCAGCATTTTGGTGAATTGTGTTTTAGCATCCAAAAAGCTAAAAATGCACTAACACTTATGGGGAGTGCTACATTATCAACCCAAGGTTGCTTCCCCCAACTCAAGCAGCTTAATATTATGAAAACTTTTTGCGCCGACCCCTGCAAAAAAGGAGCACTTCGTCGTGTTCGCACTGGCTGATCAAGAAAGGAACGAAATGTGCAGCTGTGACGATTTTTACGCATTCATTTTAGGATTACAAAGTGTCGGATAATGTTACGTGTGATGCTCGGAAGCAGGCTGACATATTTGTATCTTCCTCTTTTCATCGCGTTGTGAGAGTCAAACGCTCCCAAACTACAATACCTTTTCCTGGCACCGAACATGCTCCGTTGCAATCAGGTGCGCTTTGTAGCTCTCGTGTTTGGGCTGCACAGTGACACTTTAAAAGACACCCTAAATCGGAGGACATTTAAGCTCCGCCTTAAGGTGGAGAAAAAAAAAACCCAGGAACGCTCGTTCGTATATATAATAAGCACACGAATATGCTGATGACTAAGCAGAAACATGTGTCGTGGTCCCCTTGCCTCCTCTTATTTCGCACCTAGCCACTGAAAACACTAGATATCTTGTAAGAGACTGCAATACAAGGACACTGGTTCAAACGCCTGTCATTCATTTGAGAAGAAATTTGTGTATTTTCAGCATTGTATTCGATACTTGATTGCTTTGAAACACCGAATGCATGAAACCAGCAAAAAGAGCTGCGGCAAGCATAGGAACAAACAGCGTGCATTGATTATATTGCACCGTCTCGGCGAGTCGGACAGGATAATTTAAAGCACTGCGTTTCAAATAGGAAAAGCAGAATCTTACTCTTATGAGCTGCTTTGAATGAACAAAGTTTCGTTTCGTTTGCACGTGATGCTGAGGGTACATCTTGACAAAAATATACACGAAAGCAAAGGACTTGAGCTCAAACGGGAGACGCCATGTTTCGCAGTATATTATACATGGCGGTTTAGAGTTCTGCACTGATAGCTACATTGAGAACTCACACTACTCTCTGCGCAAGTTTCTTGAGCAGTGCTTCATACACGTAGAGAATGCTGGAAGACGAGGCTTCTAATCTGCCTTCGCTGTGTTCGGCCGAAAACGTGTATTCTGCCTCGGATACGGTATACATGTGGAGGCTTTGCCGAAATGCTTACCGCTGCATGCAGAATAAATTACTTCAAACATGCAATTTTTCACTTCGATCAATTTAATGCCAGTGCCAATTAGGCGCCAGGCTCGTGTGGAACCTTTGACAGCACTTCTTCGAGGTTTCGCCGCTGGAAAGGTGAATGTTGTAGTTGAATCCATGCCTAACAATTGCCAAGCCAAATACAAAAGCTCATGTTTCCGGCATTTCTGCGCATTTCCGTGGTAGATGTCAGCTTTTTCTCATATATGGAGAAACTCTGCGCTTGTAGCATCTCTAGCACTTCCCTTCATGCGTGTGAAATAGTAGTAGCTTAGAGATCAAAATTCACGCTGATGAAATTATTTGCTAACCTAAAGGCACCGGCAACCGGGTTTTGACCTTTTTTGCTCTAAAGCCCCTTTTGCCATTGTAAAAAAAAAAATTGGGCTGGCTGAGGCCGAGTGGATTTGGAGCAAGGCACTTCTAGCGTGGCTGGCGACAAGTTTATTGTGCAGGCGGAAACATTGAACATCTTGTTAAGAGGTTCCACTGTCTGCAATGCTCCGAACTTATCTGCACTGTTACTTTGTTCCAGGGCTCTATGTTACAGGTGAACAATTGCCGCCTATTGTCGGACCGAAGGCATACAGGTGAGGGCCACAATTCACTCGGTTATGGAAATCCGTGCACTGCTCTTATAAACATGAATGAAGTCCAGAGGTTAATTGTTTCTTTTTCTGCAAAAACTGCATAGTCGCCATTGAAGCGCCACAGTGGCTAACCAGTAAACAATTTGTCTTTCGCGCAGTCTAAACTTCAAGTATAGGCACACTTTTCATTTCACCTTAATTGAAATGTGAACGAGCCTTGTCCAGGTTTCATTACAGAGAGGGTGGAAGCTGTGCGATTGACCCTCAGTGCTTGCAATGTTTTTGATGTCTACGGATTAGATCGTAAATTCAAGTTCCGGGCATTTCCTGCTGGCTGCAGATTGTAGTTCTATTGGTCTGGTCGATCGAAATGGGCACGTGGTGTGAGGAGCGAGTGTTTCCGGGCCTATGGGATCGCTTTTGAAGCTATCAAAACGAGCACGATCCACTTCGCCAAGAAAACACCCGTAACTGGCAAGTAGGGCTACTACGTCACTACATGCTGGTGCAGCTATTTGGCGCAAAATGAATCCTGGCCAACAATTCTACAGAGAAGCATTTTTGAACGAAGAAGATTTCTTGAAACCAGTTTTGTCATATAGTGCAAGATTTCGCTATTACAGTCAATATACCTGCAGATCTCGCTACTAATGTTTCTTGCTATCGTCAAAAATGTTGCCCATCGGTTTTCTATGGTATTCTTAAATGCTGCAATGCAAGCGATGGAGAAACTTTAAAAGAAAGATCTTGTTGCGCTTCCAAAGCATTGAACATTACTTCAAATATTTCCGTAACAACAGGCTACATTATCTGAATGTTCGAAACTTTTGTGGGAAAATGCCGGGCATGTAAACCTTGAGTGTACTTTTTGATCATTGACAAGCGTTGTACACCGTTCTCATCCTGCTCTCTTTATGTGGATGACACAGAGAACAGAGACAAACACGAGCGCTAACTTGCAACTGATTTATTGAGGGAACCACGATGGCATATATAAAACTAGAGGCCTGCGCAGGCGCAGCCTAACAATACACTTGGAAACTGCCAAGGAAAAAGTCATCGCACTAGGCGAGATAGGAATTTGACTTCAGCGTTATACAAGGCAACTGAAGTGCCACTCACGCAATCTGATCCAGATTTCCTTATAAAAAATGCCTCCAAGGTTTCACGAGCGGTTTTTTGCTTACTTCTGCCTAGGACTGACACGCAATGGAAACGTGGTTCACAAGCTCTGCAAGCAATGCAGTGCTCAACAAGATTCATGTGCTCCCGATTAGCCAGGTCTCTTTTATGCTCCCCGAGTCGGTTGTTAACGCATCGCCCCGTCTGGCCGATGTACACTTTGCCACAAGACAGGGGAATCTTATAAACAACGTTCATGGCGCACTTAACAAAACGTTTTTCGTGGTTCTTTTGACAGCCCCCTTTTTTGTCTTCGCATGTGATGCGGCCGCAAAGCTGAGCGAGTTTCCCGGGTGCTGAAAAAACCACCGGCACATCAGACTGATTTTCCACCTTTTTTAAGTTGTGGGTGATCTTGTGGATGTAGGGAACCGCTTCCAGTTCCTGTTGACTGTTCAGGGGCTTCGTGTGCGTTCCGGGCTTCATTTTCTTCAGCAGCGTTTCCGCCACCAACGCCACGACCGACCCAGGGTAGCCAGCTGAAAACAGCCTACCCAATTGATCGAAACTTGCTTGCATCTTATGAACACACGATCTCCGCAGCGCGGATTCCAGGCAGAGAGTTACAACGCGTCTCTTAACTAATTTAGAATGGGCAGAACTGTATGGCAAGAGCTCTTTTTGTGCCCGAGGGGTATACGCCCAGCAAACATGCCCCTCCTTGAGTATTAACCGTAGGTCTAAGAACTGAAGAATGCCTTCCTGTGGAAACTCATAAGTAAAAGTTAGTCCTTTTTCCAGAAGTTTAAAATCATCGAGAACAGACATCTGTGTGTTCTCATTTGAAATGGAACATTGTTTGTTTAATACAATTAAAAAGTCGTCCATATAACAAAAAACTTAAAGGACTTTGTCACTGTTAAAATGATTAAAACGTTCGTGTAAAGAGCGATCAATGTATCATAAAAAGATTTTGCACAAAACCGGTGCAATGCATGAACCTATACAGATACCTTTCTATTGCAGATAAAACTGGTCGTCAAATTTGATAAAAGTGCTACAAAGATAAAACTCTAAAAGGGCTAAAAAATTATCCATCGTCATGCCTGCTGCATTCTGGAAAGCAACAGCACCATTTTCATCTATGCAGTCTTTGACGGCAGCGAGAAGTTCAGGATGAGGCACAGCATAAAAGAGCTCTTCCACATCGATAGGGAAGGCATAATCTACATCACTGTGATCTTGAAAAAAATGAATAATGTCAGTTAAATTCTTTACCGAGAAGGTGTCACTTATATCGAGGACGTTCAAAACTTTTAAAAGGAATTTACTAACACAGTGCTGCCATGTGCCACCTTCGTTCACAATGGTACGAAACGGAGTATCCAGTTTGTGAGTCTTAACACTGAAGAAAACATGCAATGCACCACTTTCCCTAACAGTAATATGTCTTGCAAGCCTCTGAATATCTGAACGCTTGCAAAACTCGATTGCTTTAGTCTTAATTCTAGTTTGCCCCTTATTCACACGAGTAAAGTTCTTGTTAACAGCCAATGTAGCTTTTTCATTGTACATGGTCCTTGGGAAGGCCACAAAGCCTCCCATCTTATCTGCCTGCATAAGACAGAGATCATTTTGCTTAAAGAATTTCACCACTTCCTGCAAACGAACCTCTGCACAATTAGGCCCAGTCACTTTTACATTCTTGGCAAGGCATTCTAGACCTTCCAAGGGACACCGTTCCTGGTCTTCCTGAGGAGGATAGCGAAGAAGGCACCTCAGGAAGACCAGGAACGGTGTCTCTTGGAAGGTCTAGAATGCTTTGATGTTCATGCAAGGAAGGTCTTGATGTTCATGCAATGAACGATAATCTGACAGCTATCATTACGGAGTGCGCTGTTTAAGTAGGCAGTAGGATGGTTCGACAGGATACCGGCAAGCTTTCTCTGGTGACGAAAGATCTGATTAAGAAACGCCAAAGCATAACCCTACTGACGAATAGAACTGGCAGAGATATAGAAGTTAATAAATAAGCAGAGGGCAACCGACATATCAAAAGTTAAAGTGACTATGCAATGAATAAAAAGTCGCTTCAAAATGTTTTCAAGGTTTAGAAATGATGCTAAGAAGAATTCACATCAAGTATGAGTCTTCGGAACTCAGCCGGCAGTTTATTATCAATTTTTAAAAACCATGTTTTTCAAAATTCGCGGGCCGATTGGTGTGCTCGTAGTGACGGATTTTGAAACTAAAATCATGAAAAAAGACGTCACTATACCCATGATGTCACCAGGCCACCACACGCTGTCATTCGCTGGAGCCACGGCAGCCACGACGTCGCGGGCACACTTTCGGTAGCCGTGCAAAACATTTGCTTGTGCCACTGCGCGACCCTCTCGGGCAAGCGCGAGCCAGGGCATTGTCTTCGTGCATATGGTTTCAATTATCCTCTGCCGCATCCTTCTGTCGGGAGTTCCAGAACCACTCGCAGTGGCTCGCCGAGTCGCTGCTGTCGTCGCAGGTGTCCAGCCGGTACGCGGTGATCGCATAGGGCTCGATGCCCATCATGGCCGTAAGAGTGAGCAGTCGCGCCTCGAGGTCCGGGTCCATTACTGCTAACTACAACAGACGACAAGCAAAGAAACCCGGCGCGTGCTGCAATCACGCTGCCGACACTGCTGCTGGGGTGCTAGGAGCGACAACCGAAAGTTACAAAAGGAGCGTCAGCGGATGACGTTTGCATGGGCGGGACCCAGTCCCAGAGCTGTTTTCTTTATTTTTGTCTGGTGCTCCACGTGTACGAGTTGAGGGGGGAGAGGAGGAGCGTAAGTTTTCATCGTCTATATCTTCGTTGTTATTGATGGTAGCTTAAAAATTTTTGCGTTGGGGTGACGAGTGATGAAATTTCTATTTCGTCTGCTTTACGTAATCTCGATTAATTTATTTCATAGTCCGTTTAATATGGAGAGAAGAGAGCAAGCTCTAAAGAACGAAGGTAGCCTAAAAGTGGTGAAGAGGAAACTAGGCATAATAACCAGATGTTTGCATAAAGAGACAAGGAGGGCAATGTAGTTAACAATATGGATAAGATAGTTCAACTAGCCAAAGAGTTCTACACAAATCTGTACAGTAGTCAGTGTAATCAGAACGTTAATGAGAGAGACAGTAGCACACAGCATTGCGTCATCCCGCCAGTAGCGAAAAAGGAGGTAAAGAAAGCCTGAGGAGCAATAGAAAGAAGAAAACCAGTTGGGGAGGATCAGGTAACGGCAGATCTATTGAAGGACGGAGGGGATATCGTGCTTGAAAAACTAGCCACCCTGTATACGCAATGGTTTATGACCTCGACCGTACCAGTAGCTTGGAAGAATGCGAACATTGTCTTAATTCACAAGGAAGGAGACGCCAAGGACTTGAACAGTTACAGACTGATCAACTTACTATCCGTTGCCTACAAGGTATTTACTAAGGTAATCGCCATTAGGGTCAGGGCAACCTTACACTTTAATCGACCAAATGGTCAGGCAGCCTTTCGTAATGGATATTCCACGATAGATCATATTCACACTATCTATCAATTTATAGAGAAATGAGCACAATATAACCAACCTCTATATTGTAACAGTTGTTACACTGAAAAGGAACTGCAGCGGCTGAACGAGGGCACCAGAGAAAACGGACCTACACTTCAGCGTCGTCTACTTCTAGAGGCTGCGATCTCTTTCTTCTTCTACTTCCAATCCTCGTGTCACTGCCCCCTCTTCAGGAGCATCGCCCCGATGCAGTGTTACCGTCAGACCGAATAGCGGGGAGAAAAAGTGTTCAAGAGGTACACCACGTGTCTGACATCACGGAATATGACTACATGCAGCCGGAAAGTCACTCGGGGGGTCGTTCGTAGTACGGCTTCATTCGCACCACATGCACAACGTCGCTGCGCTTGCCGTTGTGCTATGAACGAGCTGGCGAGGCTGGTGCAACTTTGTACGTTACGTCGCTGAGGCGGCGGACAACAAGGTAAGGGCCGAAGTAGCGGCGCAGTAACTTTTCGGACAGCCCGCGACGACGAACGGGCGTCCAAACCCACACATAGTCGCCTGGGTGGTAGGTAACGTAGCGGCGTCCAAGGTTGTAGCGGTCAGCATCGATCTGCTTCTGCTGCTGACGGCGAATGCGGTGTCTGGCCAGTTGCCGTGCTTCTTCCGCGCGCTGAACATAGGTGGCGACGTCGACAACAAGTTCACTCTCACTGTCAGGGGGGTCCATGGGTAGCATAGCATCGAGGGGGGTGGTAACCTGTCGACCGAAGACTAATTCGAACGGAGTGAACTGCGTCGTCTCTTGCTGCGCGGTATTATACGCGAATGTTGCGTATGGGAGAATTTCGTCCCATGTCTTGTGCTCGATATCAATATACATGGAAAGCATGTCGGTCAAGGTCCTGTTGAGGCGTTCTACCAAGCCATTTGTCTCCAGGTGGTAGGCTGTTGTACGTCTATGACTGGTGTGCGTGAGCTTGAGTACAGCCTGAGTGAAGCGGGCCGGAAATGCAGCTCCACGGTCAGAAATGATAGCTGTAGGAGCGCCATGACGCAGGACGATGTTGTGGCCGAAGAAGTCGGCGATTTCAGCAGCAGTACCGTTTGCAAGTGACGTGGTCTCAGCGTATCGGGTCAAATAATCTGTCGCGACCGCAATCCACCGGTTGCCTCTGGTCGACTTCGGAAAAGGGCCGAGGAGGTCTATGCCAATTTGCTGAAAAGGGGTCTTTGGTGGTGCTATGGGCTGCAGAAAGCCGGCTGGCTTCAGAGCAGATTTGCGCCGTTGGCAATCCCGGCATGTTGTTACGTATCTACGCGCGGATGGGAGTAAATTGGGCCAGTAATACTTAAGCCGAATCTTTGCCAGTGTGCGACTAACCCCCAAGTTGCCGGCGGATGGTTCATCATGACAAGCGCTTAAGATTTCGGAGCGTAACTGGGATGGCACAACAAGCAGAAACATCTCTTTGTCGCTGTCAAAGTTGCGCTTGTAGAGGACTCCATGCCGCAGAATGAAGGTCTGTAGTCCACGGCGAAACACACGAGGTACATGAGAATTCAAACCCTCCAGATACTTAACGAGTGGCGCCAACTCAGAATCTGCTCGTTGAAGCTGCGCCATATGGGCGATGCTAATGGCACAAAGAACAGGGCAATCTTCGGGGATGTCTTGCGTAGCCGGTTCCACGGGCGCTCGTGATAAACAGTCCGCGTCCTGGTGCTGCCGACCCGGTTTATAGACGACCGTAACGTCGTGCTCCTCTAAACGGAGGCTCCATCTGGCCAACCGGCCAGAAGGGTCTTGAATGCTGGCCAGCCAGCATAGCGAGTGATGATCGCTGACAACACGAAACGGTCGGCCGTAGATGTAAGGTCGAAACTTACTCAGAGCCCAGATGACGGCAAGGCACTCTTTTTCGGTCGTAGAATGGTTTCCGTTCCGATCGAGAAAGTGTGCGGCTCGCGTAGGCGATTACTCGCTCTGCGCCGTCCTGCCACTGTACGAGGATCGCTCCGAGGCCGACATTGCTGGCGTCAGTGTGGACATCAGTCTCTGCATTCTCGTCAAAATGAGCTAGTATTGGTGGACTTTGAAGGCGGCAGCGGAGTTCCTTGAAGGCTGCGTCTTGGGCACTTCCCCATACGAAGGGTGTGTCATCTCGAGTCAAGGCAGTCAATGGCTCAGCTAGGCGAGAAAAATCTTTAATAGAGCGGCGGTAATACGAGCAGAGGCCCAAAAAACGTCGGAGGGCCTTCTTGTCGGTTGGGCGTGGGACACTGGAGATGGCGGAAGTCTTGTCGGGGTCTGGAAGAACACCTTGTGCGCTGACAACATGTCCTAAGAAACGGAGCTCCTCGAAGGCGAAATGGCATTTCTCTGGCCTGATCGTTAGTTCTACAGACTGAAGAGCTTGACGGACAATGCGCAATCGCTGCAAGTGTTGTTCGAAGCTAGACGAAAAGATGACCACGTCGTCCAGGTACACAAGGCACGTCTGCCACTTCAAACCAGCTAAAACAGTGTCCATCATGCGTTGAAATGTGGCCGGAGCGGAGCAAAGTCTAAACGGGAGCACCTTAAATTCGTACAGACCGTCGGGTGTCACGAAAGCCGTTTTCTCGCGGTCTCGCCAACACGCGGTTCAGCCACACTTAATTGCATGGTTCCGTGCACCGAACGCGCTGTTTAGCTTATTTGGACGCAACGTGGCTGCGCAATAGTCGGCAGTCTGCAGGAAGCTGTTCGGACGGCACGGCGAGAGATGGTAAAGACGGCGACCACAACGACAAAAGTACAGAGCCAAGTCGCTCCGGCCGCCGCCGGAGGGGGCCGCCGCGTCAGCGCGCAGCAGCCAATAGCGGCCGCGCGATCCCCCGTGTTTTCAAGGAGCGCGCCCTCCGGCCAATCGCAGCCTCGCATTTCAAAGGCAGGAAACTCGAAAGGTGCTTTGAGGGCCCCAATCACATGCGAGCCACGCTCCCACCATGCCGCCACCTTCGAAAGTGGCAAAGAAAAAGACCAAGAATTCACGAACAAAAGAAGACCAAGATGGCGTCCCCCCTTAAGCGCTGGAGGATGCCGAACAGTGTTGGTCAGGCAGCAGTGTAGTGAAGACAGTCCCGCTTTGGCCTGTGTGCGGAGACTGTGCCATATGCGCTAAACTTGGGCTTTCAACAATTGGCATGCGGCTTTAGCTAATTTGAGCTACTAGTTCTTCTAGGCTAATGCTTTGGTCAGCATCGAGGGCAACAATGAGTCACTCAAGAGTGTTCACAGAAGGGCTTTAGCTTTGTCTTGACTTGACTGAAATGTAGCAGACCATGTTTGAGGTTTGATGCTGTGCTCATTGCCCTGGCCCTCTCCCAACTTTGCTTGTTTAGGTGCTTCTACCATGCCGAGATCGACAGCAGGCACTTGGCCTTGGAGAGAGCAGGAGGATTGGCTTGGGTAAGGCATCTTTTCTTAATTTTGGTGCTTTGCACACAACAAAAATAAACCGACTTTCTCATCTAAAATTTTAACAGCACTGAACTGGGGACGTCAGTGCCACATATATTTGGTGTAGAACTAAAGAACTCCTTCATGGCATTACAGCTTACCATCCAGCAGTGGCAGTATGCATGTTGATTTAATGTTCGCTGCTTGTTTAGTGATGTTAGGCCTGACACATGGTGGTGATGCTTGTATACAAGAGACCGACACGTGCGGTAGCCATGAAACAACTGCCGTTTATTGCCCGCTCACCGGAAGTGCCCGAGCACGTTGCCAGACTGGCTGGCGTGCACCGTACAGTTTTAGCGGTCACCGATACATCCTCTTTTCTTTAAACATTGAGAAGGTGACTACAGAGTAAGTCCTTCACAATAGGGAGCGGGTGATATGCAGGACGGGGCGCCTTAATTCTGGTGGGCCAACCGGCGGGGAGGCCTTCTGAGTCTTGAGGACCGTCTTAGTTCTGCACCAACCACTCTAGTCGGTCCAGAGGATGTAGTGTGTTCTGTAGCAGTCTCTGCTGCTCCCCCTTGAGGTTGCACCGCTGGCCGCTCTCCTGTTTGTTGCTTGGGCGACACGCTTGGTTCGGTTGCCCCCAACGCTCCAGCTGGTCTAGGGGGTGTGAGAGGAACGAACTCCGCGGAACCCCTTTCTCCTGCTGCTGGCGAGGATGCTGTAGGCGGTCTTAGTAGTCTAGGTGGTGTACACAGCTCCCTTGCTGGGGCTGTTGATCTTGCACTCGATAACGGAGTGTCAACACGCATGAGGGCCTGTTGGGGTCTTGTCGCTCTCTGCAACACTGGGCGACTTTCCACGTCTCCAGCGCTGCGTCCTGTAGGATGAAGCTGTTGTGATGTTGGGTTGCAAATCTCTCTCGTTTTTCGCAAGTCTTGACGGTTCCTTCTAAATTCGCTTCCATCCTCTGTTATTACTCTGTATGATCGGGGGGCCACAAGATCTAAAACTATAGCTTTTGTGCCCCACTTGCTTCCAGACCTAATCCGAAAGCTGTCTCCAGGCTGTAATGGCGGGAGCTGCTGTCCTTTGTTCGTATCCTGCTTATGTTTTCGAGGTTTTGAGAGCTGCTGAGCTGAATCCGAGCAGGGGTCCGGGAGCGGCGTTCTGTCGCGACCCATGAGATACTTGGATGGTGAGACACCGTCTTCCAGTGGAGACGCACGATAGTTGAGGAGGCCAAGCCAAAACTCCTCCTTTGATGATCCTGCCTTCTTGAGTAGCCTCTTGATTATTTGTACGCCTTTCTCCGCGAGTCCATTCGATTTCGGATAATAAGGGCTGGAAATGATGTGTTCAAAGTCAAACATCACTGCAAAGTCCTTAAATTCCTTGGCTGTGAATTGGGGACCTCCATCAGTGCAGACCTCGTGGGGGATGCCATAACGTGCAAATATCCGAGATAGTTTGTTTATGACCTCAGTAGTTGTGGTGCCGTTCAACTCCTCCACCTCCGGATAGTTAGAGTAGGCATCGTACACAACAAGGTAATGCTTCCCAGCATGCTCGCATAAGTCGGCTCCCACCCTGTACCATGGGCGACTGGGCGTATCCCGTAACAGCAGAGGTTCAGCAGGCTGTTTGTAAGCATGTATCTGACAGGTCGGACACCGCTGAGCCATTTCTCTTATTTCAGCTGCCATCCTGGGCCAGTACATGAGGCTGCGTGCTCGTGATGTGCATTTCGCTATGCCCAGATGCCCTCGATGCAACCGACAAAGCATTTCCTTTCGAAGCTCGGAAGGAATGACAACTTTGGTACCTTTCAACAACACACCTTCCACCACTGACAGTTCACTGGTGTGTGTTTTCCACTCCCCGTTCAAAGACTGTGACGCCTGCAGTTTTGCCATGATTTGCTGCAGCTCCGGGTCCCTAGCCGTGGCATCTTTCAATTTGTCCATTGTTCTCTTGCTCACCCGGTCCTCCAAGACACTTATGGCGTGTATTTCCAAGTCATCTGATAAGTTATCTGACAAGCGTTTCCCTTGCATCCTGGAAAGAGTATCAGCAATAACCAGTTTCTTCCCAGGAACAAATTGCAACAGGTAGTCGTATTTCAGCAGTCGCAGGAAGAGCCTTTGAAGTCGAGGCGGGATGTCTCCGAGTCCTTTCTTCGAGATAGATATCAATGGACTGTGATCGGTCTCTATAGTGATTCTTCGGCCCAAGACAAACTCATTAAACTTCTCACAGCCAAACACTATTCCAAGGGCTTCCTTTTCAATCTGTGCGTATCTGCGCTCGGTCTCTGTCAGGACCCTTGACGCATAGCCTACAGGCCGCCAGTCGCTACCATGCTGCTGGGAAAGGGCTGCACCCAATGCAAAGGCGGATGCGTCAGTGGACAGCTTTGTAGGTAAAGATGGATCAAATATAGCAAGTACAGGAGCTTGCGTGAGCATTTCGTTTAGACGGGCCCACTCGATGTCGTGCGCTCTAGTCCATTCAAAGACAGAGTCCTCCCGCAACAGACCACGAAGTGATTCTGTCTGACTTGCTAAGTTCGGCAAGTACTTGCTGAAATAGTTGACTGCTCCAAGTAGCCTCTGGACTTCCTTTTTCGTGGCTGGCTTCTGGCAATGGGCTAGGCACTCTACCAGTTCTGGGTTTGGTTTGATGCCTTGTTCACTTATTCTGTCTCCAAGGAAGTCGATCTGTTTCACTCCGAACCTACATTTGTCCCAATTAAGAGTTAGGCCAGCAGCACTGGCCGTTTCCAAGGCTCTGTACAGTCCCTCCTGGTGCTCTTCCCATGAGGCACCCCAAACCAAAATGTCATCGATGTAGATGCGTACCCCTGGTATACCGTCGAAAATCTCTGTCATTGTCCTTTGAAATATCTCTGGAGCCGATGAAATACCAAAGGGCAGCCTTAGGAACCGGTAACGACCAAATGGACTGCTAAATGTGCAAATTCTCGAGGACATGTCATCAAGCGGGATTTGGTGGAATCCACTATTGGCGTCAAGCGTGCTGAAATATTTCGCTCCTGCCAGTTCACTTTCGATCTCTTCCCTGCGCGGAAGCTGAAAGTGTTCCCTCTTCAAAGCCTCGTTCACTTTTTTGGGGTCCATGCAGACGCGAAGTTGGCCGTTCTTCTTTCGAGCAATAACAAGTGGGCTTACCCAGTCAGATGGCTCTCGCACCTTGGCAATGAGTCCTGCAGCCTCCAGGCGATCAAGCTCCTCTTTCAGCCGCGATCGAATTGCGTGAGGTACCCGCCGCGCTGGCTCGGCGACTGGACGGGCGCCATCTTGAAGAGTCATGCTGTATTCCCGCTTCAGTTTTCCGATGCCCATGAACAACTTGGGATACTGCCGGCGAACGCACTCGGACAAAGCCTCATCTTTTTTTACTGCTCTGATTCTGTTGACAAGACCAAACTGCTCGCAAGCCTGCAGTCCCAAGATCGCTTGACGGCCCTTCTTCACAACAAAGAATTCCACTAGTCGAGTGTCGGCGCCAATCCGAACCGGGAGGCATACCTTTCCCATGTGCACGATTTCATTCCCGCCGTAGCTGCGTAGTACAGCCCTGGCTGGCTCTGGCTGCTGCTTGGTTCCCAGGGCTTCAAACAGACCGCGCGGCAGCAGGTTGGCCTGCGCGCCGGTGTCGACTTTCAGCCGCACTTCCCGTCCCGAAATACGAGTCGCTACCTCCCAGTCGCGCGCATCAGCAGCGCTCGCTTTCTTGCATGCTGTAGATACATGCAGCACGGTAAAGTCGTCGTCGTCGTCCGGCCGCTCGGCAACCTCGTTAACATCCGCTGCTCTTGCTTTGCAGCAAACTGCGAAATGATCTGCCTTCCGCACCTAGCACATTTTTTCCCATATGCTGGACACTCGCGAGGCCTATGCGAGCGGTTGCAGTAGCCGCATTTCTTTTCTTGGTGTCTCCCTTTGCCGTAACCCAGCGCGTCGTTCCTGTGCTGCTGATGCTTGTTTTTCTCTTCACCCACTGCATCGACGCTTTTGTCTTCACTCCACACTTTGCTTTGTGCGGCAGTGATTTCCTCAACCTTTGCCCACTCGACGGCTGTGGTGAGTGTCAAGTCCTTTTTGGCTAGAAGCTTTTCCCTCAACGTCTTACTAGATGTGCCGTACACTATTTGGTCTCACAGCATCGATTCCCGAAGGTTGTCAAAATTGCAGGTCTTGGATTTCAGTTGCAGGTCTCGATAGAATTGCTCGAACGGCTCACCTTCGGCTTGCGTGCGGTTCCGGAACACGTAGCGCTCGAACGTCTCATTGCTCTGAGGTAGGCAGTAGGCTTCAAAAGCTTGCACTAGCTTGTCGTAGTCCTTCTTGTCTTCAGCGGTAAGATCGAAGGTGTTGTAAACATCTATTGCCTCTTGACCGGCGAGGTGAAGCAAAATGGCGGCTTTCTGGGCGTTGCTGCGTTGTCGTCCTGGCTCTGTTGACTCAGTGGCGATGAAGTAGAGCTCTACCCGTTGCTTGAATCGAGTCCAGTTGTCCGCCACATTAGCCCCGAAACGTAACGGCTCTGGGGGCGGAAGCTCCGTCATTTTTTTTCTTTTTTTTTTTTTGGCGCGGGAACTGGTCACTTCTGACACCATGTATACAAGAGACCGACACGTGCGGTAGCCATGAAACAACTGCCGTTTATTGCCCGCTCACCGGAAGTGCCCGAGCACGTTGCCAGACTGGCTGGCGTGCACCGTACAGTTTTAGCGGT